>NC_092743.1:100800335-101123027 GCF_047496795.1 Chiloscyllium punctatum | reverse complement strand
AAAGAAATGGCAATGGCATGGTAGCTCAGTGGTTAACACTGCTGCCTCTTAACAACAAGGACCTAGGTTCAATTCCACTCTTGGGCAACTGTCTCTGTGGAGTTTGCACATTTACCCTGTGTCTCTGTGGGTTTCCTCCAGATGCTCAAGTTGTTTCCCCACAGTCCAGAGATGTGCAGGTGGATTGGCCATGGTAAATGCAAGGTTACAGGGATAGGGTAGGGGTTTGGGCCCTGGGTGGAATGCTCTTCCAAGGGTCAGTGTGGACTTGATGGGCTGAATGACCTAATTCCACACTATAGGGGTTCTATGATTCTATGTAGGTAGTGGAAATCTGGAAGTAAAGCTGTTACTAAGCAAGTGCAAATAAGAAAGATGGAGTGCAGAGACAATATAGAATGAAGGACAGGAATAATTACATGGCATTTGTTTATGGGATATGGGCATTTCTGCGTGGGCCAACATTTATTGTCCACCTCCAATTTCTCCTTCTGTGAGTTTCCTTTTTGAATAGTTATAGTCCATCTAATGTAGGTACACACATAGTGTTGTTAGCAAGGGAGTTCCAGGATTTTGATCCAGAAACAGTGATGGAACCATGGTATTGTTCCAAATTTATGATAATGTGTAGCCTGGATGGGAACTTGCAGTAGGTATTTTCTCATATATTTGCTATTGTTGTTCTTCTAGGTGGAGATTGCAGGTTTAGAATGTTGTATAAGGATGTAAGTGGTTAGAAGGGTTAACACTGAGGAAGGCTTTAAGCACTATCCATTAGGTCAATATCATGTAGACGTGTGGACAGAGCTTAGGATCTTAGATGATTAAATCAAACAGAGTCCTCCTTGTAGTCTCTGGCCTAAATCTTATCAGAAATGAGCTATTTGTCACTTCTTGTTGAGTTTCATGGACAGCTTCTATCTGGGAGGACAAATTAATTTTCTCATGATATCATCCCAAACTCATGTCATTATCTAGGTACTGCATCTCAATAGCACCCACCTGTCTAATGCTAGCCTGATTCTCCCACTCGCCTTACCTGGTAAAGGGCTGGTCGTTTACAGCCGCATTGCAAGATTTGAGATGCTTGGCCAGACACTGGCAGACAAGGAGAAATTAGAACTCACTTTGAGGTCAGTGAACTGAAAGTCCCAGTGATGGGGTGGTGCAGGTAAGAACAGGCCTTATCCCTCAGGACCAGCAGCAGAGGGCATCACACCATGGGCTGCCAGATTCTCTAAGATTGCTGCACAGATCAGTGAGGCATCAGAGGTCCAGAGGAATACCTAGTGTTCTCCATCAGTATGAGTGCCATCGCCTTCTCTCTGCTATCTCACTGTTATTATATCTCTTCTACTGCACTTACCTCCCAGCAAGGCTCATGTTCTACCACTTTCACTGTAGCATGCAGCATCTTTTCTCACTCAGTCTCTCTCATCAATCCTGCAAGGCCTTTGCACTGTCTGCTCACTCACTTACTGCGACCCTGTGGTCTCAGGCATGGAAGTGTTTAACTGCCTCCATAGACAGGTTGAGGCTGCCAAGAAGACTCAGGTCCAGCAGTCTCAGAGTCTGGTAGACATGTGCATCAATCTACTCTCCATTGCTCTATCCACTGTTGCTCAGTGGCTATGGCAAGGCAAAAGGGGGTAGGGTTTTTGAGCTCACTGCCCCTTCCTTACAAGGAAATAGGATGGTGGGTAGGCACTCTGCCAGAGGAGGAGACACCTACAGGTCCCACCAGATATGTCTTCATGGGACACTTCAGAGGTGGCTAGACCTTCTACCTCCACTCTGCCTGCACTTTCAACCCTGTGTGAGATTTTGAGAAGAATACATGCATGCCTCTAGGCCTCTACACACATATCTTAGCCTTGCCAAACCAAACCACAAAGGCAAACAGACTCCACTCTAGGGCAGACTCTGTCTAGTTCAGCTATAGACACAAGGCTGTACCAAGACAAAGTGAGAGGGAAAGAAAGAAAACCTTCTGAGAGCACATAGGTGGCACCAGTGACACACTAATGTAAATAATTTTTAACATTTGTAAATATGTGTTCATCTTTCTTCATCAGCTGTGCATGTGTGAGTCTCCGACTAGCTACAACTGCAACTGCAACTGCAACATTGAATGTACAAACCCCATCTAGTCTTTGTGCTGCATGATATTTGATGTGTATGAATTGAGTCTCTCCTGCACCATATCAGGCTACACATAAATGGTAGGTGATTGCTAGTAGGGTCAATCTTTACAGGTGGCAAAACATTGCTAATGCATTATAGCTATTAGTGATATTGATTTCCAATATTGTGTGATACCATCAAAAGTGCTTAGGGCAAGGATTTGGACTCCAGACAGCCAGTTAATGCCTAAGGTTCACACAACCTGTAGTGCCCTCCAAGGCTTTCCATTATTATTGTATTGGAGTCTGCGTAATGCAGTTGCCCTCTGAATGGATTGTCATCACTCAAAAGTGCATGGTGGCACAGTGGTTAGCACTGCTGCCTCACAGCACTAGAGATCCCGGTTCAATTCCCACCTCGGGCAACTGTCTGTGTGGAGTTTGTACATTCTCCCCATGTCTGTGTGGGCTTGCTCCAGTTTCCTCCCACAGTCCAAAGATGTGCAGGTTAGGTGAATTGGCCATGCTAAATTGCTTGTAGTGTTAGGAGTAGGGGAATGGGTCTGGGTGAGTTGCTCTTCAGAGGGTCGGTGTGGACTTGTTGGGCTGAAGGGCCTGTTTCCACACTGTAAGTAATCTAATCTAAAAGTGAATCTGCCTCCCTCTCAGAATGAATTAACTTATTCCACTCACTCTGGATGTGGTCACGGCCGATTTCATCTTCATTTTGCACTTGTTATTTTAGCAGCAGGTATGTACTATCAACAAGATGCACTGCAGAATTTCACCAAAGCTCCTTAGACAGCACTTTCCAAACCCATGACCACTTTATCTTAAAGGTTAAAGGCAGCAGATATATGAAACACTACCAATTTCAAGTCCCCCTCCAAGCCGCTCACCATCCTGATGTGGAAATATATTACTGTTCCTTCAGTGTCGCTGAGTCAAAGTCTTGTAACTCCCTTCTTAACAGCATTGTGGGTCTACCTACAGCATATGGACTGTCATGGTTCATGAAAGTAGCTCACCACTACCCTGTCGGGGCAACTAGGGATGGGCAATAATGCTGGCTCAGCCAGGGATATCCACATTCACCGACTGAATAAAAGAAAAGAGTCCCTACTCGACCCTTCTATTTAGGATCTGTCCCCCTATCAAAGCCAGGGAACTACTGACTGTTGATGACTCCCTCTCCCTCATTACCTTTTTATCATTCATTTACTGTTGTCTCCCCTTCCCCCAACATATATACTGAATTGACCTCTTGAATTCCGTGAATGTTTGCCTCCAAGCCCCACAAGGATGTTTCCCAGATTCTCTCCCACAACAGAGGCTCCTGATAGCCCCTACCCTTGACTTTACTGACCCTAAGGATAGACCATAGCCCACCCCCATGACTGACTTAGCCAGAAATCCCTGAACATTGAGTAAGCAAACCCCTGAATTATATCTGTACATTCCCTGGGATTCCCTGGACTGGTTATATTGGACTCACAGAGCTGAGTAGCCCATCCCTGGAATGTAAAGGTCAAGACTTGCCTGACCCTGACCACCTTGAGGACCTTGACTGACCATGCTCAAACATCCGGACTTATATTAGAGGCTGCCCTTATCTTACTGCACCAACTCCCTTACTGAAAGCTGTCTTGCTGGACCTTTCTGAAGACCACTCTCTTGAGCCTATGAGACATGGCTATTCATTTGAAACATGTGTAGGGTATTTGTTGTGTACTGTGACTGCTATGGTCCTGATATGAGATTAATATAGCACGATAGCATAAAACATCATGTCCAACCCTTTGATTGATAACTGCTGGTGACCATAACTAGCTGCCTGGCTTTGGGTCTGAGCTAAAAGGCAAGCCCGGATAGACGTTCTGAGAGACTTAATGCTCTTCTTAGTGGGTAAGGCACCAAGGGCAAGACAAGGCCTGGCTGCGCTTGGCTAAGCATTGAAGCGACAAAGAGAGTGAATGCTAAGTGCACAATTGAGAAGCAGTGAGGTATACCCGAGTTCAACCAATGAGTTGGGTGTCTGTCATTGCGTGTAAAGTAGCCTGGCAACAGGGTAACAATGAAAGGTGCTATTATAGAGTCTTAGAGATGTACAGCATGGAAACAGACCCTTTGGTCCAAACCATCCATGCCGACCAGATATCCCATAGCAATCTCGTCCCACCCGCCAGCACCTGGCCCATATCCCTCTAAACTCTTCCTATTCATATACCCATCCAAATGCCTCTTAAATGTTGCGATTGTACCAGCCTCCACCACATCCTGTGGCAGCTCATTCCATACACGTACCACCTTCTGCGTGAAAAAGTTGCCCCTTAGGTCTCTTTTATATCTTTCCCCTCTCACCCTAAATCTATACCCTCTAGTTCTGGACTCCCTGACCCCAGGGAAAAGACTTTGTCTATTTATCCTATCCATGCCCCTCATAATTTTGTAAACCTCTAAAAGATCACCCCTCAGCCTCCGACGCTCCAGGGGAAACAGCCCCAGCCTGTTCAGCCTCTCCCTGTAGCTCAGATCCTCCAACCAAGGCAACATCCTTGTAATCTTTTCTGAATCCTTTCAAGTTTCAGAACATCTTTCCGATAGGAAGGAGACCAGAATTGCATGTAATGTTCCAACAGTGGCCTAACCAATGTCCTGTACAGCCGCGACATGACCTCCCCACCCCTGTACTCAACACTCTGACCAATAAAGGAAAGCATACCAAACGCCTTCTTCACTATCCTATCTACCTGTGACTCCACTTTCAAGGAGCTACGAACCTGCACTCCAAGGTCTCTTTGTTCAGCAACACTCCCTAGGACCTTACCATTAAGTGTATAAGTCCTACTAAGATTTGCTTTCCCAAAATGCAGCACCTTGCTTTTATCTGAATTAAACTCCATCTGTCAAACTTGCAGCATTGAAATGCAAATGCATATTGCTAATGGACAGGAGATATGTTATGATGATGCAATGACAATGGAATGTATTGAATGCTAATGTGCATGGGTGAGGGGTTGTTGAGCACTGCCTGTGCAATATGCCCTGAGATGTTGGTGGCAGGAGAGCAAAGTGGAGCTCTGGAGGAGTAAGCAGTGAGCTGGAGTTGTCAGGTAATCGCTCAGACTTTTGTGTCAGTAATACTTGCCACATACCTTCTGTCTGATGGGTGGGAGGGTGGGAGGCAGCATACTTGTGAGACAAGAATAGGTAGTAAAGAAGGTGATAATGAACGATAACCCATATAAAATGGTCACTAGCTATTCACTGGTGGGAGTCTTGTTTCATCATCCACTAAGATTAGAATTTAATATTTTTGCTATTGAGTATGAAACCATGTTTTGACCTCCATCTTCTTCAAGTGTCAAAAGTTTACTAAACTAGTTAACATCATAAAACAGGATCAGCTAGCCATGGAACAATGGGCAAACGAACAGTCAGTTAAGGAACAGTTGGTTGTAGAGCAACTGGTCAAGAGACAACTGGTAGAGGATTTCTTTGGCCTGTGTCGACTTAAGACAAAATCTAAACAGAAAACAGAATGCAGTTAGATTGACTGTGTTGGCAGGTGAATTTGGTTTCACACTCCCAGCAAAACTGAATTGAATTGAATTGAATTGAATTTATTGTCATGTGTACTGAGGCACAGTGAAAAGTTTTGTCTTGCGAGCAATGCAGGCAGATCACATAGTTAAGTAGCATAGAAATGGAATACAAAATGGAAAACTGTGACTATATTGAACTGATAGAAATGTTGTCCATTGTTATCAACATTGAAGAAAGTTCAGACTGTAATAATAAGATGAGTCCGGAGCTTGTCAATCCTTTCACTTTACTTCCTTTCCCCTTTCTATGCGTTTTAAAAAATATTTCCACTTATTATGGTCCCCTTACCTTCTTTTGATGACTTTGACTGCAGGCAGCCTTTCCTGATGAAGGGCTTTTGCCCGAAATGTCAATTTCAGAGCTCCTTGGATGCTGCCTGAACTGCTGTGCTCTTCCAGCACCACTAATCCAGAATCCAGCTTTTCCTAGACCAGGCCCAGCAATGAGGTGGCTTCAAACAGCCCAGAATGGCGTGATAGCCCTGGCTCCTGGTGGGGGCAGTCTCCTGGTGTGACGGTTTCAACCAGGAGGAGCAGTCTCCCAGTGTGGTGATCTTGTCCAGGAAGGGCAGTATCAGCCTGGAGTGTATTCTTGCTTCGGCGTGGATGCCTTGACCCATCATGGAGGTCTTCTTCAGCAGATTCCGGATATTCTAGCAGCCCAACATGAAGGTCCAATCCTGGAGCTGAGATCTTGGTCCAGTCCTGTCAGGCAGTTTTGGCCTGGTTTTCCAGTGCACCCTGAACCCTGGAGCCGTTACTTGAACTGTGATGAACTTTTTATCTTTTTTCTTCTTCTAATTTATGACTTCTGTCATTAATTTAGATGCCATGGTATGGCGACTTATGTATTTCTGTATTTCCAATGTATTTCTTTTTGTAAAAATACACATGACAATAAAATGACTATTCTACACTATAATCAGCAAATCTTTGAAGGCAACACAAGCAATAAGGTAGACAATAAACTGTACATCCATTTGAGCTAATCAACAAACCTAAAACTGATATAATTCAAAGTGAAACAATGATTGGTGAACAAATAGTTACGACAAATGAAAGTCTGATCTTAAATGCTGAGGCGACTGGAAGAGAAAAGTTCCAAGCAGAATATTTGACTTCTTATCTTCCCAGGAAAGTCCTCAGCAACTTTTTCAGAGATCATGCCAAGGAAGATGCACTCCTCAAATAGGAAAAAATTGTGTTAGCTTCACTAAAAATGCAATGGTTCAGGGCAAATGAGAAGGCAAATTACCTACATAGTTTAATACTGAACTACGGAGAGATTCAGAATAAAAACCTGCAAATGGAACATGATGAGCAGAATGCTCATACATCATGGAAGGCTGTGAAGACACCACGGTAAGTTACTGCAGTGCAACATGTAAATGGTATTCACATGTATTCTGCCACACTGCCTTGTGGATGGCAGACAGGTTTTGGGGTGACTGGAGGTGCATTATGTGTCTCAGCCAATCTAGCCTCTGATCTATCCTCGCAGCCACAGTATTTTTTTGGTTAGTTAAATCAAGTTTCTAGTCAATAGTAATGCCTAGAATGTTGATAGTGGAGGTATTCAGCAGTGATAATACCATTGAATATCAAAGGAAGAAATGGTTACATTTTCTCTTGTTGGAGATGTACGGTCACCTGGACTGAAACACTAGCTTTTAACACCTTTGATGTGTAACCTGTTGAGTGCTAGCAGCATTTTCAATTTTCATCGCTAATTTAGTTTTTTTTTGAGGAAAATAACTAAAAGAAATACTTGTGCTAATTGCAGACTATTCAGCAATCTTATGATAATATTCTACTACTTTCAGGTGCTGAATCACTTGCACAAAAAATTACGTAATATGTCGAAGAAATCAGAAACATCTAAGAAGAAGGTAAGCTGATTGCATGATGACTTTTCCACTCCTACATCCTTTGAAATCTCTGTGCTACTCCAAATCTGGCCCCATGTGCAGTCCCCATTTTAATTATACCACCATTGGTGATTTTGACTTCAACTGTCAGCCCTGAGTTGTAGAATTCCTTCTCTAATCCCTCCTACTACCTCAGTACCTTCTCTCTCACACACGCCAAGACTCTCCCTAAAATCTATCTGATTACATTACTTACAGTGTGGAAACAGGCCCTTTGGCCCAACAAGTCCAGACCGACTCTCTGAAGAGCAACCCACCCAGACCCATTCCCCTACGTTTACCCCTTCACCTAACACTATGGACAACTTAGCATGGCCAATTCACCTAAACTGCAGATCTTTGGACTGTGTAAGGAAACTGAAGCACCCGGAGGAAACCCACGCAGATACAGGGAGAATGTGCAAACTCCACACAGACAGTTGCCCGGGTCTCTGGCGCTGTGAGGCAGCAGTGCTAACCACTGTGCCACCGAAACTGTCGCCCAGTCTATTTGACCAAACTGTCCTCATTTTTCCTTATGTGACCCAGAGTCAAACTTTGCTTTCTAACAGTCCTGTGGAGATCCTTGGAAAGTTTCACTATATTCAATTTGCAGTATAAATGCAAGTTGCTGTTGATAAAGGATAGCATTAATTAAGAATAGATATATTGGAGCTGAAACGATTTTGCCAGCATGCATAGACCGGTAGTCTAGTGTAAGGTAAAGAAGCAGTAATTCAGGCAAAGACTTATGAACATGGCAATTGGATGATGATTCATTACCATCTTTGTAAAAGTGCAATAATATCTTCAGATACATTTTGGATTCATCTTGAAATGGTTTAATTCAGTGAGGATGATTGGTAGGATTGTGGTATCTGCCAGTTCTGAGAAAAATATTAAGATGAATAGGACTTTCTCCTTTATTGAGAAACATGAGGGAATGTTGTAGCTGGGGTGCCAACCACAGTTTGTTCCAAACTTTCTTTGAAAGAAAGCATGTACCAAAGCATTAGAGTCTGCTAAAGGCTACTCCACATTCAATAGTGAAAAACAGATAATCCACATAACTTCCTTAGCCTCAATTTTTTTCTTTTTTTTTCACAGTGAAAAACAACAAGTGTGTAAATATTTATTTATATTCCATACCAGGAAGAAAGGAAACTCCCGAGTGGCCAGTGATAAGCAGTGCTCTTCTCAGAGGGCAATGCTGCATGATCAAACAGGGAACAAATCAAAATAGAGTTGGAGGGGGAAATAATACACTCCACTCCCTGAGGTGCCCATGTTTTCTTGAAAGTCTCAAGGATGTTTGTGGACATCATATGTTCTTTCTCCAGGGACACCCAGGCTCTGACATAACCGCAGACGAGGGGCAGGCAATCAGCCCCAACGACACGAGTTAGTTTCATATTATGAGTTAGCTTAACAGCTAGAAATCGTGGTAAGCAATAATAGCGGTGAACACTGAGACAAAAGTTTATCAAGAGCAGTCATAGGAACCTAACACGTTACACATGGACAGGGAAACCTCATATGGCTACAAAGACTAATTCAGGAGAGTCATGTTCTACCCATGTAGCACACATGCAGTGGTTACGAGGTGTTGTTATGAGTTGTTGGTTGCAGTGTTGGCACCAGTTGGCAAGTTACTGTTATCACTAATTACTTTGGTGGTACATGTCAGCCTCCAGGTGATGCTCCCACTTTTCTCCATTCTCAGTGAATGTCTCCCATGCAAGAGAATCAATGTTTAGGGCCTTTATGTCACACTTGCATGTGGAGCATTAGGTATTTGACTCACCATATTGTTCCACTGTCCTCACCGTGCAGAAAATCAATTAGTGTGCATTCATCTCCCATCCTGTGAATGGCATCTTGATCTTTTATCTTTGAATTAACTCAGCATCATCAACACTTCCTTTCAGGCCAAGTATCAATGTAAGATATCATGGCATCATCCATGTTCAGATGAGGCAATCAATGTCTTTAAGAGGGAATTAAGCATTTGAAAAGAAATGCTCCCAATTACATAGTACCCCACCTGATTCTCAGACAACCACTGCATAACTAATGGATTACTTATAAAATTTATTATAACAATTGTAACTTTCCATTTCCAAGTGAAATGAATAAATAAGCGACTCATTTCTATTTTGGTGATGTTGGCTAGATGAGGAATAATAATTATGAAATCAAGACAGCATAACATTAGTTTTCAAATAGTGTCATTTCATGTTTTATAATATCCACCTGAACAGATTTTGTACATATCTGAATGCCAGCACCTCCACATGACACAATGCTTTCATTGTTAATCATTGACAGCATGTGGGAACCACTGGTATACTCAGCATTTAAACAGCAGGTAACCTCAAAGTTTTTCAAAAACAATAAATTCTTTCCTTGTATTAATGTCACTCATTTTGCCCACCCAAATAAAACCCAACAGTTCCTCAGCTCTATTGATTAGATGTTTTCTGGAATTTGCTCACAGTGTGTAAAAGCAAAATGGAATATACCTAGACACTCCATCTACAATAATGTTGTCTCAGTATTTGGAAAGTAATAGTAACAGATTTGAGTTTAACATCACTGTGTTGGAGTCTGTCATTGAAACCACACAGCCCTGAAGAAGGGCTGATACCCGAAACGTCGATTCTCCTGTTCCTTGGATGCTGCCTGACCTGCTGCGCTTTTCCAGCAACACATTTTCAGCATTGAAACCACACAACCTACTCCCATTATTTTTAACAAAGACCTGAATGAGAAGACTCTGAATGTACTAACATCCACTTGAAGTAAAGTCCAACAGTGACTACTAGTTGCATTTTTGCCTGACATTCGTAACGTTCTTTGACCCAGTCAATGCCAGAATCAAAAAGGCAAACAAGTCCATCAATAAAGATAAGAACTTAAGTACAAACAAAGGTATTAGAGGTCGTCACTAACAGCAGCTAACATTTGGAAAGTTAGGTGGAACAGTTGAACTTTGGAGTGGACACTTTAACCATGGAAGGTCTAGATACCAATAAAAGCCTGCCTGTAATGATGGAGTGGATATTAAATTCATGGTGGAAGAGCTTAGTAAAGCTGTTAATTCACTTTCCATTAACAAATTTCCAGGTGCCGATGCTGTACTGCGAGTTCACATGGGAAATCAGCACTCCTGCAATATCTGCACAACCTTCTTTCTCTCTGTTTTGGAGAGAGAGAGAGAGAGAGAGAGCTATGCCCCACCACACACATGATGTGCAATGATTTCGACTCCATGAAAGGGTATATCAGTGATTGTACCAACAGTCGAGTCATCGCCTTGCTTAGCATTTTGGGAAATATTTTTAACCATGTTGCCCTTGTAAGCCTGCAGATTGTGGCTGAATGCACAACCTTGAATCCCAGCATGGTTTTAGAACAGGAAGATTGATAATTGACATTCTTAGTCATGAGCCTTTTACTCCAAAAGCTTCAGGAGAAATACCTTGAACAAAGCAGACCAATATATATTGCCTTCATCAATTTCACCAAGTTATTCAGGTTTGTGAAGGTTTGTAGCTCAGGTTGAGGTTTAGGGTGTAGGTTTGCTCGCTGAGCTGTAGATTTGATATCCAGACGTTTCATTACCTGGCTAGGTAACATCATCAGTGGCGACCTCCAAGTGAAGCAAAGCTGTTGTCTCCTGCTTTCTATTTATAGGTTTGTCCTGGATGGGGTTCCTGGGGTTTGTGGTGATGTCATTTCCTGTTCGTTTTCTGAGGGGTTGATAGATGGTATCGAGATCTATGTGTTTGTTTATGGCGTTGTTGGTTGGAGTGCCAGGCCTCTAGGAATTCTCTGGCATGTCTTTGCTTAGCCTATCCCAGGATAGATATGTTGTCCCAGTCGAATTGGTGGTTTTTTTCATCCGTGTGTAGGGCTATGAGGGAGAGAGGGTCGTGTCTTTTTGTGGCTAGCTGGTGTTCGTGTGTCCTGGTGGCTAACTTTCTTCCTGTTTGTCCTACGTAGTGTTTGTGGCAGTCCTTGCATGGAATTTTGTAGATGACGTTGGTTTTGTCCATGGGTTGTACTGGGTCTTTTAAGTTTGTTAGTTTTTGTTTGAGTGTGTTGGTGGGTTTGTGTGATTCTAGGATTCCGAGGGGTCTTAGTAGTCTGGCTGTCATTTCTGAAACTTCTTTGATGTATGATAAGCTGGTTAGGATTTCTGGCTGTGTTTGGTCTACTTGTCGTGGTTTGTTCTTGAGGAATCTGCGGACTGTACTTTTTGAGTATCCATTCTTCTCGAATATGTTGTGTAGGTGGTTCTCCTGTTTTCCGAAGTTCATCTGTGCTGCCGTGTGTGGTGGCTCGTTGGAATAGTGTTCTGATACAGCTTTGTTTGTGTGTGTTGGGATGGTTGCTGGTGTAGTTAAGTATTTGGTCAGTGTTTGTTTGTTTTCTGTATACGCAGGTTTGTAGTTCTCCGTTGTCCTTTCTTTCGACTGTGACATCCAGGAATACGAGTTTGTTGTCGGTTTCTTCCTCCTTGGTGAACTTTATGCCTGTGAGGGTGTTGTTGATGATGTTAAATGTCTCTTCTATCTTGTTTTGTTTTGTGATGACAAAGGTGTCATCTACGTAGCGGACCCAGATTTTTGGTTTGATGGTTGGTAGGGCTGTTTGTTCTAGTCACCACCTCTGCTATGAATCCTGATAGCGGAGAATCCATGGGTGTGCCGTTGGTTTGTTTATAGACCACGTTGTTGAAAGTGAAGTGGATGGTGAGGCACAGGTCCACTAGCTTCATGATGTTTTCGTTGGTAATGTGAGTGATGGTGGTTGGGGTGTGTGTGATGGTCTCTTCTAAAAGTGTGGTAAGTGTTTCCTTTGCCAGGTCGATGTTGATGGAGGTGAACAGTGCCATTATGTCGGATGAGATCATTGTTTCGTCTTCCTCTATTTTGGTGTTTTTGATGATTTTTAGGAATTCCTGGGTGGAGTGGATGGAGTGCTGTGACTAGGTATTTCAGTCTTGCATGTAGTTCTTTGGCCAGTCTGTAAGTTGGTGTTCCGGGTAGTGAGACTATGGGTCTGACGGGAGCTCCTGGTTTATGGATTTTGGTAGTCCGTAGAATTGTGGGGTGTTGGTCCCGTCTGGTTGCATTTTTCTGGAATTCCGTCTCATTTAATTGTCTGGAATTGTGTAATTTTCTTAGGAGATATGTAATTTTGTTTCCTAGTTGTGGGGTTGGGTCTAGCGCCACCTGTTGGTAGGTGTTGGCATCTGCGAGTAGTGCATTGGCTTTCTCTATGTAGTCCCTTCTGTTCAGGATGATTGTGAGCCGACCCTTGTCTGCAGGTAATATAACGATGCTTTTGTCTTTTTTGAGGTTTCCTAGGGCTTTCTTTTCTTGTGTGTTCAGTTTGTTTCCTTCCCTCTTTCAGCTCAGAGTAGGTGCAACTGTCTGTTTGATCGTTTATTGTGTTTCTTCCGTGAGTTTGTTGTCCTTCAATGTGGTTTCTAATGCCTCTGGGAAATCCTTCTTGTCAGCGTCTCGGTAATTGAAATTTAGTCCTTTTACTAGTACCGCTTTTTCTGTGTCTGATAGGGTTCGGTCTGATAAGTTCTTTATCCATGCCCCTGTGTTATTGGTTTTGTCTTTGTTTGTGAGTTTTTTCTTCAGGTCCTGATTTTTCTTTCCTCAGCCATGTAAACAGAGACAGTCTATTTAAGCTGCTGGTGAAAATTGGCTACAAACACAGAAAATGCTGGAGAGGTTCAGCATTATCTGTGGAGAGAAATAAAGGTAACGTATCATGTCTGGTATGACCTTTCTTCTGAACTTCTTCAGAAAATTGGCTACCACTTAAGCTGCTTAATGCGGTCCCCTTCTATGACAACACAATAGGTAAAGTCAGCTATTTCTAAGCAACTGAGGATCCCTTTAATATTCACAATCTGGTCAAACTCGACTGAGTTCTGGCATCAACAGTCTTTGGCTTAATGTTCTCTTTTACTGCTGCCATATGCTGTCAGGTAATCTATATAGGATGTTTACTTACATATCAGAGCTGATGGAAAACTGTTCAGCCTTGCTTGTCTAATAAACAAGGCAAAGTTGTGCTAAGTTCTTACTGGAGAGCTGCTTTATGGTGATGAAGTCACACCACCATTCCATAATGAGGACCACTATCAGCTTCAAAGAGTTAAAATCTCTCACACTGGTAAGTGCTTGGTTTGATCATCTGCAACAGGTAAGCACATGTTATGATCCAAGATGTTGCCACACAGCCATTTGTCGCTATTAAAGCATTTTTGATCGTGACACTGCGGGTCTGCAATCAACAGCAATCTGTCAGTTGATGCTGGAATCATCACAAAAGCTGAGGCTGTTATGCCTAAGTGGGTGTGGAACAATGGCAGCCTGATTGAGAACATCAAATTGTACCAAGATTGAATCCGCAGTGCACCTTTCTTTCCACATTCCCTGTCTCAGAACTATCCTCAGCACCTCTTGTCAGGACAGAGCTCCTGGAATTTGCTAACTGCATATAGTCATTGCTAAGCAATATCTTTACGCTGGCTCAGCCAAATTCGTTGGTCGATACACAAAGACCTTCTGCACAATGAACTGTTCACTGGGTTGCAAACGGTTGGGCTCCCATACCTTGACCAGTAGCTAATCTGTGATCAGTGAGAGCTGAAGCTAGTGGACATTGATACTGATTACAAAGAGATAGCCAGTGATTGCTGTGACTTCTGGAGGTACGTTGAGGAGCCAAGTAAAAATGAAGAGCTTAGCTGACCAAGAATCGGGCCAACAGAAAACAGAAGCCAGCAAAATGTGCACTTTCTCCTCCTGCTAATCCAACTGCAATACCAGAGTGGAGTTCTTCAGCAAAATCTGGCGATACTTAACATAGAGTCGACCATCTTGATAGAATCCTTTGTTTTGTGAGATGGGAGGTTGCCATTGTCTTCCTCATCTTTTATTGACCTTGAGAAGGTACAGGAGAACTGGGTAAGGATGATAGATTTCCTTCTCTCAAAGGTAGAAAACAATAATTAAATGGCCAACATGACTGGTACTAGGGCTGGAATTTCCCTGCTGAGGGCAGGTTGGCAGGTGATGGGGGGGTAGGGGAAAGGGGGCTATACAATTAAGTGTCATGGCAGCAGTTGTTTACCCTCTTTCACCTGCCCTTCAGTATTTTACCTGATATGGGGCAGGTTGCTACCAAGTGTCCAGGGTGTCAGGTCAAGCCATCATCGGTGGACTGTGTGCAGTTGTCTTCTGATCAGGTACCCTGTACCCACTGGGGGCATAAAGCCCCTTCCCACTGTATTCTTTCCCAGACGGTCCAACATTTACCCTACTCATTGCCTTGCCAATCCTACCCCCATTGCTTGGGTCTGCCAGACTGGCCCTAAGTGAGAGCCAGGACCTTCCTGTAAGTCAGGCTCCTCCTGACTGGGTACTGGCTGCAATTTTAAGAGTAAATCATTCATTGGTATGGATGAAGAAGTGGATCAGTCATGATCATGAATTACTCCTGCATGATTTGCACTGCACTTCCAGGATCTTGTAATCAAACTCCCCGTGAGCTCCAACGAATGGCTGGATTTATCCTTTTTGTATTAATTGAACTTTGTAGCATTTTGTGAGGTAAGGACACAATTAATAGTGGAGTAAATATTCTGCAAAATCCACTCAACAGCTCCATTCCAATAAGACTAGAACAAAAATATTGATTCCCAATCCTGTAACTAGGAAATCGTTCCAAGAGGTTCATACTTCAAATTGAACATATTTAAATTTAATCTTCCTGCTTTTCTTTGGTATCTCCTCGCCTGCCTTCTTCACACAATACAATGTTCTGCATCTAATTTGACTGTAATCTATCTTATTCCCTATTCTGGTTCTCCTACACTTAACTTAAATAACTGACAGGTAATTGGTCCATTACCCATTGGCTCCCCATCATCAGCTCACCATTGCAGCAGTTCTGCTGCATAGTTAGATTGAGAAAAAGATTCAATCCATGGTGTTCAAGGAAATACTGGGGCTACTGGTTTTCAAGTTACAGATTTTTGAGTGTAAATGACTGTGAGAATAAAAACAAGACTTTCCAATCATGGTATGGAACCTCACTTTATGCCTGACCTTAGATACTGCCTCATACTACTTTTGATACACTGACAAAGCATTATTAATAAAGAGACAGACGTCCCTACAGCAGTCAACACAATGCTGATCAAAAGAAGTACTGAATAGTAATGTTTCCTTGGTTACACATTACGTTGGTGAGGTACTAATGGAATTGATCATAACACTGAATGGAAAAGCTTTGTTATTTTAAAGTGAAAAGGAATCTTCTTAGAAATGCTATGAGTGCTTTTTACAGAAATATCAATTTCATTTTCAATGTTGGAAGCAATGTACTTTAGTTATCAAGAAAGTTAAAGATTAGACCGTATCTTAGCATATTCAAGAATTTGTGGTGTACTTCACATTCATGATAGTTTGGCTTGGCTCAAGCTTTGAGCTTTAGCTGGAGATTTCACAGAATCTCTGATCTTCTCTTGAATTATGCTCTGAGAAAGAAAAAAGATGTGTTTGCTGTATTTCTCCTCCTTTGCATTATTATTTTGTGAGCAGCCTCACCTGCCTTTGAGATGCTCATTCATTATTTTCTATTTGCTAACCTTCGTAAATGTCAGACTATCCAAAACTCTGCTGCCAGTGTTTTAGCTCACAGCAAGTCCTGTTCCCCTATCAACCATATGATGGAAGATTACATACTCAGAATACCTACATTGGCTCTCTGTCAAGAAACGTCTTGATTTTAACATACTCATTCTTGATTTCAAATCCTTCTAGGCATTAACCTGTCCCTATCTCTGGAATTTCCTTCTGGCCCATAAACTTCTTGGATTACAGTGCTTGTCTAATTGTGATCTCTTGTGCATCCTAATTTTTAATTACCCCACCATAATAACCCCACCTCATTCAGTTGCTCGGCCCCCCCCCACCATGTTGGAGAGACATAAAGCACAGGAAAAGACCTTTCAGTTCAATTCATCCATGCCAACCAGGTTTCCTAAACTAAACCGTGGGTGGAACAGTGGTTAGCACTGCTGCCTCACAGCGCCGGAGACCCGGGTTCAATTCCCGCCTCAGGCGACTGACTGTGTGGAGTTTGCACGTTCTCCCTGTGTCTGCGTGGGTTTTCTCCGGATGCTCCGGTTTCCTCCCACAGTCCAAAGATGTGCAGGTCAGGTGAATTGGCCATGCTAAATTGCCCGTAGTGTTAGGTAAGGGGTAAATGTAGGGGCATGGGTGGGTTGCGCTTCGGCGGGTCGGTGTGGACGTGTTGGGCCGAAGGG
The DNA here is from genome assembly GCF_047496795.1 of Chiloscyllium punctatum. Taxonomy (NCBI): domain Eukaryota; kingdom Metazoa; phylum Chordata; class Chondrichthyes; order Orectolobiformes; family Hemiscylliidae; genus Chiloscyllium; species Chiloscyllium punctatum. The sequence continues at coordinate 101,106,028 of NC_092743.1, read as the reverse complement.
CCTGTTTTCCACACTGTAATGTAATCTAAACTAGTCCCACTTGCCTGTGTTTAGCTCATATCCCTCTAAACCTTTCCTATTCATGCCCCTGTCCAAATGTCTTTTAAATGTTGTAACTGTACCTGCATTTACCACTTCCTCTGGCAGTTCATTCCACATAAAAGCCACTCTCTCTGTAAAAAAATTGTCCCTCATGTCCCTTTTAAATCTTTCTCCTGTCACTTTAAAAGTATGTCCTCCAGTTTTGAACTGCCCTATCCTAGAGAAAATGCCTTTGCTATTCACCTTATCTACGCCAGTCATGATCTTTTAAACCTCTATAAGGGCACACCTCAACCTCCTACTCTCTGGTGAAAAAAGTACGAGATCATCCAGCCTCTCCTTATAACTCAAATCCAACAAATCCTTGTAAATCTTTTCTGAACACTCTCCAATTTAACAATGTCCTTCCTATAGCAGGGCGACCAGAACTGTACACAGTACTCCAAAAATGACCTCATTAACAACCTGTACAAGCACAACAATACATCACAACTCAGACCATTTCTTCATATCTATTATGTCCAAACTCTAATTGCATCTGACTGCCCCTATCAAATCTTCTCTTGACTGTTCTCCAAGAAATAAAAACCAGTCCATTTCTCCCACCTTTCCACATAGTGAAAATTCCTCATTTCTGGGATCATTTTTGTGAATCATTTCACAACTTTGTTGCTTTTGTAATCTCAGCTTTTGTAAAGCCTGGGTTACTGTATTCCTTAACTGCCCTCTGAACTGCCTTGCCCCTTCAATGATTTATGCAGATAGAAATTCAGGTCCCTATTCTACTGCACCCCCTTTCGAATTACATCCTTCATTTTACAGTATCTGTCTGCATTTTACCTACCAAAGTGAATCACTGCACATTTTCTGCACTAAATTCCATCTGCCAATTGCCTACACATTCCACCAACCTGACTGTCCTTTTGAAATTAATCACTATTCATAATAATTGATTTACAATAATTTCAAATTTTGTACCATCTGCAAATTTAATTTTACCCTGTGCGCCAAAGGTCATTAATATAACAGGGAGAATAAAGGTCCTAATACTAATCCCTGAGAAATTCTACAATACATATTCCTCTGATCTGAAAACAACCATTTAGGACTACTCTTTGTATCCAGTCACTCAACCAGATTTGTATCCATATTCTAATGCATCTTATTCCATGAGCTCTAACTTTTCTCTCAAGTCTGTTTTGGGGAACATTATCAAATGTCTCAAGAAGTCCATGCACATCACATCAACAGAATGACTCTCATCAACCCTTTCTGTCACCTTATTAAAAAAACTAAAGTTAATTAAACATAATTTGTCTCAGCAAATCCAACTGCTTTCCTTAATTAAGCCACATTTATCCATGTGGCTATTAATTTTGTTACAAATCATTTTTTCTAATATAATTCCCCTCACTGAAGCTCTATAATTACTGGGATCACTGTAACATTTTGTCAAATGTTGGCGTAGCATTTGGGATTCTCGAGTCCTCTGCCACCATCCCTGAGTCTGTGAAAGTTGGAAAATGAAGGACAGTGTGTCTGCAATTCCCAATCTGACTGCTTTCAGTAGCCTTGGATGCATTTCATCCCATCCTGGTGCCTCAAAGTACAAAATGCCGGTCCAATACTTCCTCCTTATTAATTCTAAACCTTCCAAATGTCTTTCACCATAATCTGAACAGCATCTTCTTTCTTGATGAAGACAGATGCAAAATATTCATTTCATAATCAGCCATGCACCACACCTTCAAAAACAAATCTCTTTATTGTTCTCTAATCTTCCTCTTCCAATCAACTGTTTAAATGCTGTCATGTGGAAAAATCTGCTTGATGTCATTTTAGACAAATATGTTTTCAATATATTTTAATGAAATAGAGATTACGTATGCACTTAATAGCATTCATGTTGACTACATTTCAAACTTGCTTTTTGGCTGTGACATAGTTTTGAGACAGCCTGATGTGGTATATTATGTTACGTAAATTCAAGTTCTTCATTTCCTTCAATGGTGTTTACTGTTTTGGATGAACATCTGGGATGAAGGCAACATAAAACCAGCTATAATACATTCCTTTAACCAGAGAAAGAGCGAATGAACAAGAGTTTGGAATTAAACAGCACCTGTAACACAATAAAACCACCAATCAAGGTTTCCTTTAAGCTGGTGAGTGTGTGGCCACGTGACAATCTTGAATGTAACAAACAGGATTGGCGAGTCAACACTTTTTCTAATGTGCAAGTGTGTGAGTATGTAGTAAGCAAGAGGAATCTACAATGCATCAAACATGCTGTACACAAGAAAGAAAAATGAGTGAGAACGATAGTCTTCTTTGATTTCAGGATTGGCTAAAAGGAGAAGTGAGAGGGAGAGAACCCCTGAGCTTAGAAGTAAATGTTGTCTGATAATGTTCCTAGAAACCTCTTTGGGCTTTTTTACTCAAGTAAAAGTGCTTTTTGCTTGCAAGTTATTGTTGTGGGCAGCTGCATCAATGAGGAACAAAGGAAACAGGGGATGGGAAGGAAAAACAATGAAAGAACTTATTGATTGATCTCAAGTAACAAATGCTTCCTATTTCCTTTCTTTTTCTGTCCTGTTCCCTTCAGACTGCCCAAACTGTGCTGGTGGTGATTGTCGTCTTCTGCGTTTCCTGGCTACCAAACCATGTGATCAACCTGTGGACTGAGTTTGGCAGTTTCCCACTCACGGATGCCTCCTTTGCCTTCAGGATAGCCGCACACTGCCTGGCTTACAGCAATTCCTCTGTCAACCCTATCATTTATGCCTTCCTTTCCGAGAATTTCCGCAAGTCCTACCAGCAAGTGTTCAAATGTAAGATCCGCAGCACCTCCCCCTTAAATGATGGCAAGGAATATCGAACACAGTCTGAAGTCATGCCATCTACCAGCTGTACCAATGTGTGAGTGGTGAATCTGGGTAAGGTGTAGCATGGGAGATGGTAATACTGTAATATTCACCATACATGTATTTTATGTTAGTGCAAACAGGCTATTGAGTTACTGGAGCCAAGGGCTGCAGATTTCTTGGAGCATGATGCTTGGTAGTGAGCAAGCACGAAGCTGTGACAGTATTCAGGAGGATATTAGGCACAACATGAGAGTAGATTCAGAACAAAGTTTGCCCTTGACATTCAAAGGATACCTGCAGGAAGAGTTGACTGTGCATGTTTATTCAGAAAGCCTCAGTATACTGCAATTCACTAATTAATGTGCTGTGAGAGCACAATGCTTTACATTACTCAAGGAAAAGGGCATATTGTAGTATTTCACACAGTTGCCACAGTATTTCATCTCATGTCTGTCTTTAGATTGAAACATTAACTCTTGATTGTCTGCACAGCTGAGTAAATGTTTTAGCATTGCCCACCTTTAAAGGCCTTACATCTTTGTGAATGATCTGCCAATGGGCCATATAAAGCGGTTGACACCATGAATGGAAATCAGATAGAAATTGAAATATTCTGATTGTTTCCCTTGTCCTCATCACTTATTGTCTTTTCCGATTTGCTCACCCATTTTTCCTTCCCTTCTTTCTGATCCAAGACAAGTGGATCAGAAAGACCCCTAGTTCAGTCCTAACTCCATTGACCAATACTATGGCCCTGAGGATATCATGCTTAGTCTTTATTTTAAAGAGCATGGGAAAATGACCGAGAGAAACAGAGAGCAGAATTGGTATACACATTGTGAACATGAATGTGAGTCCTGGAAAAACTACAATAGATCACCCATATGCAACATAATGAAGTAAAAGAATGATTACAGCTGCAGAATCATACAATACAGAAGCAGGTCTTTTGTCCCATTGTGCCTGTGCAGTCTCCTTCAAATATTTATTCAAATTGCCCTGCTCCCCATGCTCAGACTACATAACCTGCAAAATTTTCCTTTTCAAGTACTCCGTCACAATATGTTCTTCTCCAGTATACATGTAATTCAAACGGGAATGTAAAGCATTATTACTCAAGTTAATGAAGTGATTTTACATTTTAATAGAATTTTTCTTTGTAAATCAGCAAATGTAAAAACAGATTATCTGGTCATTATCACGTAGCTGTTTGGGGGAGTTTGCTGTGAAAGATTGACTGCCATGCCTCCCACATTGCAACAGAGACTGCACTTCAAAAAAATAATTCATGGCCCATAAATCATATTGGGCCATATTTACAAATCTTTCCGATTTCCTGTCCTCATGAAAGCTTTGATTTCATGATGATGCATTCCATTGGCAGATGAACATTCATTTTGGCTTTCCCATTGGAATGTGAAAACAAGGGAATTAATTGACGTGTCAGGTGACCAATGGTGGGAAACTTAGAGATGGCGTAGGTAATCCTGTCATGAAACCTCCAGAATATGTCAAACCAAAATTGGTGATCCTATGGAGACAGTAAGTGCCAGCATCACTCCGATGTTGCACTTTAATGCTGCACGACAAACAGTTGGTAAGAATATCAAAGCAACTAGATGAACCATAACTAGAGATCTCTCCCAGACTGATTTATGTATAGGTGAGAGTGTTGAATGCAACCTGGAAACTGAGGGATGGATTTGCATTTCCTTAATCTCACTAAATCTTCTTCTAAAAGAAAGCCTTACTTTCTGTTTTATGTTAATCACACATGGCACATGTGTACATCTGGTTGGGCCTGAGCTTATTGCCCATCCCTAATTGCCCAGAGGGCAGTTAAGAATTAGCCATGTTGCTGTGGGTCTGGAGTTACAAGTAGGCCAAACAGGTAAGAACAGCAGATTTCCTTCCCAAAAGGACATTGGTGAACCAGATTGATTTTTCTAAAAATCATATCATGATCGTCATTAGACCCTTAATTCCAGATTGTTTATTGAATTCAAATTCCGTCATCTGCCATGTGGGATTTGAACACATGGCCGCGGAACAAGAGCTGAGTTTCTGGATTAACAGTCTCATCATAATACCACAGGCAATTGCCTTCCCTCATAGAATCTTTCTTGGGATTTGGAAATGTCAAAGCACTTCAGAGGCTGAGGAGTAAGGGGTTTTGCAGCAAAATAACTATTCATTTTGAGAACACATGAACATACAAAATAGGAGCAGAAGTGGACCATTTGGCTCCTCAATCCTGCTTTACCATTCGATAAGATGATGGCTGGTCTGTTTGTTTTTGAAGTCCACATTCTGACGTTACCCCAATAACCCTTGGCTTGGTTCCCTTGCCTAACAAGAATTGATTTAATTCTACATTAAAGATATTCAATGACTCAGTCTCTGCTGTCAGAGGCAGAAAATTCGCAAGTTGACACACCTCCAGAGAGAAAATATTTCTCCTCACCTCTGCCCTAAATGTTTAACCTTTAACTTTAAAATAATTTTCATTAGTTTCATTAGACCCACAAGAGGAAACATCCTTTCCACATCTACCTTTTGAAGATGACTTGGTATTCTTATACACTTCAATCCAGTAATTCCTCACATTTTTAAATTTGCATGTCTAACCTATCCTCATAAGATCACCTGCTCATTCAATCTAGTAAACCTCCCCTGATCTGCTGCCCACCGCCACATTTTTCGACTCCTCTGATCTGCTGTCATGCATTTACACCCTTCCTTAAATAAGGACACCAAAATAGTACTCCATATTCGAGATGTGGTCTCACCAATGCCCTATGTGACTGAAGCATAACATTCTTTCTTTCATGTTCAATTCCGCTTGTAATTAATGATAGCATCCTATTAGCCTTCTTGATTACATTATTCCTTGGGGTGTGGGTGTTATTGACAAGGTTAGCGTTTATTACCCAACCCCAGTGGCCTTTGAACTGAATGGTTTGTAGGGCCATTTCATTTCATAGGCTGTTAACAGTCAATCATGTTGTTATGGGTGTGGAGTCACACGTAGATCAGAACAAGTAAGGAAGGTAGGTTTCAAACCTTAATGAACATTAGTGCATCAAAAAAAACCACTGAATACCACAGCTCAAATGGTATTCATGAAACTAATGTGCAAGTGCCATTTTAAAAAATATATTTAATTGTATGTAAATTTCACCAGCTGTCATTTCTGGCATTTGAACTTTGAACCCAGAGGATTAGCCTGGATCTTTGCTCTAATAATCTAGTGACACTGTAATTATACCACCACCAGTAATGCAAAACCTCGTGTTCTGAGAACATGGGTTCAAATCCCGTTGTTTAGATGGTGAAATTTGAATTCAATAAAATCAGGAACTATAAGCTAGACTAATGTGACCATGTAATCACTGTTGTCATACAAACCCAAATGTTTATGAAGAAACCTGCTGGCTACTACCTCCTACATCCACTTGGTTGACATATCAGTACTCCATCATGTTGAATACTATTTCGAAGAAGCACTGAGAGTGTCAACTATGTAGTAAAACAAAGTTTGAATCGCTGCTTTTGATGTTTTTAATTGCCAAAAAGAAAAAAAAGGGAGAAGGAAGAGGAGAGGGAGAGGAAAGAGAGATGCAAGGATATTTACACTTTTCTGACAAGTGATTGCTTCAGGAGCATTCCTCGGTTCCAGGAGAACAGGAATTTGACTGAGCACCAAAACAGTTGGACCCAATATGAGAGTATCCATAATCTATTGCTATGGGGCCCCAGACCTTTTGTTCGATCTAACCCCAGTGTACAGGAAACACCAGTGTTGCACCCTTTAGTTAGCCTCTTTGTCAGTTGCTTGTAACGGTGCCCAATGAGTCCAAATTTACCTCAAAAGTGTGACATGCTCACCCTGTTGTGAGGAATTCTCTGTCACTAGGCCCAGCATCAAATGAAGGATGGTAGGTGTTTTCTAAATGTTGCAAGTCCATTCTGAAGTTCGTTTAACATTGCTAAGGTAGCTAGTAGACCTTGGGGGTAAGTGAGAGTGAGAGTGTCCTAGGATGGTCATTTATAAATTTGCTTTCAGTATAAAGGTCCCAGATGTGGCATAATCCCTCTGAATGGCCCAAGAGGATTGCAAGGCCAGCCTTTCAAGCTGGGGCTCCCTCTGTCGACATTGTACTGCGGAAAGATTGCTCCTTGTAACTGTAGATCTTCCCACTTGACTGGCACTGCCACACCATCAGCAAAATGACTGCAGGTCCGTAACATGGACCAACAGTCAATGGACTCAATAGATATACAGATGGCTGCCTACCTCTCTGCAATGTACTGTCCATCCACCTCAAAATGAGTCACATCGAGACTTCACTGACAGTCGGACTATATTCGGGAGCCATACCAATGTGGCACCCTGCTATTTTCTCAGCCCTCCAACACACCTCCCAGCCTGCCACCCAAACAGGGGAGTGCTGGGAAGTTCTCTACATTAATTGTTTTGGTTTGGTTATGGAATGTGGGCATCGCTGGCAGGACCAGCATTTATTGCCCATCCCAAATTATTCAAGAAGGTGGTGGTGATCTGCCTCCTTGAAGGGCCACAGTCATACTGTGTAGGTACATCCACAATGCTGTTATGGAGGGAGTTCCAGAATTTTGACTGAATAACATAAAAAAAACTTGATGCGGAGGTGCCAGTGTTGGACTGGGCTGGACAAAGTTAAAAATTACATAACACCAGGTTATAGTCCAACAGGTTTATTTGGAAGTTCAAGCTTTTGGAGCGCTAATCTTTCAACACGCAGCAGTGCTCCGATAGCTTGTATTTCCAAATAAGCTTGTTGGGCTATAACCTGGTGTTGGGTAAAAAAAAACTTGTTCTTCTGCCAGAGTATTTATTTGGCAGGTCCAATCAGTTTCTAGTTAAAAGTAACATCCCTGTGTTGATATAGCGTGTCTCTGAGTTTTGGCTGATTCCATGGATTGTGACTAGTATGAGGTCAAGGTCAAAGCATACTGGTATATGTTCGATTGCTGGTCCATGCTGCAATCTTCAGATGCATTGATTGTATTTACAATCTAACACCATTGATCTTGCACATGGAATTGATAAACTGTCGTGTCCTGAAAGCCTTACATTTGTATGTTTTGTTATGGCTTCCCATGGCTCTGCATATGTTTTATAGAATTTGCAATGGCAGTATATTGGAACTTGCCCCTGTGTTAGGCATGATTCCAAACAATGGAGAATTTCCCCTGAATTTCTCCTAAGAGGAAATATCCTTTCAATATCCACCCAGTCAAGGCCTGTCAGGATTTTATATATTTCCATTTAGTCACTTCTGACTCTTCTAAACTCCAGAGGATATGGGCCTAGCCTATCTAGCCTTTCTTCATTAGACAATCTTCTCATTCCAAGTATTAGTCAAGTAAACCTTCTCGGAGTTGCTTTCAACAATTATAGAAACTTCTGTCAGTCCAACATATTTTCTTATTCATAACCTGCTCGAGTGACTGTCCAACCTCCTCGACTTTTTTTTGGAAGCATTCCACTTGCACATCTGTCTTACTTGTACGATCTCTAAATTCTACTTCAGTTCTTTTTCACTCGAACTTCATTGCTGGCATTTACTCTGAAAGGATTGTCGTATGAGTCATTTTCTCCACTATTGCTATGCACTCAAGTCAATGTTTCTGTAGCTGTGCCTGATCTGATGTATGAATGAGTTGTCCTAGATTTACCTGTGAAGCAACAATATTGTCAATGAATTAATGAGTAGTTTATAGTTTGTCTTGTTTCCTTTCTTCATTCATCTTTGTGAGCTGAGAAGAGCGATTCCCTAAAAAAATCCACATGTCAGAAATGATATTCTCAACTTCGAACTTAGTATTTTTAATATATAGGCTTTTGTTCAGCCTTTTCCTCTTGAACTTTCATTTTTGTCTCCACAGCAGAGAGTTAAGATCTTAGCTGCTGTAATTCAGAAGAAAATGAAGTGTTCCATTCTCCTTTCAGATTCTGCAAATGTTTCTTGGATAGCTTGCAGCAGTTTCTGTTGTGTCTCTGATTTTTGGCTGATTCCATGGATTGTGACTAGTATGAGGTCAAGGTCAAAGCATACTGGTATATGTTCGATTGCTGGTCCATGCTGCAATCTTTAGATGCATTGATTGTATTTACAATCTAACACCATTGATCTTGCACATGGAATTGATAAACTGTTGTATCCTGAAAGCCTTACATTTGTATGTTTTGTTATGGCTTCCCATGGCTCTGCATATGTTTTATAGAATTTGCAATGGCAGTATATTGGAACTTGCCCCTGTGTCAGGCATGATTCCAAACAATGGAGAATTTGCCCCCGATTTCCATTTACTTCAGTTTTGCTTGAGTTTCTTGTTGCCACACTCAGTTAAGTGCTGCTTTGATGTCAATGGCAGTCATTCTTACCTCTTTTTTGTTCATGTTGGACAAACACTCTATGGAAGTCACGTGATTACTAGCCTGGTGGATCCCAAACTGAGTGCCATAAGCAGGTTATTGCTAAACAAGTGCCATTTAATAACGCTGTCAACAGTACCTTCTGCTATCTTGCTGATAATAGAGAGTAGACTGATGGGGTGGTTATTAAGTGGGTTGGATTTGTCCTGTTTTTCAGTGTCCAGATATACCCAGGCAATTATTGGGTAGATAGCATTGTTGTAACTGTACTGGAACAGTTTGGCTGTGGCTGTAATTAACTGGAGAGCCCAAGTATCCAATAAAATTGCTGGAATGTTGTGCTGCCTTTGCAGTATCCAGTGCCCTCTGTTGTTTCTTGATATCATATGGATATCATAATTGAATTGGCAGAAGACTGGTATCTGTAATGCTGGAGACCCCAGAGGAGACTGAACTGGATTGTCTACTCCGTACTTCCAGCTGAAGGTTGTTGTGAATGTTTCAGCCTTGTCTTTTGCACTGATGTGCCGGGCTACCCCAGTTTTGAGGATGGTGATATTTGTGGGGCTTCTATCTCCAGTGAGTTATTTTGCTATCCAAAGCCATTGTGACTGGATGCGGCAGGGCTGGAATGCTTAGATTGGATCCATAGGTTATGGGATTGCTTAGCTCTGCCTATTGCATGCTGTCTTTGCTATTTGTCATGTAAGTGTTCCTGTGTTGTAGCTTCACCAGGTTTACACACCTCTTAGGTACTGCTCTTGTATTCCCCCTGGCACACTTCACTGAACCAGGATTCATTTTCTGGTTTGATGGTAACAGTAGAATGGAGGATGTGCCAAGCTGCGAGTTTACAGTTCTTGTTGCATCTGTTGCTGCTGATAGTATACAGTACCTCATGAATACCCAGTTTTGAATTTCTAAATTTGTTTGATATCTGTCCATTTTAGCATTGTAGTAACGTCACACAACATGCTGGAGCGTATCCTTATAATGAAGTTGGGATTTTGTCTGAACTGTACATCTGTTACTGAGATGAAGAGAAGTTTCTTCATTCAGAGAGTGGTGAGCCTGTGGCATTCTCTGCCACAGCAATGGCAGGAAGTCATATCATTGAATGCTTTTAAGAAGGAGTTAGATATAGTTCTTAGGTCTAAAGGGATCAAAGAGTATGGAGAGAAAATGGGAGCAGGGAATTGAGTTGGATGATCAGCCACAATCCTATTGAATGACAGAGCAGACTCTTAGGGCCTGTTTTCTATGTTTCTATATGCAGTGGTCATCCTTGTTAATGCAGTGATTGATAGCTGCATTTGCAACAGGTACATTGGTGAGGATGAACTCAAATAGTTTTCCCTCTTGTTAGTTCCTCATGTGGACCTAGTCTATGTTTTTTGGGTCTCAGTCCGCTCAGTCAGTTGTTACTGAGGCGCTCATGCTGAATGAGACTCCTTGGCCAATTCCTATCTTTCAAATGGGAGGGCATACCAAGGGATGTAGTGTATGGGACTTATCTGTAAGGTATAATTCTATGAAATATAATTCCATGGGTATGATGATGTCATGCTGTTGCTTGACTAGTCTGTGGCACAGATCTTTCAATTTTGTTGGCAGCTCCCAAATACTAGGAACAAGAGTGAGAGATATTATGGAGAAGAAATTGGAGAAGAAACCTATTGCTGATACAAAGAAAGGTTGTAGGGTTAGATTTACTGTTGCTGTTTCTAGTGCCGAGGTGAATACCAATGTTCTGTTTGGCTTCATTCCTTTCCGACTTTGTAAAGTTTGCTACAACTGAATTCCTTGCTAGGTCATTTCGGGGTCAACCACATTGCTGAGGATCTGGAATCACATGAAATTAAGGATGGCATATTTCCTTCCTGGAAGAGTACCAGTGGACCAGATGAGTTTTAAGACAATGATGACATTTTCATTGTCACCATTAGACTAGGTTTTAAGTTCTAGAAGTACATATTTATTAAATTTAAATTCACCAGTCACCATAGTGTGATTTGAGCCCATGTTTGTAGAGCATTAGGTTTAGCCTGTGGATTCTGAATCTAATGACATGATGACAACACAATCACTATTCGTGGCCTTTCTGCTCCAAGAAGCACCTGAATACATTGGATATCACAGAATCACAGAATGGCTACAGCCCAGAACAAGGCTGTTCAGCCCATAGTATCTATGCTGACTTTCTGACCGAGTAATTCTACTCTTTCTTGTAGCCCTCCACATTCTGTCAGTTTGAATAATAATCCAGCTCCCTCTTTTAAGTCTTGATTAAACCTGCTCCACTATTTTTTGATGAAATACATTTCAGATTCTAACTGTTTGCTGAGTGAGGATGTTCTTCCTCATTTTGTCATTGTCTTTTTTGCCATTTATTTCAAATCTGTGCCTTCTTGTTCTTGACCTGCTCACCAATGGGAGCAATTTCTCACAATTTACTCTGTCCAGATCCCCCATGGTTTTCACTGCCAGGAGAGAATTCCAAATGCTGTTTGGCACAGCCAGGTACAAAGTCTAACTATTATGACATAGAGACAAAGAATGCAGCTGCAGTTGAACAGAATATTTAATAGAGTTTTAAAATTTTTAATAGTGCCAGGAAAGGGAAGTGAGGCCATATTTCACTAAACCAAGTAGGTAGAAAAATTAAGTATGTAAAGTTAGCTCACTGAGCTGGAAGGTTTGTTTTCAGACGTTTTGTCACCATGACTAGGTAACATCATCAGTAAGAGTCTTCATTGTGAAGCACTGGTGGTATGTTCCGCCCCTCTATTTATAGGTCTTGGTTTCTTAAGCTGGGTGATGTCATTGCAGCATCCAAGAACTATAAACAGCTGAAGATAAATATCTATACAACATTTTCATGAAAAACGGATACACAATAAACACGATCTGCTGATTCTTCAGGAACAAACTCAAGCAAGCAGACATAATACAACCAAAACCTATGGCCACATTACCTTACATTAAAGACATATCAGAAATGACCTCCAGACTACTCAGACCCCTTGGCATCATGGTAGCCCACAAACCTACCAACACACTTAAACAGCTACGAATGAACCTAAAGGATCCATTAGCAAAACTAACATCATTTACAAAATACCATGCAAGACCTATAAAAAAAATTAAATCAGACAAGCAAGCAGAAAACTTGCCACCAGGATACATGAAAACCAACTAGTCACCAAAAGACACAACCCACGATCACTAGCTTCCATACATACAGACAAAGAAGGACATCACTTTGACTGGGACAACACACACATCTTAGGACAGGCAAAATAAATATATGCAGGAGAATTCTGAGAGACATGGCATTCTAACAAGAACTCCTTCAATAAACACATCGATTTAGATCCTATTTACCTTCCCTTGAAAAAAGGAACTGGAAAGGACATCACCCACCCTAAGAAATCAAGACCTATAAGTAGAGAAGTGGGACATACCACCAGCGCTTCACCAGAGACTCTCACTGATATTACCTAGTATGGTGACAAGCCTTCAAGCTCAGCAAGCTAACTTACTTAATTATCATCAATGTGAACTACAAATCGTCTCAAAAATTACTCGGTAGAAAAGTCATCACTTATAGCTTCCTTATAATTTGTTCAATTAGAAGTGAATGAGGATTCTATCGACAATTGTTATAAAAGCACAGTGTACGAGACCTCTTTTCTTCAAGCTTCACCTCCTTGTGTCTGTTATTCATAATGGAAGAAGACTTCTAATTTGTTGATTAAAAGCAAGGACTGTGAAAAGTTACAGGGTGTTATTGAAAGAGACGAGCAGGCATTGCTACTGACATGGTGCACTGATGAGTAACCCAATGAAATATTCAGTGAGTGATTTCCACTCATTTCCTGAAGAAGTTCATGGGTTGCACTTCTTTGAGATGCACTTCATCAAACACAGCAAGCAGCATTTTCCCAGTGACACATTTATATGGAGACAGCATCTGCTGCAGGCTCCTTTGTGGTGGCCTTTCCCATTAGCAGAAGGAATCTACAGAATTTAAAATTAGGATAATCCAGTAGGAAATTCACCAGGGTTATTGGTGAGTATCAGGTATAACCAAGTAGTCTTAACTTGCCATACGTACAGTGGTCCATTGTGCAAAAGGATAATCTTGATTGAAATATTTAGGAGCCAATATGGGGCAGCATGATAGCTCAGTGGTTAGCATTGCTGCCACACAGCACCAGGGTCCCAGGTTCGATTCCAGCCTTGGGCAACTGTCTGTGTGGTGTTTGCACATTCTCCCTGTGTTTGCATGGGTTTCCTCTGGGTGGTCTGGTTTCCTCCCACAGTCCAAAGATGCCAGGTGAATTGGCCGTGCTAAATTGCCCATAGTATTAGATTTGATTACATTACAGTGTGGAAACAGGCCCTTCAACCCAACAAGTCCACACCAACCTGCTGAAGCGCAATCCACCCATACCCCTACACCTAACCCTACGGGCAGTTTAGCATGGCCAATTCACCTGACCTGCACATCTTTGGACTGTGGGAGGAAACCGGAGCACCCGGAGGAAACCCACGCAGACACGGGGAGAACGTGCAAACTCCACACAGTCAGTCGCCTGAGGTGAGAATTGAACCCGGGTCTCTGGCGCTGTGAGGCAACAGTGCTAACCACTGTGCTACCGTGCCACCAACAAGGTACATTGGGAAATGGGATTGGGTGGATTACGCTTCGTAGGGCTGATGTAGACTTGATGGGCAGAAGGGCCTGTTTCCACACTGTAGGGAATCTAATCTAAATTTAATTCTCTATCTCATTCTGCACTGGACCTCCTGCACTGTTCCACTGGAGCTCAATGGAAATTCAAAAAAATAACATTACATCTTTAGGTATGACAGATTACAATTTTCTGTCAGAATTGCGTTCAACAATTTCAGTTTACAACTATTGCTGTATTTGTTTTTCTGGGAAGCATTTGTTGGTGATGATCCTCCTTTTCCCATTAAAATTGTACATGACGTTGGTTCAGCTGCATTTGGAATACTGTGTACAGTTCTGGTCGCCACATTACTAAAAGGATGCGGACGCTTTGGAGAGGGTGCAGAGAAGGTTTACGAGGATGTTGCTGGCACGGAAGGTGCTAGCTATGAAGAGAGGATGAGTAGGTTAGGTTTGTTTTCATTAGAAAAAAGTAGATTGAGGGGGGATCTGATTGAGGTCTACAAGATCATGAAGGGTATAGACAGCGTAGATAGAGATAACCTTTTTCCCAGGGTGTTCACACCCTGTTCACACTTTCAAGGTGAGAGGTGAAAAGTTTAAGGAGGGTACACACAGCAAGTACTTTACACAGATGGTGGTGGGTGTTTGGAACGCATTGCTAGCAGATTTCGTAGAGGCAGACACGGTAGATTCATTTAAGATGCGTCTGGACAGATGCATGAGTATGTGGGGAGCAGAGGGATACAGATGCTTAGGAATTGGGTGACAGGTTTAGACAGTGGATTTGGATTGGCTCAGGCTTGGAAGGCCAAAGGGCCTGTTCCTGGGCTGTAAATTTTCTTTGTTCTTTGTTCTTTATGTACACCTCCTCAAGACCCATCTTTTGTTTATTTACTTTTCCCATCACCAATTTGTTTTGTCTTCTGCTATCATCTCCTTTACCATTTCATCAATCTTACACTTCAACATCCTGGGGTTAACCTTTGACCAGAAAATGAACTGGTCTAGCCATATTTATACTGTGGCCACAGCAACAGTTCAGAGGAGAGGAATCCTGCAGTGGGTAATTCACTTCTTGACTCCCTAAGGCTCAAGTCAGAAGTGTGATGGAATACTGTCCACATACCTGGATGTGTGCAGCTCCAACAATACAAGAAACTTGATACCATCCAGGACAAAGCAGCCTGCTTGATTGGCACCCCATCCATAAGTATCCACTCCCTCCATCACTGACAAACAGTAGCAATGATTTACAAGGTGCACTGCAGAAGTTCACCAAAGCTCCACAGACAGAACCTTCCAACCCCACAACTATTTCCATCTAGAAGGACAACAACAGCAGTGTTTGAACATAACCTCTTGCAAAACCCCTTCCAAGTCATTCACCATCCTGACTTGGAAGTATATTGTTGTAGCTTCCATGTTGCTGGGTTAAAATCATGGCACTCCCTTCCCTACAGCACTGTGGGTCTATTTCCACCAAATGGACTGCAGAGGTTCAAGAAGACAGCTCGCTACCACCTTCTCGAAGGTAGCTAGGGATAGGCAATAAATGCTGGCCCAGCCAACAATTGTGAGTGAAACTTTTAAAAAATCCCTGTATAGTATCACAGATTGGTTACTCACCCTACTCCCTAACCTCCCTGCTTTCCTGAATTTGTTATATTCCTGAAGCCTGTTATATCTTGAACTTCCTCCAGGTCACTGACCGAAACATTTGACACTGTTTCTCGTTCCACGGATGCTGTCTTCATCGTCTAAGAATTTCCGCTTTCTATGTTAGAGTTCCCAAATCCAATGTATTTTTCTTTTTTATTGTTAATATGGTGATAAGAGTGAGCAAGTTGTTTATGCTGATAGACAGTTGCATTTTGCAATAAAACCCCAGCAAGATGTTTTCTCAATTCAT
Organism: Chiloscyllium punctatum; assembly: GCF_047496795.1. Lineage (NCBI taxonomy): Eukaryota > Metazoa > Chordata > Chondrichthyes > Orectolobiformes > Hemiscylliidae > Chiloscyllium > Chiloscyllium punctatum. The sequence continues at coordinate 101,090,087 of NC_092743.1, read as the reverse complement.
TATAACCACTACCAGGGAAATCCTTTGACTGATAATAAACAGGGGTCAGGACTTTCTTGCAGTCTGCGGTACCTTGATATCAGAATCAACCTGAAGTCCTGTACTCACACTTGCCGGGTGTCAGACGAGCCTAGTAATACTCCCTTCTCATGGTTTGTTCTTGAGTTCACTGTGTGAGTAAGCTTTCAACACAGCCAGCAGTAATCAGATGGCTAAAAGCTCTGAAGTCTCCGCCACTCCACCAAAAAGCTGACTGCTGCAGAGGCAAGGCATCATTTCGTTATGCAGCGATCTTAAATTTGGATACATGTACACATTCTCCTCATCTAGTGTCACTCTGACTTTCATTAAATTGAGGCTTTTAATTTTTCACAATGCTTGAGTGCTGACCCTTCTATAAATCTTTCTGGCTGTTACAATCACAGTGAAGTCTGACAGTGGTGGCTTTGCTATTTCTATTGGAGCTACCAGTTTCCATGGCAACCTAATAGCTATACAACCATGGTATTCAAGTGTCAGGTGCTCTAATGGGCTTTCGATTGTATTATATACAGTTATATTCAGAAAATCAAATCATAATGAGTGTCAACGTTATTTTTGTTTACTTTTAGGTAATGCGTTGATTTCTTAAATCAATTTTTGTTCAGCCTTTTGCACAGCAGTAAGAATTTTGTGAGACATACATCTTTATCCTTTGGTTTCTCCCATTTTACTTAAGGTCACTAAAATGCTGCTTGATCACCTTTGCTCCAACTGTTCCTGTTGGTCTCTTCCAACCCTGCTGCATTTAAGTTTCTCAGCTCCACATCTTTCCATCTAATTTAAGGTTTCCTCTACTCCTTCTTCTTCACTGTCTTATCTCCATCACTTCATCAGAAGTTCTCTCTTGACTGCAGATAGCCATTCTACATATCACTTCAATCTCTTCCCAGCTACTTTCTTTGATGCTCCCACAGTTTTCATGGATTACTTGGTGAACTGGGTTCTGGTTTTGACCTCTCTACATTTTCTGCTCCACATCTATATTATATTAGTCTCCGGTCATTGTTCCTCTCTGCTTGCCTGACTGTAGTGTAGTGGTGAGCGATGTGGCACTCTTTTTTTCAGTTTCAACAATTCGTTTCTATCAGACAACATTCCAATGCAACTCTTCCAATTGTTCCAACTCTTTCAGTCAGTCTGTATAGCAATGTTAAAAGTGTATTCATAAAGATGTGCAGTATCATGAGGATGGGCTGATTGGGATAGTAGAATGGCCTTCTTGCTGTATCATTCTATGAAATGCTTCCTTTGTGCAATTCCTCCAGTGCAATAATATATTTGATTTTTCAAATCATAACAATAATTTACATTTATAATGGAATCAATCATCCCAAGGTGTTTCACAGAAGCATTAAAACAAAATGCAATCCATATAAGGTGATATTAAGTCAGATGATCGAAGTCTTGGTCAGAAATCAAAAAGGTTTTAAAGAAGTAACTGAAAGGAGAAAAGTCAAGGTCAAGGGGAGGGGAAGTGCTTGGAGGGAATTCTGAAGCTTAGGGTCTAGGCAACTGAAAGCATGGCCATAATGGTGGAATAAGGATGATTTGGAATGAACAAAGGGCAAGAATTATAGGAGCAGAGGCATCTCCAAGAGTTGAAATGTTAAAAAGAGATTATAACGATGAGGAGATAAAAGGCTATAACGGATTTCAAAATGAAGATAAAAATTTTTAAAATGAAGCTGTTGCTTGACTGGGAGCGAGCTTAGCTTAATGAGCACTCAGGTGACAGGGTAATGGAATTCGCTGTGAGGTTCGACATGGACAGCACTCAAGTTGACAGAAGATGGAAAAGGATGAAAAATCAATTGTGCATTGGAATAGTCAAGTCTGGATGCTGTGGCTCTCAACATTTTGAAAACAATCACGCTTTTAAACTCAAGAGTTTAATGTGTTTTACAGATCATATCATGTGCTGTGGACTGTGACATCGCTAATCAGTGCCTGACTGCAGTGTAGTGGTGAGTGATGTGGCACTCTTGACATTTATTTATGCATACACGTGAATATATAGTTCCAAAATTAAATTATATAAATGACGCAACATAAGGCATGAATGTGGTTTCGGCAGCAGATGAGTTGAAACAGAGGCAAAGGCAAGCAATTTAATGGAGGTGGAAGTAGATGATTTTAAGATGACATGAATATGAAGTTGTAAGCTCATTTCAGCATCAGGATCGCAAACAAATTGGCTTAATCTTATACTAGAGAGAGGAATGGAATTTGGAATGAGGATCGAAAACAATAGTTCAGCCGTCCCAATATTGATTGGAGGAAATCTGCTCATTCAGTCCCAATCCTGGCTGTAGAATAGCAATCTGATAATTGGAGGAGTTGAGAGAAATAGTGATGAAGTATTCCTGGGTGTTGCAAGTGTACATGTGAAAACTAGTACCGTGGATTGTACCTTTCTGTGTTGGAGGTGGGAAGACGACATAATTAGATGAACTGGTGGCATTCCAGAATCCTGCTATCTTTCTGCTTCCACCCAAATTACATTTCAGGTGAAAAGGCCAAAATTTGACCATACCAACCCTCAACCTAAGGACCTATTCCCATCTGGGCTGCTGTTATAGAATCCCTACAGTGTGGAAACAGGCCCTTAGACCCAATAAGCCCATACCGATCCTCCGAAGAGTAATCCACCCAGACCCATTCTCCTACTATTCTATATTATCCCTGACTAATGCATCTATTCTACACATCCCTGAATACTATGGGCAAGTTAGCTCGGCCAATTCACCTGACCTGCACATCTTTGGATGGTGGGAGGAAACCGGAGCAACCAGAGGAAATCCACGCAGATATGGGGAAAATGTGCAAACTCCACACAGACAGTCACCCAAGGTGGGAATTGAACCCAGGTCCCTGGCACTGTGAGGCAACAGTACTAACCACTGAGCCACTGTGCTGCCATTATGTTATGTTATTATGTTATCCAAGCTCCAGTTGGGATGAAATATTGGAAGCCCATCTGAAGGGTAAACCAGGGTAGAAAGAATCTCATCTGAGGGGTGGAGGTTTTCTTGACTTGCACTTATTTGTGAATGATTAAGGGACAAGACATAGGGCAAGGAAGTGACTAAAGAGAGGGAACGAATCCCTTGATCCCTACTCCTAATAAACCCCAAACACCATAGATCACCCCCCCCCCCCCAACACAGAGCACTTTAGTCCTCACAATCTTGGTTATCCTTTTGGCTGCAGTCAGGCCTTTCATGGTGGCACTGCTCAATATATGAGATGATGGCCTCCAATTGGTCAGCAGCTCTCACCTGGCAAGACTGCCACCCTTGGGACCTGATTTTGGAGAAAAGGCAATTTTCCTCAAAACTGTCTGATTGGAGAAAGGTACAGCAGGCTTTACATCAGCTCAGAGGTCCTCAATTACAACAATTGAGCGAGACATCCAACAGATATGGAAGATCCCCACATCGTGTCTTGAATTATGTTGTAAAGGGAGAATATGTAGATAAGAAATAGGAGGGTACCAAGAATAGTTTATTGGGGCACACCGGAGAGAATGGCGTTGAGGCAGGAAGAGGGACCTTTGTGAATCATTCTGTGGTAAGATAGATATAAGTGGATCCATATGACAGCAGTCTCCAGCTGTATGACAGTGGAGAGGCACTAAAAGAGGTTGGTATGGACCAATATATCAAAAGATACAGATAGATATTGAAAGAAAAAGTGAGATGTTTTACTTTCATTACAATCACCTCAGCTTCTTTGTGCCTTTGTTACTATGGGTTACTGTGAGGGGGGCATAAATCTAGTGAGATTCAAACAGGAAAGAATTTCAGGAGAAATAGGAATGGATTTGGGAGGTGACACCATTTTAAAATGAGGTTGGAGGTGGGATGGAAGTTTGCGCAGGTAGAGAGGTAAATTTTGGTTTTTTGAGGACAGGGCTGAATTTAAAGAAGAAAGGGATAACAGCCAAGAAAATCACTTCCAATATTGGCTAATACAGTGACTAGGAGGTTTGGTTTGGTGATCAGAAATTTAGTAGAAATAGAACTGAGGAAACAAGAATTGGGTCAGATGGATAAGATGAGCACAGAGAGGATGCGAAGGAATACGGGGAGAGACTCGAATAAGATGCAAGTTGAAAATCAGGGCCAGGGGAATCACCAGAATAAGAGAAAGCAATGTCTAATTTGGGGCTAGGACATCAAAGATGGAGGTAAGGGAATTGTTGAGTCAGTCAGTCAAGAAATGTTGTTGCTGACTGAGGGCCAAAGGCTACATTGTAGACTTTGAAAGTACAGTTGCAAGTGAATTGCAGGATCATTTTCCATGGATGTGGATGGTGTATGGTGCAGTCAGGTTATCTAGGTGACCTTCTCTGTGATTGAAGCTGTGGGAGGAACAGCACCTCTTGAGAAAGTCAAAGAGGCAGCCATGAATGTACACTCGAGAATGTACATAGAAAGAGAAAGATACGGGGAGAATAAGATTGCCCTGAACTCAGCAGAGAGAGAACACGAGAAGATGAGCTTGTTGGTTGAGATCACCAAAGGTGAGAAGACATTCAGTGCAGAGGTTGAGGGAGGAAGGGGGAAAAGTATGAAAAAATTTATCATACCTTGGTGGGGGCGGGTAGTTAGAAAATTATAATTTTTATGGAGGGGTTAGAAGGTTAGAACAATATGGGAGACCCTAAAGGAAGAGAAGGAGACAGAGAAACTGTCAACCCATGGTGTGATCTGCTGATAATCACCACACCACCGTCATCATGATGATGTTGACAGGACAACTGGTTAATGATGTGGCCAGGAGGTTAGGCTTCATTAAGGGGAAAGGTGTCACTGTCCTTCCACCAGGTTTCTCTTAAGGCCATGATGTTGATGCAATAAACTACAATAGTTTGGCAAGGACCTTGTTCAGGCAACCTGGAGGGTGGTATGGAGATGTCTGTTCGGATCGGACCTGCTAGAAGAGTCCACAGGTCAGCAGTGCGAGGGGTGACTTGGGCAGTGACATGGTTAGCCCCTAGCAGGTGTCATGGGTAGGAAAAATAGCTCAAGAACTTAGGGTTACTGTTGATAAAATCCAGCAGCAATTAGTCTGTTAAAAGGCTGCCATCTAGGTTCAGAGTCATGCTGAAGGCTCATTGAATAGGGAATCAAGGAAGGAACAGCAACAAGAACAGGAAGGTCAAGGTGTATTGATAGGTTGAGGGACAGCAGAGTACCTGAGAGTGGAAAACTGAAAGCCAACATGATAACAGGAAGGTCTAGGCAAGATGAAGAGAAAACAAATTAAATGAAAGGTCAAAAATGTAAGTAGAATGTTGGACTCACATATAAAGCAACAGCACATGGCAGACATGCAGGGTCAGCACAAGCTACATGGGTCTAGCGACATAAAAATTGGATTCATGCAGATATGATTATTAAATAGGCAAGAGGAAATTGATGGAAAAATGTCCAGAATAAAGTCTAAGGTCGCCTGGTAGAATAATGATGACTTGCAGAAGATGGAATCTGCACAATGAGATATTTTTCACGTTTGGAGATTGCGGAAGTGACTGGAGTGCAAAAGCTGTGTCAGGTTAGAGTATTGATGAGAGAGGCATTTTTCATGGGATTGAAGATCCAAGATGTGGACAGACACAGTTGGACAACACCATAAAAACCAAAAGTACTAGAGGTTTTCTCCATATATTATTGTCAAGAACAGACTGAAAATGAAAAGCATTTAAACCATTAGCCAGAAACAAGCCGAGCTGGAGTTCAATGCCTCTGAATCACAGAGGTGATGGGGAATGGGCCGTGGAAAGATCCGTGATACTTAAAGTATCACAAAAGAACAGCAAGCCAGAGACAATTGAACCTTTTAGTGTCATCTAGTGTCATCCAATATAGAAACAACAACTTGATTTTGTGGGAAGTTCTGGAGTTCATTGAAGCCAAGCTTGACAGATGTTGTCGATCTGGATTTTACCAGCTCTTTCCATAGGTCACAGACTTTAACCAAGCATAGTGGACCATGACAGGGAGCAGAGGTTTATATTTCAGTTTGTTTAATTTTATTCACACATAGCTTGGCCAGCCTTTATTGCCTTTCCCTAATTGCCCAGGAGAAGTCAGTGGTGAGCTGCCTTCTTGAACCACTGCAATCCTTCGGTGTAGAGAGGAGGTTCCTTTTGGAAGGAGGTTCCACAGCGTTGACCCAGCGAAACTGAAGGAACAGCAAGTCAGGATGGTGTGTGCCTTGGAGGAGAACTTGAAGATGGCGGTGTTGCCTTTGACTTTTGAGGTGATGAAGTTCATGGATTTAGAAGGTGCTGCAGGAGGAGCAATGGCAAGTCACTGCAGTACATCTTGTAGATGATACACAATTCTGCCATTGTGATTCGGTGGTAAAGGAAGTGAATGTTGAAAGTTCATGCGTTTTCCAATGTACGCCATTGTAGAAATGTTGTCCAGAAGGTGTGGAATTTGAAGCTTTTATATTGCAGAGGAAATCCACTCAAAGTCTTATCCAGACTTTTACTAGAGAAAGATAGGTCAAGGATTGACTTTGAACCATCAAATTGAGGCTGTAATTGCTTAAAGTTTGATTGTCCTTTATTAGAATGAGCAGAAGTGAGGATTTAGAAGGGGAAGAAAGTGACTGACAGGAGCAGATTGCTATGGTTGGACACGTGGGTGTAGTGAAGCTCTTGTGGGAGTTGACTGGATGGGAACCTCTTGAAAAATATTTCTGTCAGTCAGAAGAAATCTTCACAGTACATTATATTTCTACACATACGTCTAGGTAACTGGGACAGCTGCATATGACAGGAGTTAATGAGCCTGAGCCAATGAAGGAAATGGTTTACGTCAATGGAGATAATCCTCCAGGGCCCAGACTTCAACATTGTTTTCACTTCATTTCAGCATTTTGCAGTTCAACTCACACCAAGTTTCATTCATGTAAAAGTCCCTCTACGTTAGCTCGATACCTACCAAAGCATGGTGATTAAACTTTGTATCCTTTTTTCCATCTCTCATAGCCCCTTGCCTCACCCCTCCCTATCTCTGTGTCTGCAGCAGGAGTGAGGGGGTGCTGTATGCAGGAGAGATGCAATGGAGGTCATATTAGCCTGATGGGAACAGCTGGTTTGTTACTGCATGAACTCTAGCTTTAGGAGAGATATCAATCTCCAGAACTCCTCGCTCCTTAATGGTAAGTCTCAGCCAGCAGATGACACCAGCCTTGTCTGTAGAAAGCTATGTTGCTCTGACCTACTGCTATGTAGCTGACTCCTCAAATCACAGACCAGCTAACTTGGCATTAGAGGCTCGTGTGAAATTGGTGTCAGTGGAAGATTGCTGTTAATTATGTAAATATCCACCCCCATTGGCTTCCCATCCCTGCTAAGCAGGTTGCTGACATCAGACTCAATCCACTCCTCAGAAAAGTAGGTGGGAATGTGCCAAGAAACCAACTGACACATTTTTCATTTGTTCCAGCCATTCTTCCTGAGAATGATCAACCTGAACAAAACCTGTCAGAACTATCAAAGCATGTAAATGAAAAGGTGTCAAAATGCCTTGTAAATATTTTATTTTGGGAACTTGGTAGCTGGTAATGTTTTGAATTGATGTCAGTACCATATATTACAGTTTTAATCCCAGGAAAGCAACGAAGTCTGAAAACAAAATTCAAAAATTCGGTTGAGCATTTTACCTTGCTATCATAACATGGCTAATAAGCTGTGGTCTTGAAGACTCTAAATGTTTATTTTTACTGTTATACCTTTGGTGTCTCAGCCAAGAGATGATGTATGTGAATCAATAATCTCACTATGTTAAATATGGTTTTGACAGAGATGAATGAATATATCAATATTTAAATAAATGTTATTTATAATGCACACAGGCTTTATATGTGTGTGCCTGTAATAGTGGATATCTTGTGTGTCAATCTAACCTGTGCCAAAGTTTCTGATGCTTGAAATGGTAATGTGACAATTTTACTGTTCTGAGCCATGTGTTTGCCTAATTTTTTCCAATGTACCTTTCATGTAGAGGATCAACATTTCCTAAGTGTTTTGCTAAGACATGATGTTTAACTTATTTATATATATATATATATATATATGTGTGTGTGTAATATATATATATATATATATATAACTTATCTATATAAAAAGTATAAAAATAAAACCAAAATGCACTTTAAACTGAGGACAGTGTTATATATTTAAATGTCCATTTGGTCCACTTTATTCTCGGCATCTCTAGCACTATAATAAATCTCTAGCATTATAATAAAAAAGTTGTAGATTTTGTGTTGGTAGTTGATGGAGATGTTGAAAATTGTGAAGGGTTCCAATATGGACAAAAAAAGGGAATTGTTTCATGGGGTCAAAGGATTGGTAACTAGAGGAGAGAGTTTTAAAGTAATTGACAAAAGGATCAGAGAGGCAATGATTTTTCTTTTGATGTAGTGAGTTGTTATGATCTGGAATGCACCGCCTGAAATGGCATAATAACTTTCAAAAGGGAATTGGATAAAAAACTAAAGGGGAAAATCTTGCTGGGAAATGCAAGGGATTGGGACTAATTGGCTAAAGGCAAAGGATGCTGGAAACTTTAAAAAAGACAAAATTCTGGAGAAACTCAGCAGGTTTGGCAGCATCTGTGGAAAAAGAAACAGAATTAACATTTTGATACCAGTACAGCACTTCTTCATAACTAATTGGGTAATTTCTGATAGAAAAGAATATTAACCTGGTCAAAGCTGAAGTAGAAGCAGAGTCTAGCAACCGTGAATTACTGGAATATATGTAAACTCTATTTGTACCTCAGATATTAATGTTCTTGTTTATTAATATCTATTGGACCACTTTACCTCCCGTTTGAAATTAAAAGGATACTATTGTATTGACCTAAGTATACCAATAAAAAGAATTATAGTTTATGATTTCATAGTCTGAATTCCTTTCATGATGCTTTTCGTAAAAAATCTTATATCCATCCTAATGGGAGACAGGGGATGCTGAATTCTAATGTCATCAAACTGGTAGCTTATATGAACTTCTAAAAGGTATTTGGTGAGACTGTTTACAAGAAATTATCAACAACAATAGAAGCCACAGAATTGGATCCAAACTTAAGGCTGGTCATTGGCTGAGTTGGTGAGGAGGGTGTAGACTGGAGTTCCTGCTGCCTTCACACCTTTACCCCAGTGATATCCAGGGTGGGATAGCTCATTGCCAGCCATCAAGTGAGGCTTGTAAGTGGGCAACTAATGCCTCCTTAAGGTCCTTATCCCATTGCTGCCGGTGTTCAACCAGCAGCTGACAGGAAAGTCACCACATGAGGAGCCCAAAAAGCAACCCTGGACACTGTTGCTTTTGGGTCATTCCTCATTCAAAGGAATTCAGTGTCTGATTGGGATGTCCCATACTGGTAACATGTGCCTGCTGAAATTCAATTCCCTTGCCATTGCCATGGATCCCCTTCCCTACTTCCCCGTGAACCCTATCCCAATCTCATTCACTTTTAGTTAGGGGACTCTCATTGATCCTAGGTCTCCTGTGAGCAAGCTAGCAACAGCAGCCATTCTGAAGAGCTTATGCTCAAAACATCAACTCTCCTACTCCTTGAATGCTGACTGAATCGCTCTGCTTTTCCAGCACCACACCTTTTGATTCTGATCTCCAGCATCTGCAGTCCTCAATTTCTCCTGCTACCCACCAAGGAGAGCTGCTGGTCTCTGATTGGCTGGCAGCTTTTGTTAGGTGATTTCTGCCCCACCCTCCTGAGTCCCCACTTATTAAAGAGTGCCTTCCCAATGGTGCAAAAGTCTCAGATAATCTGGATTGCATTCCTCCTTGAGAGTATGATAAAGAAAGCATCCTCACGATCTGGACTAGACTTTCCCAAACTCCATTAATGACTTGGTTGGAGAAATGGAGAGGCATCTATCCACATTTGAAATAACACTGAATCTGAAACAATCACAAATTGTGCAGAAGCAGAATTTTAAATGAATTCAGATAGTTCAAGTGAATGGGTAAAACTGAGGAGGATGGATTTTATTTATAGAATCCCTACAGCGTGGAAACAGGCCATTCACCCCAACAAGTCCAACTGACTCACCAAATAGCATCCCACCCAGACTCACACCCTTTTCTTATCCATGCAACCCTGCATTTCCCATCACTAATCCATGGCTAATTTTGAAACAAAAAGATTTTAAACCAAACCTTAATTATTCTGAGGCCATCCATTGTGTTTGAAGGTGACTTACTTCCATTCTACTCCTCGGATGCTGCCTGACCTCCTGTGCCTTTCCAGCACCACTCTAATCTTACTTCCATTCTCATTTGCTGGGTTCTGAGATAGCTGATAAGTCCAAGGTGTGACCTATAGGTTCTGCCACATGTGGGGCCTCAAATTTGTAGATCCTGGTACATCTCTTTTGCTCAGTACTTAATTCTTTTCTAATACTTGAATGGTTGGGTAGGTGGGTTGTTTGGAGGTTTCTGTATTCCTCTGACATCCTGACCTCACTTCTACACATTTCCAGCAAAGTTTCTTCATGTGGTTGCTACCTTACTAAATTAGAACTTCCCCATTTCAGTTGGTCACAGGGCAGAGGGTCTCCCATGGTTCTGTGGGGATGTTTTGACCATCCCCAACCCTTAACACCTTCATCCTTCCAAACTACCACCCATTTCCAATTTCATTCCTTTCTAAAGTCTTTGAATGTGCTGTTGCTTTCCAAAACTGTGCCTATCTTTCCTGTCGCTCCATCTTTGAATCCCTCCATTGCATTCTGCTGCCACCTCACCCCTCCCCCACCACAGTGTCATAATCGGTGTCCTGCATGACTATGAGAAAAGTAAACACTTTACACTTGTCCTTCATGAAAATCTACAGCTTTCGACCTGGTTGACCACACCAATCTCCTCCAAATCTGTCAGCTGACTGGACTTACCTGTGACGTGGAGGTGCCGGTGTTGAACTGTGGTCAAAAGTAAAAAATCTCACAGACAGACAGACAGACACACACACACACACACACACGCACACAGAGGTCTATGGGGTGAATTTGCATTTGCAGAATAGTGTTTGCAGATACATTCTATTTTTGCTCAAAAAGCACACAAACTGCAGGCAGTCAATCCATGTAACATTTTATAAATTCCGACTTTGGAAGTAGAACCAGTCTGACTCAAGATTGGGATACAGACAGACTCTAACCTCACACTTTTAATATATTGTCTGAGCTAAGATGTCACCTCTTATTATAAAACCTTAAGTTATCTCGAGAATATGACTTAAAAGAAGTTCTGGGATTTGCATATTAATGAACTAAAACCTGCAAACCATTCTAAAAGATGAAAGACTTAACAACTATTTAGTTTTGTTCAATATGACGTTTTAATTCCATGACACTGTGATCTTTTGTTAAAAATTCTGTGTCTGGTGATCCTGCCCCACCTGTTACCTGATGAAGGAGCAGCACTCTGAAAGCTAGTACCTCCAAACAAACCTGTTGGACTATAACCTGGTGTTGTGTGATTTTTTAGCTTGGTCTTACCTGGTTAGACTAGAAGACATAGGAGTAGAAGTCAGCCATTTAGCCCATCAAGACTAATCCGGCCTTCATTGATATTATGACTGAAAGATAATCCTCAACTCCATTTGACTGCTTTTGAGGGGATGGTGGGAGGGGGCCTGATTTGAAGGTTGGTTGAATGAGTGAAGCTTAGTTGAGGCCAATGGACAAGATGTTAAAGGAGCAGAGACCTGTTACTGATAGGCCTTGTATGGGGATCTCAGGAGTGGGTGCATCGTGAAACTGTTGGGGGATTCAGAGGCCTTGGTGATTTAAGAGGTAGAAGAAAAGGTTATCAGAAGGTATCTGCTTGCAAAGGATTCTTGGCCATTCTCATCAACTCAGGGGCATATGATGACCCTCATCTCCTGAATCCACCTTGACCTCGCCTTGAAGAAATTGCCAGATTTCCCAATGCTCCAGGAAGATGGTCAACTGCAATTAAGTTTCAAAAATAGAATGACAATGAGGCTCACAAACTCCCGCAGCCACCTCCTTGGTTTGGATTAGTTGGCTGCCCATCTTCCAGCCTCAACTGAAGGCCGTTTTGAGATTGGAATGGATTTTAATCCCACCTGTCTGAAACCATGTGATTTTCTTTGTTATTATTCTCTTATTAATATACAAAACAGGAGCAGGAGTAGGCTATTTGCCCAATTGAGTCTATTCTAGCATTTAGTAAGATAATTGATCTGATTGTGGCCTTAATTCCAGTTTCCCTCCAGTTCCCCATAATTCTTCATTGCAGATCAAAAATCTACATAACTCAGTTTGAATATGTTCAATGATTAAGTCTCTACTGCTCATTGTGGAAAAGAATTCCAAATACTACAACCTTCAGAGAGGAAATTCCTCATTTCTACATCAGAGAGATCCTTTAAATTGAAATTGTGTTTCTTAGTTTTAATTGTCGTCAGAAGGGGAAACATTCAGCATTTTGTTGACACCTGAATTTCAATCCCAAGGTCATCTCCTGACAACATAACCAGGGAAACACAAAGATCCCTTATTTCTACCTCCATAACGTCACCAGATCCCTTGCTCCTGTCTCAGCTCAACTGATGCTGAAATCGTCAATTCATAAATTTGTCCCTCTATGTTTGACCAGTCCAGCAGTGTTCCAGGCCAGCCTCCCACATTCTGCCCTCTGTAACCTGGAGGTCATCCAAAACTCAGTTCATTGCTTTCAAAATTCTAATTTTTATTTGCATATCTCTCCCTGAACTTGGTTTCACCATAACACTGTTACTTTGTCCTGTCCCACGCACGCAAATATTCGCCTTATTCAGATTTCAGCCTCTTGAACATTGCCTTTAGCAGGTACACGTTCAGTTGTCTGGACTTCAAGGTCTGGAATTCCCTCCATGAACCTCTGCCACCCTTTCCTTATTTAAGACATTCTTAAAACCTACCTCTTTGATCAAATGTTTTACCACCTACCCTAAATTCACCTAATTTCTTTCTTTGAAAGTTCAACGAAAAGCAACTAATGATTTAGTACATTAAGAACACTATACAAATCCCAGTACTTGTTCAGTAACTGAGTGAAATTCAAGAATAGGAGAGAGAAAAATAGGACCCAAGATAGAACAAAACATTGAAAACAGGAGGACTGTGGGGAATTTGCCAGGGTTCTGACTTCTGGGAGGTACTGAGTAAAAAACCCAAAATGTTAACTGCTGTAAATGTGACAGTCTGGCATAACAGCAAGAAAGAGGACTGGGGCACAAAAAACAATTCTTGTAGTGTTGTGTGTTACTGTCATTATATCATATATCTTTAAGAGACACAATATTGTGATTTTATTAGAGCATGTGCCCTGATGGTATAAAAGCCTCATTTTTCATTTGACATTGAGATCTCTTGAATCATGCCATTGTTATATGAAGCCTGCTGTTCAATGGTTTTTACTGTAATTTAATGTTTGTGTATAACAGCTTAATAAACATCTGTTAGATTCTTCATTTGTTCAATATTCATGCTCAGTTTCTTATGTTATGGGAGCTAATATAAGTATTCTTGCAAAAGAAAACAATCACACTTTTAGAGGATAAGAACATGGTTAGCAGCAGGGGCCATCCAATATCTTGTTGGTAGATATTTGGAAAACCAACTAAGGACCAATCAGATTACAGCTTTGGACATCAGAGAATTTAGACTATCAGCAGCATCCATCTCTGTGAGTCCATACAGCAATGCAGATCTTTCAATAGCATATAGATTCTTTAAAGATTCAAGAAAACTCTAAGATTGATTTCCGTCAAGTGAAAAAGGCTAAAATACAAAAACAATCAAAAACTAAAGGTTGCAGACCATGTACAAAAGCACAGTGGGTAGTCTTTCTCTTCCTTTCTTTTAAAGTAAACATTATACTGTTAATCTGTTTTAAATGGCTTTGAATGAACAGCTTCTGTTTATAGAATACAGCTTAAAAATGCTGGAAAGCTATGTTTTTAGATTATGAAAGCTTACCTGTGTCTATTCACCAGATAATTCTGCTGTTTGCTTTCTCAAAATCAGGGTGAAAAAATTTGAAAAGTCCATATAAAGTCATTTCTCTTACTTGGAGCAAATGCCACCTTCAGGCATAAACCTGCTCTTACAAACCTTCAATTCTTAAAAGAGCAAACTTGAAAGGACTATGGTCAGTGAAACAGCAGTTTTAATCGACACAAAGCTTAAGGTGGTAGAATGCCATGTTTTAAAGTAGAATCATGGTTTACATGTGTATCAGTAAGGATTGTGTGACAATCAAGTGACACCCTTGCTGAATTACAACTGTTCAAACACTACACACAAATTTCTAGCTGACAGATCGAGATTACTCTGACAAAAGAGTTCTTGTTGATTTTTGGCAGGTGCTAATACAAATTAACATATCCAGCCTTTACACATGATCAGAAAGATCCAGAAAAGATCTGAAAAGCCCATAAGACCGTAACCTTTTGGAGCAGAATTAGGCCATTTGGCCCATTGAGTCTGCTCCACATTCGATCATGGCTGATAGGTTTCTCACGCCCATTCTCCTACCTTCTCCCAGTAACCCTTGATCCCCTCACTAATCAAGAATCTATTTATCTTTGGCTTCAATACACTTAATGACATGGCCTCCATAGCCATCTGTGGCAATGAATTCCACAGATTCACCATCCTCTGGCTGAACTGAGATTCCTCCTCATCTCAGTTCTAAAGGTTCATGAGTCTATGTCCTCAAGTATAGTCTCTCCTACTTGTGGAAACATCTTCTCCATGTTCATTTTGTCTAGACGTCTTGATATTCTACCTGATAAATACCAGCAATTCCAGGATTACCAGTACGCTGAAATCTTAGTGTAGTAGCAATCCATGAAATTCATTGTGATACCAAAAGCACGATTCTAGGATATCATGACAGTATTATACCAGGAACACAGGGGCATTGGATGTAAGATAGTGGGCAGGTAAATTCCTGATGAAGAGTTTATGCTTGAAAAGTTGACTCGCCTGCTCCTTGGATGCTGCCTGACCCGCTGGACCTTTCCAGCACCACACTTTTTGACTCTGATCTCCAGCATCTGCGGTCCTCACTTTCTCCTAGGTAAAACTGTGCGCTGACTAGGGCTGACTCAAGAAGACTTTTGATGACTTTTTGATACATGAATAATATGACAGACTTATCAACCCCAGCAGTGGAGGGAGCCTTTGCATCTTTGTATCATTCCATCCGCTCCTTGGATGAAAATAGCAACAAAACCTTTTCACAGTGGCAAGAGATTACATTGTTATGATAGATAACTTCTCCAAATTTCCCTTTGCTTAACCAGTTAGTGAGACAATAAGCACCATTATTGCCAATACTTTGAGTGCTATTTTCAGTTTATTTAGTCTGCTGGAATGGATAGCATCTGACAATGGATAGCAGTATATGGGCAAATCTTTTCAAGACATGTCTACTAAATGGGGAGTGATGCATATGTTACATTGTCACCACACTATTAATGATCTAGCAGATCATATAGTACATACTATCAAATGAATGATCATTAAGTGCTAAGCAACAAATGATTTTCACTTTACATTATTGCATTGCTGTACAATACCAAGGGGTGTTGAAGAGTTTACATTCCTCAACTTATGCTTGTAAGGCAAATGTGAATGGTCTTACCTAGCAACCACCTGTCTAGCCATTCCAAGACATTATTTTACAAAGACAGTTAGAAGGAAAGAGATACATGATGAGAAGCAGAAGCCAATTCAGGCCACTGTATGGCACAAAAGTGAAACACAAAGGGAGGAGGAAGAACACCCCAGCAATGATTCTCTGGCAATGTGAATGGAAAGAACTAATGGCAAGGCAAGCAAATTGTCAAAGAAGTGCAACAAAGAATAATCTGCGTCTCTCTCTATGGATATGTGAACACCAGATCAGGACATGTTGTCAAAGCTCTGAAGCATTACTTTAAAGTTTAAGGTGTCAGTTTTGTAATACCTGTTTACCTATTTATATAGTTATTGAATTGACAAGGACGGCTTATAAATGAATGACCATGTATATTAGTTTGGGATCATTGTCATCTTTGGAAAAAGAAGATGTTGTACCAGGTCTCACAGTTAGTATGTCAGTATACCTTTAAGGGGCTTGCTCATGATATTCTCATTGATCCACAGCATATGACCTGATGGTAGGAAGGTCTCATATTCCATCTTACCACAGGGTTACTTGAAGCCCAACCCACTACATGCTGCTCAATGCTTTCTGTTGTAATCTATTGTTCGTGTATAAAAATCAGCTGGAATAAATATCTGTTGGATTCTTCAAAACCTTGATGTTCAAACTCAGATTCTTATGTTAAGTGTGGTAATGTGAGCATTTGCTGCATTAGGTTAAAAAGCCCCATCAATTTCCATATATAGAAACAATCCTGTTCAAGAGTAAACAGTAGAGTGCTGGGCACACGAGTATTTGTAACCCATAGACCATATAAGCAGGCTCTTGCTTATAAAGAAAATTATAAATTTGCTTATTGTTTGTGAGGCATTGCTACCAGAAAATGAGTGTACAATCCCTCAACAGAGGGGCATGATTTTAACACTGTGCAAGCTGAATGAGTTAAATTATTGCCATAAAAGTGGGCATATGGTTTGTACCCACATATTCTGCATTCATGGTTATAGCTGAGTAGTTTTTGACATATATCATTTCATGTGACGCACCAGATTTTTGTTCAGAAATCTTAACATATTGCACAATAATTACTTCAATACAGTGAAGGGTGATGTGACAACAATCAAATACAAAACATGAAAAATCTGTGGCACCCACGAGATAATATTTTGCATCAATCAAAAAATCATCACCATAGAAATTTATTTTCCCTTTGGTCTTATACAATGCATCACACTCATGCTTCACAGCTTGTCCGTCTAGTCTTGTTCTGCCCTCTGGTTCTAATTAATAGGAATGCAAATCCACCCAATACAAGCCCAATCAAACGTTGCACTATGTCAAACAAAAATTTGTTATAACTGCGAACACAACAAAGATTAATTTGTAATTTGTATTATATTTTGAGTATGACTATTATTAAATCTTCATTGGATAGCTATGTATTTATCTATGTACCTGAACAATTCAGATTCTGCCTGATTTTCTGGTGTATCTGAGTTAGAAGATTTAGCTGGAAACATTGTATTCTAGCTCCCTGTCAAAATTCTTCACTTCCCGATTTTCTAGCAAAAAAATGTTACAGGCATGAGAATACCCTGTATATCCATATTGGAGAGCAACAGGAGCTAGCTCTCCAATGCCTTGATTCCCTTTTTCTTTTCAATCTGCATTGCAATGTTACAGATTGTGTTGCTGGAAAAGCACAGCAGATCAGGCAACATCCGAGGAGCAGGAGAATTGACGTTTCGGGCATAAGCCATTCATCAAGAATGAGGCTTGTGGGCTGAGAGGTAAATGGGAGGAGGATGGGGTTGGGGGGAAGGTAGCTGAGAAAGCGATAGGTGGATGAAGGTGAGGGAGAAGGTGATAGGTCAGCGGTCGGGGTGGAGGAGGCGGGTGGAGCGGTAGATGGGAAAGGTGATGGACAGGTCAGGAGCGCGGTGCTGAGTTGGAGACTTGGGACTGGGATAATGTGGCGAGAGGGGAAATAAGGAAGTTGTTGAAGGTGTCATGTCTCCCTGATGTAGAGGAGTCCACACCGGGTGCAACGGACATAGTAAATGACATTGGTAAAGGTACAGGTAAATTTCTGACCAATGTGGAAGAATCCTTTGGGGCCTTGAATGGAGGTGTGGGTAATGGTGTGGGCGCAGGTTTTGCACTTCCTGCGGTGGCCAGGAAAGGTGCCAGGGACAGGGTGGGGCTGGTGCAAGGTGTGGACCGGATGACGGAGTCACAGAGGGAATGGTCTCTCCAGAATGCTGATAGGGGTGGGGAAGGTAATATATCTCTGGTGGTGGGGTCCGTTTGGAGGTGGCAGAAGTGGCGGAGGATGATGCAATGTATGCGGAGCTTGGTGGGGTGGAAGGTGAGGACCAGGGGGGTGATCTCTAGCATCTGCAGTCCTCACTTTCTCCGTAGCAATGTTACACACAAGGGAACCTAACCTATTACTGAATTTCAGACTTTCAATGGCACACAGAATGTTAGTTAACATTTGAAAGACCATATGCAGTTGGCCAACTATTCATGGAAAAAGCATATCCACTGGACATTACAATCTCTTTTAGACATTGCACTGCTACTCTTGACATTACACTGCTCCTAGAGAAACATTGCTCCTTAAGACATATAGGTGGAATCTTCTAGGGTCTGAGTGACATGGACTCTTGCATTTGTGGCAGAATCAGACAAGAACTTCAGTAAGTCTATCTCAATGTCAGGAGTACCTTGATCTCCTGATCCATTTGCTAGGCAGCATGACAAGTTTCTCACTAGGCAGCAGAGAGTTGCCAATTGCAGGGGATTCTTGCTTGTTAAAGGCTTTGTTAACATCATAACTCACCCCATTAAGACTCAGTTGCTTATCTTAACAAATCCGCCACACAAGTTAGAGGTCAAGAATTTTTGACATGGAAGTCAGAGCAGATACCTGGCATTCAGCTCACCTCTTGTTCCAAAATATCTACATGTTAGCACCAACATCTCAGAGAATGCTTCGTGAGCACTGGTTACAAACACCTCATGCTCATAAATATTAGAATCAGACATGTTCCAGCCTCTAAGAGCGCACATCTGCTATCCACTTATAGGATGCTTCTGCACTTCAGTACTGCACCTCGGGCTGCACAGGCAACTATCACTGTAATGCTGCTGCACAGAGATTTTGTGTGCAGGGACACTCACTCAGCTCATGGCCTGGACCTGTTGCACCTTTGGGCTCTTAGCTTGCTGTCCCTCAGCTTCACAGTGTTCTTGCATTGCCTTGCCTTTTTTTCACTTTTCCAACTCAGCCAACGATGCCAAGGTCATTTCACTGCTGCCTTGCCTTGCCTGAGACACAAAAGCAGGAAGTTTGTCATAGCTGTCAGCAGTTCTCAGTCTCATCAACGGAGATAAACATTAGTTGGGGGTCCCATGCAGTAAACCAGGGATAATCTCTGATATCAGTGCAAGGGCTTAGGCACAGTCAATTAACTGCTCGGGGTGGTCAGAGTCAGGATCCTCTCTACCCAAGGGCTGAAGAACCAAATATTGGGCAGCACATCATCCTTCTTGATTCTTTTTTGCCTTACTTTCAGGATCGAATGAGGTAGATGCAGGTATTACACAAGATAACAGTAGGTGGCACAACTTTTACTTAATGTGCAGGTAGGGAGGTGTCATTAGTGAGTGAGTATACAGTGTAGACAGCTTGTAGGGTTAGTGGTGTTGGGAGTCAGTGTAGATAAGAGCAAGTGAGGGAAGATGTGGAAGCCAATAGTGAGAGTGGTAGAGCATGAGTCTTCGTAGAAGGTGGGTACAAAAGCAGAGACAAATTGAGTGTGAGGTATCGAAGAGAAAATGCTTACACTGGTGGAATGGAAATGGCCATTGACATTTTTCCTACAGTGCTCCTGACGGTAGAGATTGATAACTGCTGGCAATCTCAGACCAAGCAGGCACGGTTTGGTGTCACAGCCTTCACTGCTGGTCACTGGAAAAATATGTCCACCTATCCATCACCCCGTTCAGCAAGACTTCCTCCCACTGCAACTTCCACACACTGCAAGTTTCTCTCTGGGCCAAAATACATATTTCAACTTGGGCAGGCAATACAATCTCTGGAATCTCACTCTCGTCTGAGATAACTATGAGATTCCCAGTGCGACCAGGCAAAGTCAACATGGTTTTGTGAAGGGGAAATTGGTCTGATGGAGTGATAAGCAATATGGATAAAGAATAACTCATAGGTGTAGTGTACTTACATTTCCAGAAGGTATTTGATCAAGTACCACATCAAAGGCCACTACTCAAAATAAGACTTCATAGTGTAAGGGGTAACATATGAGCACAGATTGGTTAACTGACATGAAACAGACAACAGACTTAAATAAGCCATTTTCAGTTTGGCAGGATGTAATGAGTGTCAGAGTCATAGAGATGCACAGCACGGAAACAGACCCTTCGGTCTAACTTGTCCATACCAACTGGATATCCTAAATTAATCTCGTCCTATTTGCCAGCATTTGGCACATATTCCTCTAAACCCTTCCTATTCATATACTTATCCAGATGCCTTATTAAATGTTGTACTTGTACTAGCCTGGTCCATTTGCTCTGGCGGCTCATTCCATACACACACCACCTCCTCCGTAAAAACGTTGTCCCTTAGGTCACTTTTATGTCTTTCACCTCTCAGCTTAAACCAATGCCTTCTCCCCTTCCTGGGAAAATACCTTGGCTATTCACTGTATCCTTGTTCCTCATGATTTTATCAACCTCTAGAAGGTAACCCCTTAGTCTCCAACACTACAGGGAAACAGCCCCAGCCTATTCAGCCTCTCTCTCTATCCCAAACCCTCCAGTGGTTAGCACTGCTGCCTCACAGCGCCAGAGACCCGGGTTCAATTCCCGCCTCAGGCGACTGACTGTGTGGAGTTTGCACGTTCTCCCCGTGTCTGCGTGGGTTTCCTCCGGGTGCTCCGGTTTCCTCCCACACTCCAAAAGATGTGCAGGTCAGGTGAATTGGCCATGCTAAATTGCCCGTAGTGTTAGGTAAGGGGTAGATGTAGATGTAGGGGTATGGGTGGGTTACGCTTCGGCGGGGCGGTGTGGACTTGTTGGGCCGAAGGGCCTGTTTCCACACTGTAAGTAATCTAATCTAAAAAAAAACCCCAGCAACATCCTTGTAAATCTTTTCTGCACCTTTTCAAGTTTAACAACAGTGAGTCATACAGATATCCAGCATGGAAACAGACTCTTCAGTCCAACTCGTCCATGTTGACCAGATATTCTAAATCAATCCAGACCCACTTGCCAGCATTTGACCCAAATCCCCTCTAGATACTTCCTAATCGTATACTCATTCAGACGCCTTTTAAATGTCACCGTTGTACCAGCCTCCACCACTTCCTCTGGCAGCCCATTCCACACATGCACCATCCTTTGTGTGAAGAAATTACCCCTTAGGTCCCTTCCAAATCTTTCCCCTCTCACCTTAAACCTATGTCCTCCTGTTTTGGACTCCCCCACCCCTGGAAAAACGATCTTGTCTATTTACCCCATCCATTCCCTCTTAACTTATCAACCTCTATGATGTTACCCCTCAGCCTCTGACATTCCAGGGAAAATAGCCCCAGCCTATTTAGCCTTTCCCTATAGCTAAAAATCCCTCTAACTCTGGCAACATTCTTGTAAATATTTTCTGAACCATTTCAAGTTTTACAACAGCCTTCCTATAGCAGGGAGACAAGAATTGCACACTGTATTCCAAAAGTGGCCTAACTAATGTCCTGTACAGCCACAACATGACCTCCCAACATCTATACTCAATACACTGTCCAATAAAGGCAAACATAACAAACGCCTTATTCACTATCCTATCCACCTGCAACTCTACTTTCAAGGAACCCCAAGGTCTCTTTGTTGAGCAACACTCTGTAGGACCTTACCATTAAGTGTATAATTCCTGTCCTGATTTGCCTTTCCAAAATGCAACACCTGATATTAATTTAAATTAAACTCCATCGGCCACTCCTAGGCCCATTGGCCATCTTTCCTATGGAGCATTGATATCAATAACTTGGAAAGTGGGTTTGAAACATAGAATCCAAAAAAAGTAGAAAGAGGCCATTCAGCCCTTCAAATTTATACTGGCTCTGAACAGCATCCCACCCAGAACTCACCCTCCTATCACTGTAATCGCACATGCATTTTTTTAACATGATTAACGCACCTAATCTGTGCATCCCTGAACAATTTTTAGCATGGCCAGTCCACCTAGCCTGCACATCTTTGGACTGTGGGAAGAAGCCAGAACACTCAGTGGAAACCCATGCAGACACAGGGAGAACTCACAAAATGAACACAGTCATACAAGACTAGAATCGATCCTGGCTCCCTGGTACTGTGAAGCAGCAGTACTAACCCCGGAGTCTCTGTGAATGTATGGTCAAAACATTTGTTCATGACACATTTATTTAGAAAAATAAGTTATTAAGTAAGTGTAATGAATCTACAAAGGTATATTGAAAAATTAAATGAGTGGGCAAAAGTTTTGAAAGGTGGAATATAATGTGGAAAAATGTGAACGTGTCCTCTTAGGCAGGAAGAGCAAAAATGCTGCACCTTATTTAAATCAAGAGGCAAAAAACAGAACTCTGAGATAGTCCTGGTGCATAAAAAAACTGTTTGCTTGCAGGTACAGCAGAGAAAATTTTCAGAAGAACTGTCTCCACCCAAAGAACTTGGAACTTGGAATGACAAGGAACTGCTCAAGTGAATACTAGCAGCATTGATCCTAATAAGGGGAGCTTTGGTAACATATTCCTATGGTAAAAAACATACAATCATGTCCTGAAATAAAAGGAAGCCGAGAAGAGGCTCATACGGTAACAGTGTTTGTGGGGGAGGGAGTGGTGCGAAGATGGACTCATTGTAGTAGATCATCTAACCATACAGCGCAGAATAGGTCCTTTGCCCTCGATGTTGCGCCTACCTGTGAACTAATTTAAGCCATCCCCCTACACTATCCCATCATCATCCATGTGCTTATCCTAGGATTGTTTAAATCTCCCTAATGTGGCTGAGTTACCTATTATGGCAGGCAGGGCATTCCATGCCCTAATCACTCTTTAGTGTTGGACAATGAACCCAAAGGCTGAGGTAACATTGTGGGGACTTGCATTCAAATTCTACAAATGGTGGAATGTGAATCTAGAGTTAAGAGTCTAATGATGACTATGAAACCATCATAAGTTATTAGGATAGCCCCATATGGTTCACTAATATGCTTTAGTGAAGAAAATCTGCCATCCTTATCTGGCCTACATGTGACTCCAAACTCACAGTAATGTGGTTGACTCTCTACTGCCATCTGGGACACTCAATAAGTGCTGTCCTGGCTAGTGATGCTCTCATCCTGTGAATGATTTTTAAAAAAAGACTCATGAGCCTCTGAGGGAAAATTGTTTCTATACAAGGCTATGGGCCAAGTGCTAGAAAATGGGATAAAATTATTTGGTTGGTTGTTTTTGACAGATAAGCTGAAGAATTTTTTTCTGTGATGTAGAAGTCTGTGACTCAATTAACTGATTGGGTTGAATGTCCTTTTATTATGCTGTACATTGTATGCCGTTTTAACAAGGAAGCCCTGAAAATGGAAAATACTAGGGTCAAGTTTTTGGCTTCTTCATTGATCTCACTAAATGTAATTAGTTAGAGTTCTGCTCCACAACTTGAATCATAAGTTAACCCCTCTGTTTAATTAACATCAGATTGGAACTTGTGGATTTAAAGGGTCAGCAGATGAACAGATGTATATTATACAGTATAATTATTCTGTCTTTATCTGAAAACTATCATTTTAAACAAAGCAATGAGGTGTATTATGACTATAAAAGCACATAGTGTCAAGGATGCTGAAAATTGTTAAAGCACAAAACATGAACAAGATCTTGAGAGGACAGATAAGGAGAAATGATATATTCTGGTGGGTAAGCTCAGAAAAATGGACACAAATAGAAATAGATTGTTCAGGAGTAATGTGAACCTTCCTTCGCACAATAATTGAACTGTCTCATTCTCCCCCAAGAAAGCTGTTGTAATGAGGCGGGTGGAAGCTCAATTAAAATGTTGAAATGGATGGGTGGATAGCGTGACAACCATCTATCATTTACTAAAATGGTCGGACAGCCTCAAGTGTCTTAAAGACTACATCTTGTCGTTATGTTCTACAACCTTTCCCAGTCCTGGCTGTTTGTGGAATGCTGGGGATACCAACTGGCTAACATGTTCGTCTTCAATACAGCAATGCAAACAGTTATTACTTATTGTGTGAAGTGCTTTGAAGTATTTCAGTGACCTAGTAAGATAACAGATGAAAGCAACCTCCAGTTTCAGTTGATGGCATCCTTGGCTCTCACTCAGAAACCTCTTGACCAAGTTTTCCCTCCAGGTTAGAAAATACCTCATTCCAGCACACTCTGAGTTGCTACTGAAGGAATGCTGCCTTGTGTTAGCATCTGGATTTAACAGATAATGTTAAAAACTGCTTCCATTTCTCTTCACTAACTTGCCACTTTCTAATCCATCCAGGTTTAGTCTATATTGCCAGTTGGCTGGTGATTTTCTAATGGAAGATAGGTTTTTATTTGTATGGCATCTTTCATAACTGTAGGACATCCAAAATATTTCTAAATAAATTGAGTAATTTAGAAGTGTGCTAGCTGCATAATGTAGGAAACATAATAGAATCTCTACAGTGTGGAAGCAGGCCATTTGGCCAATTGACCACTTGAAGGGTATCCGACCCAGAACTACCCTATCGCAGTAACCCTACATTTCCCATGGCTAATCCACATTAACTGCACATTATGGTCAATTTAGCATGGCCAATATACCTAACCTGCTCATCCTTGGACTTTGGGAGGAAACTGGAGTACATGGAGGAACCTCATGCAGAGATAGGGAGAATACACAAACTCCGTACAGTCACCCAAAGGTGAATTCGAACCTGGGTCCCTGGCATTGTGAGGCAGCAGTGCTAACACCTGAGTCACTGTATCACTCTCAAGTTGTAAATATTAAGCTCCCACAAATGGCAATGTTATATTGACTAAAACATCTCTTTTTCAGGATTTGTTTGAGGCATTAAAATTGGCTAGAACACTGATAGATAGAATTTCCCTGATCTTGAAACTGTTAGGATCTTTTAAGTCTATTCCTAAAACATATTCTGAATTGTATGCCTACTCTCAACTCTGCTCAAGGTTTCCATAACTTTACACAAAAGCAACAGATTTCAGCACACACTGATAGGTTGTATTAGTTGAAGTATAAAATAGACAGACAGCATTGACAAGGCCATTTATCTCAAGTTAATGGAGTCTAGGAACAGACCACATTTAATTACATCACTTTCAGCTGCATCCTTCACAAAGTGTCTCCATGACAGCAACAACTTACATTTATACATGGTCTTAACATTGCACAGATGTCCCAAGGTACCCCGTAGCTTAATGTTGTCAATGTGCCAGAGGGACATCGGTGACAGATGCTTGGAGGCAGACTACCCACAGATGAAAAGGGAAATAATTGACAGTAGAAAAGAATAAGTAGGACTAATGCAGATGTATTAGTTTATCTTGTCATCAATGATCTGTGTGAGATTGTTGTGCTGTACAAACTCATTGCTTTAACTTTTATCATTGCAAGCTGTCACAACCAAGTGAGGAGAGGTCTTTCAGCTGCTCACATTTTAACACTCTCTCGGTTGGTTGCAACAAATATGTTTATTTCTTTTTAGCATGTAGCTATTTCATACTTCAGCTAAAATCTGGGTTCAAGTCAAAATTACAATGAGCTAATTACAGGAGCTAATTACAATGTTTTATTGAGTGGAAAAATCGAAGTTTACAACCAACTCTGAGAAAAATCATTAAAACACAACATCCAGTTCACACACAAATGCAGGTAATACTATCATTTAAAAAGGAGAGAGTGTCTGGCATAAACAGGAAGAATAAAGGCTACACAATTTGAACGTCTCTAGTGTCCTTGAAGGGTTGAATTTGCTCTTTAGTTGGGTACTTATGAGATTATGAGAGAAACAAGGAGAGAAGGACAATTTTGAGGTTGTTACTTATAAATCCATTTCCTTCTCTCTGGTTTGCTGCTCTGAAACTGCTCATGAAATATGGCATGTTTGTATTTTCCCAAGTCTGGCTAATTGGTTAATTGGTAGGTGAGCCTTTCATCTCCCAAAGTGTGAAATGATCATACAAGTGTGAACTAAAACAGGAAATGTGAATTTCTGAACATTGACTCATTTGCCTGGTCTCAATCTTTTTTGATATAGTAGTAATTTCAATGCAAATGGTTTTGTTTATTCCAAATGGGTCTCCGGATTTGCCTTAATCTCTTGTCGGTGATCATGGCAGCCATTTTAGGTCAGAATTAATCCCTTTTGTTAAATCAATCTTGCTCGATAACAAACAGATAATAGAAATTGAAAGTTGATAGTCCATATTTAACGACTATTTATAACTCCCTTAAAATTTGAGTTTCTTGCAATTGTGTAATATTCAATTCTACCTTAGTTAATCCGATCTCATCCACCTTTGCAGCTGCACTCTACGAATCTATGTCTCTTTTACCACTAGTGTTAGATTAACCCAGCTTTCATTTAAGATCGTGACCACAATAAGCAAAAGTACCTCTATACTATGACATAACAGCAGATTTTGTCTCCAACTGTTGGTTCGTAGCTAAACCAAATGGATCGGTGATCATTCCATTTGCTAAAGTAAATACATGTAAAATAGTTTCTGTTTCATTTTTATCCAAATTTTATTCTGGGCTATCTATTTTTTCAAATATGGTGCCAGCAACACTTTAAATAAGTGCACTCCTTCTTTCACTTAAATAGGAGGTGGAATAAATCATTCTTAAATATCTTTGTTTTATGATTTTATTTAGCTCAGAACAATAGTTGGAATGACTATAGTTTCCAAGTGTGCAATAACTTATCTACAGTAGTTTTAAAATATGTTTGCAATCACAAAAGGTCTGTGATATGCAAGTCCCAGCTCTGATTTCTAGAAGTTTCCATGGTGCCTGTCTCAAGTCACACCCAGATTTGTTATACATTAAAACATTCTCATTGGCTCTAAATTGCTTGGAGATGGACTGAGCTTGTTAAAAGCACTATGTGCCTCGTTAATAGTATGAATTTAGTGCCTTTGGTAATATAATGGATTTAATAAATTAAATATAATTTAATAAATTAAATATCAGGTATTTCATACACTCCTATAAAATTGGACTTTATAGCAATTATTTTTAAATGAAGCACTGTCCATACTGCCCACTTGGTGCAGTAAATGATGATTGATATCATTTAATATATTTGAAATGGCTGTGGGATCTGTGGGGACCTCTGGAGGAAGCTGAGATGGATCATCCACCTGGCACTTCTGGTGGAAGATTGTTGAGAATATTTTTTCCACAGATGTACTGGATTCCCCCAGCATTGAGATGGGGATATTTGTGGAGTCTCCTCCTTTAGGGAATTATTTAATTGTCCATCACCGTTCATGGCTGGATTTGGCAGGATTGCAGAGCTTAGATTTAATCCGTTGATTATTGAATTTATTAGTTCCATCCATCACTTGTTGCATATGCTGTTTGGCACACAAGTAACTTCACCAGGTTGATACCTCAGTTTTAGATATGCCCTGGTACTGGTCGGTCCTGACATGCTGTCCTGCACTCCTGAACCAGAGTTAATTTTCTGGTTGACATTAATGGTTGAGCAAGGCATATGCTGGACCACGAGATTACAGGTTGTGTTAGATTACAATTCTGTTGCTGCTGATGGCACACAGCTCCTTGTGGATGCCCAGTCTTGGGTTGCTAGATTTGTTCATAATCTGCCCCATTTAGCACGGATGATAGTGCTACACAAAACAATGTAAGGTAATTCAATGTAAAGATGGACTTTGTGTCCACAAAGACAGTGTGGTGTTCACTCTTACCAATACTGTCATGGGCATATGCGTCTGCAGCTGGCAGATTGGTAAGGATGAGGGCAAGTATGCTTTTCCCTTTCATTCGTTCATTCACCACCTGTTGCACGTCCAGTCGAGAAGTAATGTCCTTTATGACTTGACCAGCTTGATCAGTGGTGTTGCTGCCATATTGAAGTACCCCAACCAGAGTACATTCTACACCCTTATTCACCTTCAGTACTTACTCCAAGTGTTGTTCAACATGGCCAAGGAGCGGGGTGTGTGGTAAGATATCCTTGCCCTTTTAGACATAATGTCCTGCTGTCCTGAGATTTCATGGGGTCTGGAGTCAATGTTGAAGGCTCCCTGAGCAATTCCCTCCAAACTGTTCCTACTGTGTCACCACCTCTATAGGGCTCTTCTTCTGGTGGGACAGGACATATGGATGGTGATAGCATTGTCTGCAAGATATAATTTATTATTATGACTGTGTGAGGATGATGCTTGACTAGTCTGTGATACATCTCTCCCAATTTGGCATTAGTCCCCAGATGTTGGTAATGAGAATTTTGCAGGGTTGACAGGACTTTATTTGTTGTTGTCTTTTTGGTGCCTTAATCAATGTCACATGGTCCATTCAGTTTCATTTCTTTTTTCTAGACTTTTTAGCAATTGATACAACTGATTGGTTTGCTTAACCATTTCTGAGCGTAGTTAAGAGTCAACCACATTGCTGTTGGTCTGAAGTCATAGGTCAGTCAGACCAGGTAGGGACAACAGTTTTCCTTCCCCAGAGGATATTTGTGAATCTGATGGATTTTTGTGATAATTGACAATGGTTTCTTGGTCATCATTAGACTTTTATTTCCAGATTTTTATTGCATTTAAATTCTGCCACCATCACCTTTCAAGATAATAATAATAAAATCCCTACAGTGTGGAAGCAGGCCATTCAGCCTATACCAAACCTCTAAAGAGTATCCCACCCAGACTCATTCCCCCTACACTAGCCCTGTAACCCTGAATTTAACATGGCTAACCCACCTAGTCTGCACATTAAGAGTAATTTGGCATGGCTAACCTACCTAAACTTCACATCTATGGACTGTGGAAGAAAGCCAGAGCACCTGAAGGAAACCTTCATAGACACAGGGAAAATGTGCAAACTCCACACAGACAGTTGCCCAAGGGTGGAGTTGAACCCAAGTCCCTGGTGCTGTGAAGCAGCAGTGCTAACCACTGAGTCACCAATAAGATGATCAGCTTTGACAATATGTCTCTTTTCAGCACACAGTATTCTCAGGGTATCAGGGTATCAGGATAGTTGAAGCAGCATTAACTTTGATACACACATTATAATCTGGATCATCGAGGAGAAAGTGAGGACTGCAGATGCTGGAGATCAGAGCTGAAAATGTGTTGCTGGAAAAGCGCAGCAGGTCAGGCAGCATCCAAAGAGCAGGAGAATCGACATTTCGGGCATGAGCCCTTCTTCAGGAATCAGGTTCCTGAAGAAGGGCTCATGCCCAAAACGTCGATTTGCCTGCTCCTTGGATGCTGCCTGACCTGCTGCGCTTTTCCAGTAATTCATAATCTGGATCATGGCTGGTTGAGAGTCCAATTTTCCTTCTATCATGTGGCTGACCAGGATTCCCTTCCACTCTCACTATCTGCTTTTTTGGGTGTATTGGAAGGATTTGACGGTTGCTACTCAATTTGTTTGGCTGTGAACAGAAATGCACCTTCCTTGGCTATCAGTGATGGGATTTGAACTTGGAGCTTCTCACTTAGCAGAAACACTACTCTTTGTGTCACAGGCTGTCCACATATGACTGTAACTGGGTGATAAAATCAAATAAACAAAGTCTTATTAATTTAATTCACTTGTTCCATTTAAAGGTTTTAATCCAGACAGACAGTCCACTTGAATTTAACATCACCAAGCACCTCCATTAGGTTTTGTTCTTCCTTCAATATGGTTTGCTTTCCTTCACTACAATCCATGCAAACAGAAATGTGAGACTCGGGGATCAAGCTCGACATGGTGTTGTTACCAGTAAAGGCTAGGTATGTTTGCAATATATCAGTGTGAAGTTTGGACTATAAACCAGCCAATATTTTGTGCCTTTAACATTGTATAAATTGCTTTAAATGTATGTTGATATTGACTCAGGTGGTCAAAAGATACCTGTTTGGAAAAGTACTGGAGTAGAGGCTTGAAGGAGGAGGCAGAATCTGACAAGTGAAGAGATTTTGGGACAGAGTTCCAGAACTTAAAGAGCTGAATGTTTAGTGCTCATGGTTGAGTAATGGCCATTAGGAAAGCACAAGGGGAGTGAAGATCTCAGATGATTTTAGGGCTGGGAGAGATAGGGAGGGATGAGGCGAGAGAGGAAATAATAGCAAAGGTGAGAATTTTAAAATGGAGGCATTGCTGAATTGGGAATCAATACCAATGGCACAATGATGGGTAAATGTGAGTTGGTCTGAGTTAGAAAATGGACAGCAGAGTAAAGAAACAAGTAAAGGGTCAGACGGAGGTCCAGCATTTGGTACGGTTAAGGTCGAAAATGGGTGGGGTGCAGGCGATTTTGGATCAGGTAATAAATATCTCCGACTTCAATCCCCCACCCAAATCCAATACAAATTCTCCTGGATTTCAAATTAAAGCTGACCCTGAATGTTTCAAATAAAATTCAAAACACTTTATCGGTTATTTGACAATTATTACACTCAGGAATTTCAATTACTGAAACTGTGTGAGCGAACAAAGTACATAATGTGGTAGCTCAACATTTATGACAAAGCAAACAGTTTTTGTATGTTTTGTTTCTGTGGCAATGGATCAACATCATTTGATTAATGGGTTGATTATTAAATCTGATTATATTGACTCACTGGAGCGGAAATATGTAAGCAAAAATAAGCAGAAAATTTAACACCACCAAGATAGAGAAAGCTGGTTGTATTTCAAAACAAAGGAAGAATTAATCTCAGTGAATTAAAATGCTGCTTTATACAATGTAAATACAGTGCAAGAACAATGGTTGGATATAACATGGTTGCATTTTTGAGTCAGTACTTAAAATTATAATCTAATTGGCTGAGCAGGACTAGAAAAGAACTAGGGGAAACACCCTAGCTTGATATTGCCATCTGTTAACTTCAATTTGGACTCCAATCAGGTGAAGTGTAAATTACACCCATTCTCATCATTTTCCCAAAGGAAACCAATAAAACCAAACATTGAAGTGTTCCAGATTTTCTCCAGTAATGATGATAACTAACAGAAAGAAAAAAATACAGAAAGGAGTGGCACAATGTGCAATATTCCTCCACTCAGCTCTCATTTTCCATCCTAAAACATATCAAGTTGAGACATGAAGAACAAGGGGATAACTAGATAAAGGATAAAAGGCTTACTGGAAACTAAGTTTGCAGCCTGTGTTTCGAAGTCTAGCATGGGTGTGGTTCTTAACATGACCTTCTTCAAAACACGGGGCAATGGTACAGATCTTGTAGTTAAAGAGGGGAAATGGGAAATATTGGAGAGTTGATCACAGTGTTACCCAGATGAGATATGTGCCAAAAATCCCAAAGAAGTGTGGATGCTGGAATTCAGGAACAAAAACAGAAATTGCTGGAAAAACTAAGCAGGTCTGGCAGCATCTATGAAGAGATAACAGAGTTAATTGTTTGGGTCCAGTGACCCTCCTTCAGAATTGATTGTAGCTAGGGAAAGGTTGATATATACGCTGAAGATGAGGTGGCGATGGGGCTTGCAACAAATAATAGATGGAGATGAAGCCCAGAGAGAGACAACAACAGTTGGACAGACAAAGGAATGGGTAAAGCTCAATCTGGGGAAATCAATGGCTGCTAATTGGGACATTAGTAGCTGATAATGGAATGGCTGTGGTAGCAGCCCACATAATGACAAGGCCTGGTGTGTGGGGGTTGGGAAAGGACATGGGAGAAAGTGCTGAGGCCCTAAAATTGTGAAGTTAATAATGAGCCCCGAAGGCTGCAGGGCCCCCAAGTGGAAAATGAGATGCTCATCTCCACTTCACCACCACATAACATTTACTTCTCCCCTCTCCCCACAACCCCCATCTTCAGAGTACATAACAATCTTTCCCAGCTACAATCAGTTCTGAAGAAGGGTCACTGGCCTGGAAATGTTAACTCTGCTTTCTCTCCCACAGATGCTGCCAGACTTGCAATGTTTTCCAAGCAATTTCTCTGAAATGTATCTCAGACTGTTAAGAAAACAAAGGAGGAAAAGCTAAATGCTGACTATCATTTTCCAATCTTCTCAGGCAACTAGCATGGTGGTGGAGGACTGCTGACATTGTACCATTGTTTAAAACTTTAAAAAAGGGATAACTTGAATAATTACACTCCAGTCAACCTAACATCAATGGTAGGAAATTTATCGGTAAACGTTCTGAACATCGCTATAAAACATCACCTGGAAATGCATGGATTAATCAAGGACAGTCAACTTGGAATGGTCATATTTAAATAACTCGATTATTTTCCATTGAGAAAAGGAGGTCTATACTGTCTACCTACAAAGTCTGACAGCAATACGACTGTCTGTTCATGCTGCCTTGGCAATGTTTGTCTGGAGGGCCAAGAAAATAAAGTGCAAGGAAATGAGAAGTTGGATCCGAGTTGGGTTGAGTGGCTCGAAGCAAGAACTAATGGCTGATAGATGTTTTTGTGACTGGAAGATATTTTTCAAGTGTGACAGAGTTCTTTATTTATATAGATTGATTTAAATGTAGGGGTCATGTTTAAGAAGTTTGCTGATGCTGCGAAGATTAGTCCTCAATTTGATATCGAGGAGGAACATATCAACAGACTGGTTAGTGGACAGACAAGTGGCAAATAGAAATCAATTCAGAGATTACTTAGGGAATGTGATTTGGAAAAGGCAAGGCAATAAGGTAAGACATGACAGAATAAATGGGAGCGTACTGAGAGGTATAGAGCAACAGTGGGACTTTGGGGTGCATCTCCAAAGATCCCTGAGCATAGTAGAATCAGTAGAAAAGATAATTAAAAGGGCATGCTTTTCTTTATTAGCAGAGAGCTTATGATAGAACAGCATAAAACACTAATTAGAGAACAGCTGGAAAATTGCATGTAATTCTGGGCATAGCATTGCAAGAAGGATGTGGTTGAGGGATTCCACGGTGCAATGTCCCTACCTCTGGGTCAGGAGACCTAGATTCAGGTCTCACCTGTTCCAGAGGGTTGTCATAACATGTCTGAACAGGTTGATTAAAAATATTTATAAGAAGGATGCGATTGTGCTAGAGAGGGTACAGAGGGGATTTATGAGAATGACATCCTGAATGGACAATTGCAGTTTTGGCATTGCTTACTTTAGAAAAGAGGAAGCTGAGCAAGATTTAACTGAGAGATCTAGATGGAGTGGGTCAGAAGACCAACTTCCCCTTGCAGAAAGGACAATAACTAGAAGTCATAAATTTAAGCTAATTGGTTAGAAAAGTTCAGGAAGTTAAATATAAATACTTGGAACTTATCCCCTAAAGGTTGATAAAGGTACACACTCTTTGAAGAGGTAACAAAGTTGATTGATACGGGAAGGGCTGTAGATGTCATATACATGGACTTTAGTAAGGCATTTGATAAGCTTCCCCATGGTAGGCTGATGGAGAAGGTGAAGTTGCATGGGGTCCAGAGTGTGCTAGCTAGATGGATGGAAAACTGACTGGGCAACAGGAGACAGAGAGTAGTCGTGAAAGGAAGTTTCTCAAAATGGAGACCTGTGACCAGTGGTGTTCCACAGGGATTTGTGCTAGGACCACTGTTGTTTGTGATATATATATATTGGAGGAAGGTATCGGTTACCTTATTAGCAAGTTTGCAGATGAAACCAAGATTGGTGGAGTAGCAGATAGTAAGGGGGACTGTCAGAGAATACAGCAGAATATAGATATGTTAGAGAGATGGGCAGAGAAATGGCAAATGCGAGGTGATGTATTTTGGAAGGTCTAATTCAAGCGCGAACTACACAGTAAATGAAAACGTCCTGGGGAAAATTGACATACAGAGAGATCTGGATGTTCGGGTCCATTATTCCCTGAAAGTGGCAACGCACGGCAGTAAAGTGCTCAAGAAGGAATAAGGCATGCTTCCTTCATTGGACAAGGTACTGAATACAAGAGTTGGCAGGTCATGTTACAGTTGTATAAGACTTTGGTTCAGCCACATTTGGAATACTGCATACAGTTCTGGTCACTTCATTATCAAAAGAATGTGGATGCTTTGGACAGGGTGCAGAGGAGGTTCACCAGGATGTTGCCTGGTATGGAGGGCTCTAGCTATGAAGAGAGGTTGAATAGATTAGGATCATTTTCATTAGAAAGACAGAGGTTAATGGGACCTGATTGAAGTCTACAAAATTATGAGAGGAAGAGACAGGGTGGATAGCAAGAAGTTTTTCCCCAGAGTGCAGAACTCAGTTACTACGGATCATGAGTTTAAAGTGACAGGGTAGAAGTTTAGGGGAGATATGCATGGAAAGTTCCTTAGGGAGAGGGTGGTAGATGCCTGGAACATGTTGCCGGTGGAGGCGGTAGAGGTGGGAATGATAGCGTCATTTAAGATGTATCTAGACAGATACATGAATGGACAGGTAGGAAAGGGATACAGATCTTTAGAAAATAGGAGACAGATTTCGACAGAGGATCTGGATCGGTGCAGGCTTGAAGGGCCGAAGGCCTGTTCCTGTGCTGTAATTTTCTTTGTTCTTTGTTCACACATTGGTAACATTTAAAAAAAAACTTGAAATTGTACTTAAAGTAACATTAACTACAGGGTTATGGACAAATTCTGGAAAGTGAGATGATGCTAGATAGCTGTTTTTGCAGTCGGCAAGGTTGTGTTGAGCTGAATGGCTCCTTCTATGCTATACTTTTCTATGACGCTGTGGGATGCTTTCGTACAAATTAAGCTGAATCTTTCCTGTTCTAAAATGGTTCAGTACAAAATAAAATTAGAGTGATTTGCATAATGACACCATCCACTGTGTCCCTGTGTTGTGATTTAATTGGTCTCATGCAATTACTCCTTTGTCTATATTAAGATTTTAAAAAAATGAAAGAAAACAAAAGTGCAAAAAAAAGTGTGACTGCGAATTGATTCTGTGTTCGGAATCAGTGTAATAAAATGGAGTCTTGGCAGCATTGACAAAATAAAACGACATATAACTCAAAGACAGTGTTCAGAAAACTTTTAAAATGTGCTCACTCCAAAAAAAATGATGTGCTTGTGATATTTTGTCAGATGGGCAAGCCTTTTTTTTAATAAACCCTGCTCCTCACTGATGGCTTTTCTGATGGTTTTACTCCAGTGAGTACCATGACAACAGTTAATGCATTTATGCAGGATGATTGGACTGCAGGAAGTAAGTGGGTAGATGCGCAGGCAGCAGTTATGATTCTTCCAGTATTGCTTTGACGATCGTCCTTTCCTGCTGTTGAATTATGAGCAGGTCAAAAAAAGGGGGGCACTTGGCATGTCTTAAAGCCCTGATAATGACTGTATTGTTATTGAAGGGAGAGGATGAGCATAGACAATCCAAAGAGAGTAAAACCAGGTGTATGTACCAACAAGACGATTTTACAATGTCTTGCTGAGCGATCTCTATGCAGTGTTATGTTCGACCTCCCTGAAAAAAAAACTCTGCTGATCATTTTGTTCTAATCTTGCATTTCTCTGCTTCTCCCGAGACAGCATTTAAGTGGTGATGAGTTGGGAGCAAAAGGATGATTCACAACGTAATTTATTTTCGGCCCTGCTTGACTGGCTAGCACTCTTTGAGTCAGAAGGTTATATGTTCAAGTGTCTCTCCTGAGGCATGAGCACCAAATCCAGAGCTGACACAAACGAGGAAGTGCTGCCCTATAGAGATTGCTGTCTTTCAGTTGAGACAGCCTCTCATCTGGAAACTGAAGATCCCACCACTCTATTACGGTTCCTGATCTTTTCAGTAACAAAGTATTCAATGAGACAAAGAAGACCAGGTACATCCACTTTTCTTACATCTTCTCAATTTTGCCCTTTGGCTACCTGCATTCAGAATTTTCATGCTTTAGAATCAAAAGACTCATACTATGCTTTTAATTTGATGATTTTTTTAACGAGTTTCATCAGTTATAATTTTGGTAGGACAGAATATTAGAAAATAGAAAGTAGAACATAGAGTATAGAACATAGAACAGTATAGCACAGTACGGCCCTTCGGCCCTCGATGTTGTGTTGGTCTTTTATCTGACTCTAAGATCAAATGAACCTACGTGCCCTTCATTTTACTATCACCCATGCCTATCCAAGAGTCGTTTAAATGTCCCTAATGTATCTGACTCTACTACCACTGCAGGCAGTGCATTCCATGCACCCACCACTCTGTGTAAAGAACATACCTCTGACATCTCCCCTAAACCTTCCAACAATCAACTTAAAATTATGCCCTCTCATGATAGCCATTTCCACCCTGGGAAAAAATCTCTGGCTATTCACTCTATCTATGTCTCTCATCATCTTGTACACCTCTATCAAGTTAGCTCTCATCCTCTTCACCCCAATGAGAAAAGCCCTTGCTCCCTCAAATTTTCTTCATAAGACATACCCTCAAGTCCAGGCAGGATCCTGGTAAATTTCCTCTCCAGTCAATAAGTGTAGGGCTGGAAAAGCACAGCAGGTCAGGCTGCATCTGAGGAGCAATAGAATCGACGTTTCGGGTATAAGCCCTTCATCAGGAATGCTGCCTGACCTACTGTGCTTTTCCAGCATCACACTTTGCAACTCTGATCTCCAGCATCTGCAGTCCTCACTTTCTCCAAAACTTCTCTGCACCCTCTCTAAAGCTTCCACATCCTTCCCATAATTAAGCAACCAGAACTGAACACAACATTCCAAGTGTCGTCTAACAAGGGCTTTATAGAGATGCAGCATAACCTTATGGTTCTTAAACTCAATCTGCCTGCTAATGAAAGCCAACATATCATAACACCTTCTTAACAAACCTACCAATGTGGGTGGCAACTTTGAGGGATCTATGGACATGTGCCCAAGATCCCTCTGTTCCTCCATACTGCCAAGAATCCTGCCTTTAACCCTGTATTCTGCATTCAAATTCGACCTTCCAAAATGAATCACTTCACACTTTTCAAAGTTGAACTCCATCTGCCACTTCTCAACCCAGCTCTGCATCCTTTCAATGCCCCGATGCAACCTACAACAATCCTCCACAGTATCCACAACTCCACCAACCTTCATGTCATTGGCAAACGTACCAACCCCCCCTTCCACTTCCTCATCCAAGTCATTTATAAAAATCACACAGTGCAGAGGTCCCAGAACAGATCCCTGTGGAACAACACTGGTCACCGAGCTCCAGGCTAAATACTCCCATCTACCACCTCCTTCTGTCTTCTATGGGCCAGCCAATACTGTATCCAGACAGTCATATCTCCCTGTATCCTATGCCTCCTTGCTTTGTGAATGAGCCTACCGTGGGGAGCCTTATCAAATGCCTTGCTAAAATCCATATACATCACATCCACTGCTTTACATTCATCAATATGTTTTGTCATATCCTCAAAAAATTCAACAAGGTTTATGAGGCATGACCTGCCTCTCCCACAGCTATGCTGACTATCTCTAATCACATTATGTTTTTCCAAATAATCATAAATCCTGTCTCTCAGAATCCTCTCCAATAATTTACTTACCACTGATGTAAGACTGACTGATCTGTAATTCCCAGGATTATCCCTATTCCCTTTCTTGAATAAGGGAATAACATTTGCCACCCTCCAATAATCTGGTACTACTCCAGTGGAGAGTGAGGACGGAGAGATCATCGCCAAAGGCGCAGCAATCTCTTCCCTCACTTCCCACAGTGACCTTGGTTTATCCTGTCTGGCCCAGGGGACTTATCTATCCTAATTTTTTTTCAAAATTTCCAACACATCCTCCTTGTTAACATCAACCTGCTTGACCATATCAGCCTGTTTCATGCTGTCCTCAGAAATGACAATGTCTCTATCACGAGTGAATACTGAACAAAGTATTTATTAAGGATCTCCCCTACCTCCTCCGACTCCAGGCACAACTGCCTTGCACTATCCCTGATTGGCCCTACCCTCACTCTGCCCATCTTCTTATTCCTCACATAAGTATAGAACACCTTGAGATTTTCCTTAATCC
The DNA here is from genome assembly GCF_047496795.1 of Chiloscyllium punctatum. Lineage (NCBI taxonomy): Eukaryota > Metazoa > Chordata > Chondrichthyes > Orectolobiformes > Hemiscylliidae > Chiloscyllium > Chiloscyllium punctatum. The sequence goes on along the minus strand of NC_092743.1, from coordinate 101,052,092 downwards.
AACCTTGCAAGGCTTTTTTATGCCCCTTTTAGCTTTCCTAGGTCCATTCTTTAGTTTCTTCCTGGCTACCTTGTCAGCCTCTAGACCCCTGTCTGATCCTTGCTTCCTCAATCTTAAGTAAGCTTCTTTCTTCCTCTTGCCCAGATGTTCCACATTTCTTGTCATCCAAGATTCCTTCCCCCTACCATGCCTCAGAGGGACAAACCTGTCCAGCGCTATCAGCAAGTGTTCTCTAAATAATCTCCACATTTCTGTCATGCATTTCCCTGAGAATATCTGTTCCTATTTTATGCTCCACAGTTCCTGCCTAATAGCATTGTAATTTCCCATCCTCCAATTAAATACTTTCCCATACTGTCTGCTCCTATCTCTCTCCATGATTATTTAAAGGTTGGGGAGTTGGGATAACTATCACCGAAATGCTGTCCCACTGAAAGATTTGACACCTGGCCTGGTTTGTTGCCAAGCACCAAATTCAATATGGCCTCCCCTCTAGTCAGCCTATCTACATATTGAGTCAGGAATCCTTCCTGGACACACCTGACAAAATCTGTTCCATCCAAACTATTTGCACTAAGGAGTTCCAATCAATATTAGGGAAGTCAAAATCACCCATGACAACAACCCTCTTACCTCTGCACCTTTCCAAAATCTGCCTCCCAATCTGCTCCTAAAGATATTACTGAAGATGAAACATTTTTTATTTTATGTTGACCATAAGACCAAGATATAGGAGCAGAATTAGGCCATTTGGCTCATTGAGTTTGCTCTACCATTCAATCATGGCTGATACGTTTCTCAATTCAGTTGTCTTGCCATCTCCCCCATAATCTTTGACCTTTGATCTAATTGATTACTCATTGATTTTCATTACCTTTGTACAATATTTCATGGCACACTTGGATTTTTCTCAGGACATACTGGTTGAAAATCACTGCTATAAAGTAATGATGTCGTGAACACATCTCTTAAAGGTATACCGACATACAGTACAGACTGTGGGACATGACAGAGAGGGCATTATCAAACAACATTTTACACCAAAGACTGAATTTTATTGAGTGACCAAATGTGCTGATATTAAACAAGGCTACCTTGCAGCTCTAATTCCTTCTGGGTGCTCTTAAGGAGGTGAGGGCTGGACCTCTGTCCCCCAGTGGATGCATATCCTGTCCCCAATTATAGCTGGACCGTCTGGTTGGCCACTAACTCTAGCACAGCAGGTCAGGCAGCATCCAAGGAACAGAAGAATCGACGTTTCGGGCATCAGCCCTTCTTGGATGCTGCCTGACCTGCTGCACTTTTCCAGCAACACATTTTCAGCTCTGATCTCCAGCATCTGCAGTCCTCACTTTCTCCACTAACTCTAGCAGCCTGTGCAGTGCCAGAACTCAGTAATGGATGAGACAGATATTGCAAGGGGGCCCACAAAGATCAAGGAGAGATCCCAGTCTTAGAGATTTTGGGAGGTGTGGGAAGCAGGTTTTGGTGGCCAGGTGCAAAATGACAATGTGTGAGGTGTAACATTTTGGGAGATGTGCTGCTGATGCATACAGGGCACTCCCTCCCAACCCCACCAGATCATTCTACACCCCCTTACATCCCACCCTTTAACTAGGTTTAAAAACATCAGCCTTTCTAATCTCACCCACGTATGCACTCTTATTGTATCATGGCGTGGATCAGATAAAATTTGGGTCCATTTTTTTGTTAATCAGTTCAATTGACTACTTTTTAAAAGAAAATGACGGGATTGCCACAAAATGGCAAGGTTATGGATGCTCCTGGCTATCCTTTTATGGGAACTGGGTGGGAAGGCAGTAGGAACAGCACCCAACAAATTTTATGTGTCCACCCAACAAGAACACACCTGGCAGAGCATAAAATTTGATTTCAGACCACACAATATGAAATCAGGAGAGATGACCAACTGGTCTAACAGATATGTTTCAAGGAGTGTCTGAAAGGAGGAAAAGAAGGTGGCAAGACAGAAATGTTTAGGGAGATATTTTCAAAGCTAAGGAACAAGGCAGCTGGAGGCACAGCCAATAATGTTGGAGCATTGAGTATCCTGGCTGTGCAAGTAACCAGAACTGGTGGAGCTGAGAGATCTCAGACAGTCATAGCCCTATAGGAGGTTACAAAGCTAGCTTTAATTTGGAGTCTAGTTTGAAGAGTCTTGAAACTTACCAAATTTACTTTTGAACATCTGTAACTGACCAAATACATAAATAAAACACTCACTTATATCTAAAAGCATTTTTTTCAATCTTAAACTCTCAAATTCAACAATCAGAAATCTAAATCTTAGAATGTTTATTGAGGGAACATAGAAGTATTTTTAATGAATACTACTTTGACAGTTACAATGTTTTGACATCTAACACTGATGCTGTGATTTCATACTGATTATTTATTACTTCAGTATGTTTCAAGACAAACACATTATGTGTAATCAAATAAGCAAAGATAAAAGGTTCCAGGTTACATATAATTTGTCTTGGTATGCTCCTTTGAGATCCAGATTCCACATTAATTCGCTTCTTAATACTCAGTTTAAAAAAAGCTTTTAATTTAAGGTATTCCACTGAGGCTAATTGTTACAAGTTTGCTCCACAGAGAAACAAGTGTAACACTTTATAGGTCATCATACTTTCAAACCATCCATACGAAATAAGGAACTTATGTTAAACCTCAATAAATCATGGGTGAGATGTTGTGGACATCATGGTTTAGTGAGGTGTCAAGGTCTTGGGGAAAGTGCAGAGGAGTGAGGGACATCAGATGTGTGGAGAGGCTGAATAGTCTGTAGTTATTCCCCTTAGGAATAGAGATGGCTAAGGGGAGAGTTCATTAAGTGGTCAATTGAGCTGATCAACAAAACGATTGACCCAAATTTTATCTGATCCACTCCATGATACTCCATGATAGGTGGGTGAGATTAGATAGGCTGATGTTTTTAAAATTATGGTAAAAGTAAATGGGAGAATTTGTTTCTACTGGTGGACAAGTCAGCCATCAGAAGATAACAAATCTAAGGAAATTGTCAAATAAACCTGAGGCAAAATAAGCAGACTTTTCTTTTTGGGCAGCAGGTTGGCATGATCTAGAGCACACTATCTGAGAGTATGGTGGAAGAAGGAATTGAGCATGTACTTCAAATGGAAAAACAAAAGAAAGGGAATGGGATAAGAACAGACAAGTGAACTCATTGGATATAGTGAGAACATCTACAATAGGCCAAATGGTCTCCTTTTGTGCAATATGATTGTGTATTAGAGGAAGCGTTAAAAGCCTATTTATGAAGGAAGGCATGGCACTTCATATAAAGCAGGCATAGCTGCTAAAAATGAAAGGAGAGCTAAATACAAGAAAATAGCTCATGTCTCAGAGTAGGCTCAACCAATGGGTACCTTACCTTATGAGGTTTACACAGGTTTGTACAGCTCCATACACTAGACATTACCCCAGACTGTAGTTTCACTTCTACCCTTGCTGCAGAAATGAACCCGTCAACTGCTCCAGTTTAATTGGATGTTCCAACATTAAACAACACCCCACTGGGAAACAAGTCACTCTGTGAAAGACTTTCCAAGTTAACAAAATGAACTGATTTGCCCAATTCACTGAAACAATTAAATCTTAAAAAAAGGAATTCTCAGGAAAGGTAGAATGAATCACCAGAAGTCAAAATATCCTCCCAGAACATATTCCTTCCACAATTTTATAATTGGTTACAATTTTTGATTTGTAGTCATTTGGAGACATTTTCAATGTGATGTGACCCAGAGTTCAGATTCTCCAGTTAGAATTAAAGGCATGACACTTCATTGATCCTCAGATCTAAACAGTCCAACAGCCTATGAAATTTTAATGAAAGCTGGAAAATACTTGAAATACTCAACAAGCTTAGTCCTCACTGCAGAGAGAACAAAGGATTAATGCTCAGGTAGTGACCTATTTTTTAAAATCTGATTTGTCATTCATACTTTATCATTGACTTGTTAAGGAACAGGCTGGAGACAGACCATGCATAAAAATGATTTGTACATAGGAACAAGAAGCTGGAGTAGGCCATTCAGCCCATTAAGCCTGCTCTGCTATTTAATGTGATCATGATTTGGTTAATTATGGCTCAAGTTGTAAAAAAGAAACAGTAAAACACAAAAGATGGTGTAAGTATGAATTCTCTTCCACAAATATTAAGAGATATTCAGTCAGTTGCTAATTCTAAAACTAACTAGCTCAGGTTGCAATGGTACAGTTTAAAAGCAAAGCCCTTTAGGCTCTGCTTTGCACGTCACTTTCCAAGTTCACCTGCAAACTTGTCATTTGAAGCTGATCAGCCTTCTATTGCCCTTGTTGGAGGCACTGGGAAAGCTCCATACAGATGCACCAGGAGAGGTAAAGACCCACACCTGACAGGTGGAAGGTGATCTTTTTTCATTTTTTCATGTTATTTCATGAACAGTTACATTTGGATTATATTTTCATTTTCTAGTGTTTTTAATTGTAGTGCTGACTGAGCCAGGAATGAACAGGGATGGCGAGAAAGACTATGGGACTATTGGTGAATAGAGAAATGTACTTGAGAAATGGGTCATGAATAATCTGATCTGTGGCAGGAAGTTACTATCGATGTTATAGTCTGTCTCCCTTTTTATGATCATCCTTTTGCTGCTCCTGCTCCTGCTCTTTAGCTTCTCAGCTAATACAGAGGAAGCTTGATTATCCGAACAAGATGGACGAGCACTATTTTGTTCAGATAAAGGATTATTTGGTTAATTGATTCAATGCCTCTTCTATGGGGCTCAGGGTCTTCTGAAGTTTCCCGTTTCCTTACTCTGCCTGCCTTGCTCCCTCTCTCTGTCTCAGGGTATGTTTCTATGTGTAAGGGACCTGCAACATTGCTGAAGCCACCTGCATTCCCACCCCGAACTCCCCCCCCAACCCCCAACCCCCAATCCCACCCCCAATCAGTTCAATGGGATTGACACAGCGAGTACTTGGTAAGTCCGCTCCCCGTTCAGGAGACAGGGCAGCAGCAAGACCCTGCTCCCCCCGTCTGCCCCCGTCTCTTCCCCCCGACTCCCGCCCCCGCCCATGCCACCAACCCCATCCAACCCCACCCCAACCCTGTCCCCACCCTTGCCCTATCCCCCATCGGTCCCCACCCTGTCTGCCTCCGCCTGCCTCAACCCCATCCAACCCCACCCCGTCCACACCCCAGCCTGCTCCAACCCCACCCCGTCCACACCCCAGCCTACTCCAACCCCATCCAATCCTGCCCCGTCCACACCCCAGCCTGCTCCAAACCCATCCAATCCTGCCCCGTCCACCCCCCAGCCTGCTCCAAACCCATCCAATCCTGCCCCGTCCACCCCCCAGCCTGCTCCAAACCCATCCAACCCCGCCCCGTCCACACCCCAGCCTGCTCCAACCCCATCCAACCCCACCCCGTCCACACCCCAGCCTGCTCCAAACCCATCCAACCCTGTCCCATCCACTCCCCAGTCTGCTCCAAACCCATCCAACCCTGTCCCATCCACTCCCCAGTCTGCTCCAAACCCATCCAACCCTGTCCCGTCCACTCCCCAGCCTGCTCCAACCCCATCCAACCCCACCTCCATCCACCCCCAGTCTGCTTCAACCCCATCCAACCCCGTCCCCGTCCACCCCCAGCCTGCTCCAACCCCATCCAATCCCGCCCCCCTCCACCCCCCCCAGCCTGCTCCAACCCCATCCAATATTGCCCCCCTCCACCCCCCCAGCCTGCTTCCACCCCTTCCAATCCCGCCCCCATCCATCCCCCGGCCTGCTCCAACCCCATCCAATCCCGCCCCCCTCCACCCCCCTCAAGCCTGCTCCAACCCCATCCAACCCCGCCCCCGTCCACCCCCAGCCTGCTCCAACCCCATCCAATCCCGCCCCCCCTCCACCCCCCCCCAGCCTGCTCCAACCCCATCCAATATTCCCCCCCTCCACCCCCCAGCCTGCTTCCACCCCTTCCAATCCTGCCCCCATCCATCCTCCGGCCTGCTCCAACCCCATCCAATCCCGCCCCCCTCCACCCCCCTCAAGCCTGCTCCAAACCCATCCAACCCCACCCCTCTCCACCTCCCCCAGCCTGCTCCAACCCCATCCAAATCCATCCCCGTCCACCCCCCAGCCTGCTCCAAACCCATTCAACCCCACCCCCGTCCACCACCCCCAGCCATGCCTCCCACCTGCCCCCTCAACCCTGTCCAACTTCGCCAACCCCCGTCCACCACCGCCTGCCTCATCCAACCCGGCCACCCTGCCCTCCGGGGCAGCCGGACTAGACACCAATAGCAAGACTGCTCCTGCCTTTGGGGATTTGTCTCAAAATAGCACACACACACACACACACACACACATAGGCAAGCGCACACACACACATAGGCACATGCACACAGGCACGTGCGCACACGCACGCACACATGCACACACAACTTTTTAGTGCAACTTTTTGACAGGTTCCACCGTTGCCCTGTACAGGACAATGTTGGAGAGATTATCTGGGGAAGGGGGGTTTAGAATACACCCTGTGTAGAACTCCAGTGACAGTGTGGGGAAAGAGAAAGAGGGTGGGTAGTCAGTCATTTGGAGACGGTGACTGGGCTCCCATCGATGTCCAGGACTGTTCTCTGCAGTATTCCAGTAAGCCGAGTTCACTTTTATTCATTGTAAACAAAAGACATGATCAGTGTTGGGAACGCCTCTTTAATGTAATGTTTCTATTGGGACCTTGAGATCTCCTTCGGAAATTCTGGAATTCGGATAATTAATATTCGGATAATCGAAGTTTCTCTGTATATGGAGTTTGGAAAAATGCATTTGTAAATATAAATACTTCCATTGTAGGTGCTTTTATTTCAGTTGTTACAACCATTAAACACATTAGATGAAGCATGGTATCAGAAGTATGAAGCAAAGACTGAATGAATGTTCAGAGCTCTAAGAGAGCCAGGTACTGTACAAAAAATAAAGTAGTTTACAACTCTGAAGTGTTGGTGATTCAGAATGATTGTAAATTTTCCACCTACTGCTGTTTTTTGAAATGAGAAGAAAAATGAGACAGAATTGGATTTTTGTCCACTCTCAGTGGCCAAATTATGAAACTGCTACACAACTAGATTAAATGCTGAGCAAAATACGAGTGGCAACTCTGTTATGAGTGCTGTAAATGTTTGCTCCAATCTGTATTGCCCCCTAAACCTCGTTGAGGGGCAGGACATCTGGAGAGTTATAGAAGGCTTTGAGGACATCAATGAAAGCTGAAAGAACTGCAGATCCTGTAAATCAGAAACAAAAATAGAAATTTCTGGGAATGCTCAGCAGACCTGATGACGGGTCACCTGATCTGAAACCTTAACTCTGATTTTTCTCCACAGATGCTGCCAGACCTGCTGAGCTTTCCCAGCAATTTCTATTTTTGGTTTGAAGACATACTTTGAATCTATTTGAATGTTATTAATGAAGCTATGTATTCAACAACAGGGGGGGAAGGGAGACCATTGATCAATGTGACACAGCACATCTAATTGAGTCCTGAGACTGTGGACAACCGAAGATGGTTCTGTCAGAGATAGGAGTAATTTAGGCACAAGAAATCCTGCTAAGAGCGCATGGCTGTCGGCAGATGAGAAACATGCTCTTAAGAAAACTACCAATATGTGCAGAATCATTTGAACTGACAGTTATCACTTAGAGTGTATGATGACTCTCAGAGACATTCTGGGCTGGACAAAAACAAAATATTGGGATAAAGGAAGAAATATTTGTAGAACACCTAGCAGAAAAATCAAGGCCCAAAGGCAGGATGTAAATAAAGAGATACACAAAGGAAAGAAAGCAAGTCCAGCATGTGGAAAGCAGCGCTCTGACTACATGAAGTTAACTCACTTTACATGCAAGTATTTTAGCCAGTAAGAAGCAAAGAGAACATGTAAAAGGTATCTGCTGGAGACACATTAGCCGAATATTCTGACAAATCGTTGCGCACCATACAACAGGTTGGCGTTGTCAGATTTAAAAGTGGTAAATGGTTTGTGACTGTTACAATGATGACGACAGAAGGAGAGAATCAGGTGAATGTGAAGTTTCAGATAAATACTAGTGCTTTGTGCCACATCATAAGCTTCACGGACCCAAGCAAAATGGGTCAAGATGACGACCCAAAAGTAAACCCTTGAAGATAAGGAAGAGGCTGTATGACAGAATAGTAAGGTAAAAACAATGACTGCAGATGCTGAAAACCAAATACTGGATTAGTGGTGCTGGAAGAGCACAGCAGTTCAGGGATCCGCTGCTCGTTGGATGCTGCCTGACAGAATAGTATACCTTCCCAGAGGACAAATTAAGTTGACACTCTATGCACTGGGAAGAATGATGATTCATGCAAATATTAAGTAAATGCTGACATATTAGCAGAAGCAAATCCACCTATACATACTAGAAAATATTTGCAATGTTTCACAATTATCTAAGCTGTTGGGTGCTGGAAAGTTGGAGAATTTTTTTAAAGTGTTCTTGTAGATCTCTAATGTCTTACTAATGAATATTATCTCAAAGTGCACGAAAATATGCGGCCAACTCAGCATCTGTCCAGGGAAGTTCCAGCTGCCCTCAAGTAAAACCTAGGAGGTCCCAAAAAATAGAAAGATAGAAAAGAAAACCAGTTCTTTGAGGAACTGGTGGCTGATTCTAAGTAAGCAAAAGCAGAGGAGGCAGTCGTCAAAGAACAAAAGAAAATGTGTGATAAGAAAATGGAGTGGAGCAAGAAGCAATTGACATTACCTGATGTCAAGTATGTCAGTCATATATTGAATGAAAAATGAGTTTACCTGCATCCTAACAAAGTAAGAGATGTGAAAGAGATGCAGTGACTATTAGAAGTGCAAGTAGCTTCACAATTTGTTGGACTTGTGAACTATCTAGCAATGTTCCTAATGTGAATCTTTATGGTATCTCACTGCAAAGTGCCTATTGGGGTGCAGAACAAGAAGCAGCTTTCAGGAGAATCAAACAATTAGTGATGACAGTACCAATGCTAAGTACAACAATACCAATCATAAAGCCACTTTACAGTGTGAGGCCAGTAATCCTGGACTGGGAATAAACCTTATAAAGCTTTGGCAACCAGTTACAGTTATATTTGGGCTGTTAACACAAACTGAACAACTCTACACTCAGATTGAGAAAGAATCCATTGCTATTGTCTTTGCTTCTGTGCTTTTTAGTAATACTTGCTCAGGAAAGACAATGTGACAGTTGAACTCCACCAAAAGCAACATCAAGCATTTTCCTCAAACTGCATCTATCTGCGTCAAAACATTTGCAAAGAGTATTACTTTGTTTACAGCGCTATCATGTGGATGGCAACAGATGTACATTGCTGCTATGTTATCAAGAGTAGCGCTTCCTATGAAGACAGTTGAAAATGCAATGCAGAGTGAGTACAAGATTCTACATGAAGCACCAGTTTGACATGCTTTTTAAATTATCAACTAAGATGAGACAGTCAATTTAGAAGAGAAGCACCCTGCTCAAATCAAGCAAACTACTCAATAAGATGCAGTGGCAATGAAGGGATCATGTAAAAGCATTAAGGACAGACTTTATGCTATAAAACAAGCATTGGAAAAAGATGAATCAATAGCCTAAGGTTGCATCTTGTACAAAAGAAGTAGAGTCGTTATCCCAACCAAAATGAGAAACAAGATGCTGAAGCAAATCCATACTAACTATTGAAGAATTGATTCTGGAATGAGGAAGGGAATTGCTCTCTTAAACAATGGGATTGACGAGCACATGAACCAGTGCAGTGTCTGTATTGAATAGTATGCCAACCAGCCACTTATAACATATGACATTCTTATAGATCATGGTTGAAGTAAAACACTTTATTCTCTCAGAAACCGACTATCATGTCACCATAGACTAACTCTATTAGGTATTTTCTCTTAACTGTTCAGAGGTGTTATCTCACCCCTCTAGAGGAGGTGGGACCCAAACCTCAGCCTCTTGGGCAGGAGGTAGGGACACTACCACTATTCAACAATAGCCCTCAGAATTGACTATATGATTCTGACCAATGGGAGTAAAATCAGATGACATCAATGATTATCACAGAGATTGTAGAGTGTCTGACAGCACACTTTAGTTATTATGGTATTTCAGATATTGTGATGAGTGACAATGGCCTTCAATTCATGGGTGGACAATTCAAGCACTTCATAAATAATTAGCAAATTCAACACCATAGATCATCTCTACATTGTCTCCAGTCAAGTGGAAAGGCAAGGGTATCAGTCATAACTGCCAAAGGGATCATAAAGAAATCTAGCACAGACTTGTACAAGGCAATCTTTGTGTGTATAAATGCACCTACTGAAGTTATTGGCAGTAGTCCAAAACAAAGAATAATGTCACAATACACACAAGCTACTCTTGCCATAGTGAGAAAAACTACTGAAACCAGAAATAGGACTAGGCCTGAGTCACAAAATCAAGGTGAAGCAAAAGCCAAACATCATTTTGATAAAACTCCAAATCATTGCCTGGGCTGAGTATTGGATTTCCAGTTCTTTAGAGAAGGAAATCTGCCAGTGTTGCCCATTTGGTCTAGATGTGATTCCAGCCCCACAGTAGTACATTTGACTCTATCCTCTGAAATTGCCCAGGAAGCCATTGAATTCCAGGGCAATTAAGAAGGTGGGAAATAAACGCTAGCCAAGTTAGTCACAACAAGCTCTCATGAACAAATAAAAAAAAAGTCAGTGTGCAGATGTTCAGAATTCTTTAAGAATCAACCTATGTTGTAATTTAGGACCTCTACAGAGATTCAAATCAATATCATTATCTCAATGTGTCACATACTGTAGTCATTAGGGAGGCACACAAATCTCTTAACCACATCCCAGTGCACTTCCTGTCAGGCATGAGTTTGTTCATCTCAAGCCCCATGTTTTGAGATTTGATTGGTGCATAACTCCTCAAAAACCATATAGCACTTATGAATTCAGACAATCCTCTCTTTTTCCTTAATCTTGTCTGAAAGTACTCATTCAAAACAAGGGCGTTAAAGATAGGAGCTGGAGTAGGCCATTTGGCCCTTCAAGTTTGCTCCACCATTTAGTAAGATATTAGCTGACCTATTGTGATGATGCTGCTCCTTTAACAAGGTTGTGTTGTTCTTGTTTTATTTTCAGAGATGTCAGAAACACAGAGGCTCTGGGAGGTCTTGGTTTGAAAGATTTTTAGGGCCAATCTGATTATAGCTAACAGATACTGCCTCAGACAAAAGGCTTTCAAGTTTAAGAAAAAAATTGCACAATGAAAAGGGAACGGCCAGTTCTTCCCATTCAGCTTGTCCTGATTTGGTTTGGTTTTAGCATGCAGTCAGTTTGAAAGCTGCTGGACCCAAAGAAACAGGTCCATGCTGATCTTCCCTCTATCTGACATCTCTCCTGTAAGACCATGTGTTTGCTTTTACCTTTTTTGCCAAGTTGGAATGATCTGTTGGGTTTTCGGATAGGTTGAGTTATTCTACATTCTGTTCTCTTTTGTTTGTGTTTGGGTCCAGCTTACCTTCTTGAAATGTTTTGAGGGGGTCTGGCCTGGTCCATAACACTATCATCATTCCTTTTTTTTTGAAAAACATTAACCAATTTTTGTAATCTACCTGTTCTGAGATGTGATTGTACACATCTGGAGCAAATGGGACTTGAACCCATACCTTCTGGTCCAAGGGTAAGGCACTGCATCACAACTAGCCCCCTTTCTGCCCTATTTCCTGCATCCTTAAATTTCCTTCACGCCTTAATACAGAATATGCTTAAAGGTCGAACATATGGCAATTATAGGGTTCATTGTTGCACTGATTGTTAGGAACCACGAAGTTAAATAATTAATGCAGACTTTTAAGCAAAGGAATCATGTTGTTTAGATCCATTGAATGAGCACTTACCATGTTGTAAAAAGATTGCAGCCCCTCAAATTTACAAGACTCCTTTCATTAAATGTAACACTGTAAGCTCATCTGAAGTTACAAAAGAGATATTTTGAGGAGAATCTGAATTCTGTGGATGACTGACACAATAATGGGTAAACATTTCTAATGTAAGGGTCACTCAGAGTTGTTGGTACTGTCAATGTAGATAGACTGTCTCTCTTACTGTGAGTTATTCATAGGAAGACTTATTTCCTCTATTCATGGCTAAGAACTTTTACCTTACAAGGGACTTTTAAAGCACAGTTTTGATTGTGGTGACACTGGCCTATTTCCATCTGATTGAAGGATTGGAGAGAGCTCTGAGTTGGAGGAAGATACAAAGGTAATGAATTATAGCATCATCAGTTCTGATTGAGGTGAGTTCAGTCAGAAGTGAAGATCCAAGTGAAATGGATCATCCTTTCAGAAAGAGGGTTGATTAAATCAACAGTCCAGATATCACGTCTGTGTGTGAAAGAGCTTGGAGATTACACCAACTGCACTGTGCAAGGGAGTGTGGTCCTGTAAATTCTGAATGCTATTAATCAGAAGATGTACGTCTGTAGAAAATCTTTAGTATTCACAACTGGGCAGCTCTCCCAACCTTTACTGCATCCATCTGGATCTGTTGCACTTACTGGGATAAATGATGGCTTTGTTGGGGTTGAAATTCTATGCTCTCTGGCTTGCAGATGCTGCAGTTTACAATGTTCATGATGCATTGCCTTTGAACAGTGAGAACTCTATGATGGCAGATCATCGCCACTAATAAGTCACACTGTTTACTCCTACCATCTGTCAAATTTAAATGGTTTGAGAATGCTGTTTTTTAATTCACAACACACACTAGTGTGTTCATTTGTCTAGTTTCTGCACTACTATTACCAACATGATGCTGCAATGCTGTTTGCAACTTTGATGTGCTTCCAGACAAGAAAAATTACATTTCACCAGAAGGTCTATAGATATACCAAGGTTTATCATATTTAGTTTTGAAGCCTCCTACGGTGTGCCCCAAGCAATCAGTGGAAGATCTGACAGAGAGATGTGCCAACTGGGCATAACATAGGACAGGAATTTTGTGTTAACTTTCAAAAGTGAACTGAATAACTGTGCAGTGCAATGGGAATAGCAGAGAAACAGGATCAATTGGATAATACTTTCAAAGAGCTGGTCCAGGCATGATGGAGTGAATAGCCTTTTTGTTTTCTCTGAGAATCTGTGATTTTTGAAGGATGCTAAGAGAAAGCAAGTCATGGGCTCTACACTCAGAGCTTCTCTGAGCTTAGACTATTTCCATGGTGCCCTCTTTGGCATGGGGTCTCACTGTTCAGTAGCCTTGCAGTGGGAGCACATTCAGATGGAGCTCAGGTCATAGGAGGTGCTAACATTCCTCCAGCTAAAGAGCCCAGAAAATCTTTCTAAGCTTTACACCCAAATCCACACCACGTTTTGCATCACCCCACAAACTAAATTAATCTCTGAAGAAGATTACAACATTATTGTTGAAGCTCACACATCAATCCCACCTACCTACAATCCAACCTTTATCTGCTGCTTTGATGAACTAACATCTGTTGAGGGCTTCTGCTTGGGTGTAATCAGTGATCTGGTTAAAAATTAGAATGACTTTCAAAACGAGTTGTTTTTATTTCTCCTCCCTCCTGTTTCATTCATTGGCCTATTTAAAAAAAAAACTGGCCTGCTATGAATTCATGTAATTGGACAACATATTAGAGCCTAACGTTTTATAAGACAAATCACATTTTGGTATATATTCCTCAAATATTTAACAATGGTAACCTGATCATAGTTCAGTATAAAACTGAAAGTAGATTTATCACAAAAAGAAACTTAATCAATATCCATCATGTGAGTAATCAGTTGTTTTAAATCACTGAAAATAGCAAATTAATATAGAACCATTTGCTCGTTCTATTGATGCACAGCAGTCAATTCATAAACTTTGAAAATTCACTTATTTTAGGCACCCGGTTTCTGAAAAATACTTCATTTTTAGAACCTCCTTGAAGAATCGCAAATGAGTGCAATTAGAGAAATGATTAATTAGGCTGGGGATGTGGCAAGTGTCATGGGTGGGAGAAAGTGAGGACTGCAGATGCTGGGAGATCAGAGCTGAAAAATGTATTACTGGAAAAGCTTATGCCCGAAATGTCGATTCTCCTGCTTCTTGGATGCTGCCTGACCTGCTGCGCTTTTCCAGCAACACATTTTTCAGTGTCATGGGTGGGTCCAACTTTCAGCACAATTTATTTTTATGACCTGAATCTTATGATTTTTGCATAAATCTGATTCGTGTTAAGATTTTTGGGAAGGTTTTTGCTCTCAGGCCTAGTGAAATTTCTTGCCTCGACTTAACCTACCTCCACACCCTCGCATCCAAATCCAGCCCAATTCTTAACACACACCTCTACTGGGGAGATACTCAACATCATTAGTATCCAGCGCCATCTTTAAAAGCCAATTGTGCACCTGGACAATCACTGTTCAGTGATAGTAACACCATTGAATACTAGCGGACAGTGGTATCTCTTATTCGTGATAGTCATAGCTTTGTATTTATGTGGCGTGAATGTTACTTGCCACTTGTCAGCCCAAGCTTAGATATTGTCCAGATCTTGTTGCATTTGGACACAGACTCCTTCATGATCTGAGGAGTCACGAATGGTGCTGAAAATTGTGCAATTATCGGCAAACCTTCCTACTTCTGATGTTATGATGGGGGGAAGGTCATTGATGAAGCAGCTGAAGATGGTTGGGCCAAGGACACTACCCTGAAGAACTCCTGCAGAAGTGTCCTGGAGCTGAGATGACTGACCGCCTACAACCACAACCATCTTCTATGTGTCAGGTATGATTCCAGCCACTGGAGAGTTTGCTCCCTAATACCCATTGATTCCAGTTTTGCTAAGGTTTCTTGATGCTACATTTGGTCGAATGCAGCCTTGATGTCAAAGGCTATCACTGTCACCTCACCTCTGGAATTCAGCTCTTTTATCCATGTTTGGACCAAAGCTGTAATGAGATTAGGAACTGAGTGGCCCTGGTGGAACCCAAACTGGGCATTACTGAGCAGGTTATTGCTGAGCAGGGGCTGCTTGCTAGCACTGTTGATGACACCTTCCATCACTTTACTGATGATTGAGAGTAGACTGATGGAGCAGTAATTGGCTGAGTTGGAGTTGTCCTGCTTTTTATGTACAGGACATACCTGGGCAATTTTCCACATTGTCGGGTAGATACCAGTGTTGTAACTTTACTGGAACAGCTTAGCAAGGGGAGCAGCAAGTTCTGGAGCACAAGTCTTCAGGAGTATTGCCAGAATGTTGTCAGGGCTGTAGCTTTTGCAGTATCCAGTGCCTCTACTGTTTCTTGATACCATGTGGAGTAAATTGATCTAGCCAAAAACTGGTATCTGTACTGCTGGCAATCACTGGAGAAGGCTGAGATGGATCATTAACTTGGCACTTCTGGTTGAAGATAGCTGTGAAAGCTTCAGTCTTATTTGTTGCACAGATGTGCTGGGCTCTTCCATCATTTAGGATGGGGATATTTGTGGAGCCTCCTCCTCCAATAGTGGCATAGCCCACCTTTAACTAGAAAACTACAGAGTGGTATGCCTTACCAACATTATTTGCAAACTGCAAGAACAAATTGTTCACTCTCATATAGAACTAGGGGGTAGAGTCTGAGAATTAGGGCCAGACTGTTCAGCAGAGATGTTAGGAGGCACTTCTTCGCAATGTGAATGAGTTGGATTGAAGAAACTGTTTCTGTGCTGTATGACTTTATGATAAAATATGAGGTAGCCATATGCACAAATTACAAAGACCATTTGTTTGTAAGACAGTACATCAAAAATCTTTCTTCCCAAGGATAGTCCCACAATGGAACATGCTGCCAAAGGAAATAGTCACAACTCCATCACTTGAAATCTTCCACACCCGTCTTTAGATTATTTCCATTCAGAGAATTTAATTGTCAGGACCATCATCTTAGTGGATCATGCCAAGTTAGCTAATGCTATCCTTACAAATACTGGAAGAATACTGATATTAATCCGTAGAGTTGACACAAGAAAGTAGATCCACAGTGCTGTTTGGGAATCTCCCACCCACTTCTTCCATTAGTATTCAACGTGGAAGAGGATTGGTCTCTCAGTGGTTGCTGGGAATTAGGAGGATTTTTTCTTGCCCATGTAGACTGGAGACAATTTTGTGGACGTCCAAAGCTAACAGCCTTCTGATTGTTTGCCACGGTGCTGTTACCATTGGTGGGTCTGTCCTGCTTGTCAAGGAGAGCATAACCAGGAATGTACAAAGTTAAAAATCACACAACCACCAGGTTATAGTCCAACAGGTTTAATTGGAAGCACACTAGCTTTCGGGGTGACGCTCCTTCATCAGGTGATAGTGGAGGGCTCGATCGTTACACAGAATTTATAGCAAAAATTTACAGTGTGATGTAACTAAAATTATACATTGAAAAATTGGTTGTCTGTTAAGCCTTTCATCTGTTAGAATACAGTGATAGTTTCACTTCTTTCATGTGTAAATCACAAAACCCTTTTTTTTAAAGTTGCATTCTCGGGTTAGCTGTTAACAATGGTGATAGCTAGACAATATGTTGAAGGTGTTGGCCCCCTGTGTTCTCTGTCTATGCCATGATGTTTAGATTGATTCTAATCTAAAAAGTGAGGTAACGGAGTTTTACATAAATTCATGCAGTTTTTGAGCAAAGTGCAATGTAACTCTGCAAGTACAAATTCACGCCACAAAATATATGCGTGCATGTGGGTCTTTGTCTGTGTGTGTGTGTCTGTCTGTCTGGGGTGGGGGTTGTGAGTGTGAGAAATTGTGTGTGTGTGTGTGTGTGTGTGTGTGTGTGTGTGTGTGTGTGTGTGTGTGTAGTGAGTGCAGAGTGTCTTAAATCTGTGAGGGGGTGCATGTGTGAGTGTGGGAGTGTGCGTGTCTATAAGGGTGCGTGTGCGTGTCTGTGTGCAAGTCTGTGTGTACCCGTGTCCGTGTGTATGTGAGAGTGTGTGTGTGTGTGTGTAGGAATATCTGTGTGTGTGTGTGTGTGTAGTGCAATGGTGAGCACCTGTAATGTGACATGAACCCAAGGTCCCGGTTGAGGCCCTCCCTATGGGTACTGAACTTAGCTATCAGCCTCTGCTCGGCCACTTTCCTCTGCTGCCTGTCCCAAAGTCCACCTTGGAGGATGGTCACGTGTAAGATAGACAACGTTGGCTGAGTCACATGAGTACCTGCCATGTACAAGGTGGGAGGTGTTCCACGCATAATAGTGGCATCTATATCCACACTCTGACACGTCTTGCAGCGTCCACCATGACAGGGTTGTATGGAATTGTCCTGAGAGCCGGGCAGTTTGCTACGAACAATGATCTGTTTGAGGTTTGGCGGTTGTTTAAAGGCAAGTAGTGGAGGTGTGGGGAAGGTCTTGATGAGGTGCTCATCCTCATTGATAATGTGTTGCAGGTCACGAAGAACATGGCGTAGTTTTTCAGCTCCTGGGAAGTACTGAACAACGAAGGGTACCCTGTCAGTTGCAGCACGTGTCTGTCTCCTGAGGAGGTCATTACGGTTCCTTGCTGTGGCATGTCGGAACTGGTGATCGATGAGTTGAGCATTGTTACCCGTTCTTATGAGGCATCCTTGAGGTACAGACAACCTCACAATGTTACACTTCTCCAGCTTCCACCCAAAACGTATTAAAACAGCCATTTCCTACGGACAATCCCTACGCAAACACCGGATCTGCTCAGATGAGGAGGAACGTGGTGGACACCTGGAAGTACTCAAGGATGCCTCACAAGAATGGGGTACGATGCTCAACTCATCGACTGCCAGTTCCGACATGCCACAGCAAGGAACCGTAATGACCTCCTCAGGAGACAGAGACACGTGCTGCAACCGGCAGGGTACCCTTCGTTGTTCAGTGTTTCCCAGGAGGTGAAAAATTACACCATGTTCTTCGTGACCTGCAACACATTATCAATGAGGATGAGCACCTCACTAAGACCTTCCCCACACCTCCACTACTTGCCTTTAAACAACCGCCAAACCTCAAACAGATTATTGTTCGTAGCAAACTGCCCGGCTCTCAGGACAATTCCATACAACCCTGTCACGGTGGACGCTGCAAGACGTGTCAGAGTGTGGATATAGATGCCACTATTATGCGTGGGAACACCTCCCACCTTGTACATGGCAGATACTCATGTGACTCAGCT
This sequence comes from Chiloscyllium punctatum, assembly GCF_047496795.1. NCBI lineage: Eukaryota > Metazoa > Chordata > Chondrichthyes > Orectolobiformes > Hemiscylliidae > Chiloscyllium > Chiloscyllium punctatum. Next base: position 101,033,802 of record NC_092743.1, on the reverse strand, counting down.
AACGTTGTCTATCTTATACGTTGCAGGCAAGGATGCCCTGAGGCATGGTACATTGGGGAAACCGAGCAAAGGCTACAACAATGGATGAATGGGCACCGCACAACAATCAACAGACAGGAGGGGTCCCTCCCAGTTGGGGAACACTTCAATGGTCCAGGACATTCAGCCCCGGACCTTCGGGTGACCATCCTCCAAGGTGGACTTTGGGACAGGCAGCAAAGAAAAGTGGATTAATGGCGCTGGAAGAGCACAGCAGTTCAAGCAGCAGAGAAAAGTGGCCAAGCAGAGGCTGATAGCTAGGTTCAGTACCCATAGGGAGGGCCTCAACCAGGACCTTGGGTTCATGTCACATTACAGGTGATCACCATTGCACTACACACACACACACACACACACTCACATACACATGGAAACGGGTACACACAGACTCGCACACAGACACCCACACACACCCTTATAGACACACACACTCCCACACTTACACATGCAGCCCCTCACAGACTTAAGACACTCTGCACTCACTACACACACACACTTTCTCAAACTCACAACCCCCACCCCAGAGAGACACACACAGACAGACAAAGACTCACGTGCACACATATATTTTGTGGCGTGAATTTGTACTTGCAGAGTTACATTGCACTTTGCTCAAAAACTGCATGCATTCATGTCAAACTCTGAGCTCAAAAACTGCATGAATTTATGTAAAACTCTGATTCTAATCTAAAAAGTGAGATAACAATCTAAACATCATGGGCATAGACAGAGAACACAGGGGGCCAACACCTTCAACATATTGTCTAGCTATCACCATTGTTAACAGCTAACCCGAGAATGCAACTTAAAAAAAAAAATTTGTGATTTACACATGAAAGAAGTGAAACTATCACTGTATTCTAACAGATGAAAGGCTTAACAGATAATCAATTTTTCGATGTATAATTTCAGTTACATCACACTGTTAATTTTTGCTTTAAATTCTGTGTTACGATCGAGCCCTCCACTATCACCTGATGAAGGAGCATCGCTCCGAAAGCTAGTGTGCTTCCAATTAAACCTGTTGGACTATAACCTGGTGTTGTGTGATTTTTAACTTTGTACACCCCAGTCCAACACCGGCAGCTCCAAATCATAACCAGGAATGGTAATGGTAGTACATAACATACCATCATGGAGTGAGCCCCAGATTGTGGGCATGCAATTCCAGTGTATAGGTCAATCTGGTTTTATTCATTTTCACCTTATCCATCGTCCATAATCCATAGTGATTGGTACAGAGGACTGTTAAGAGTCAATTCTATTACTCTGAAGCTGGAGTCAGATTTAGACCAGACAGATATCCATCTTTAATGGGGCATTAGTGAACCTGATGTTTTTTTACAGCAGTTGATGATGGTTTTGTGGTCATACTACCCTTCAACTTCAGATCATTATTAATTAGCCATATTTAAATTCCACTAGCTGCTATGGCAGGATTTGTACCCAACTTCCCTGAGCATTAACCTAGGCTTCTGGTTTACTACTGCAGTAACATTGCCACTCCTTCACCACCTCATTTAATCAATGCATCATCATTGGCTGACCATCGTTTTAAAGCAGGGACCCTGTGATGGAAAGAACACATTGGCTTATTATTAAACTGTTATTGTACCTTTCAAGCAAAAACACACAACCAATAACTTCACCCTAAACCAATACATTGCTAGGAAACTAGTCTTATCTTTGTACTAAAAATATAGAATTCTCATTCTACGCTTTTACTAATTCAGTCGTATTTGTTTGGAGAAATGCAATGAACTTCACATGGACAGTATACTGAAGAATAATCCTTCGTTGAAATATTTGATTTTTGTTTAACTAATCATTTTGCTGTTCAGGAGACTTTACCTTCTATGAAAATCACTTATAAAACAGTGCCTGCAATTTAAAACCTTTTGTTGGTTGAGCAGTGATTTGGTTCATTGTACACAGATGATAGAAATGCAGCTTATTTTGTCCTTGCTGAGGGCCTTTTCTCCTAACACAGATCTATTTGAATTCACAAATGTACTGCAACTACCTTGCTGCTTTTGGAGGTACATAAGTGGAAATGACATTCAAGAAAAAGATTGTGATTGCAACCTGGTAATAAAGATGCAAATCCAGTTACAAGAGCAAAATACTGCAGGTCCTGTGTATAAACAGAAAATGTTGGACAACTTATTGAGTCAGATGACATCAGCAAGAGAGATGCAGAATTTTAATGTTTTTCCAGTATTGAGTGTCCTCAGAGATGTAATTGTTTTTAAGCAAACCATTGAAAGGCTGCTTTGGCGAAATGAGGAAAGAACAAAATGGAAGGTCTGTGATAAGGTGGAATTAAGACAGGAGACAGTAAATGATAAAGAACTTTACAAAGCAAAAGTTGATGGTGACAATTCTGCTTTCCATATTTATTCCACCTCTAAAACAAGGTGCCATTTTGTAATTTGTTCCGCTACACCCTTTGTATTATATACCTCTTATTTAATTGCTCCATCTCCTACGTTCACACATCCAACCCTCTAACCCAGATCTTGTTCTGTCCTGTACTTTTTCCTTGCTTAAAAACTGTAACATCTTTAAATACTCCTAGCTCTGATAAAAGATCAACAATCTGAAACTTGAATTTAAATTCCTGTTTACTCTCCAAAATGACTGCTACTGCATAGTGGGTGGAGTTCAATAGTTTGAAGTTGAGTGTATGGTGCTGGAAAAGCATTGCTGGTCAGGCAGCATCCGAGCAGCAGGAAAATCAACATTTCGGGCAAAAGCCTTTCATCAGAAATTCCTTAAGAAAGGCTTTTGCCTGAAATGTCGATTTTCCTGTTCCTCAGATGCTGCCTGACTTGATGTGCTTTTCTACCCCCACACTCTTGACTCTAATCTCCAGCATCTGCAGTCCTCACTTTTGCCTATAATTGTTTGAAATTGAGGCCCTGCCAGGAGGAAATTGCATTCATCATACATCCACTGATTCAGCAATACCACTCATATGGCATGAAATCAATGGAAGTGCTAATGTTGTGACAATGTCACTACAGTAATAAATTAGAACACCACCCTAATATTCATGGCAGGTGATGAAATTTGAATTTAATAAAAGCCTGAAGTAAAAGAAATCAAGCCTAAAGTCAACCATGTTGTAAAAGTCCATCTGTTTCACTTATTTCCTTTCAAGGAGAAAATCTGCTGTCCTTACCTTGTTTGGTCCACAGATAACTCCAGATCCATTGCAATATGGTTGACGTTTAATTGCATTCTGGGCAATAAGGGATGGGTGTTAAATGTTCACCTAATCAGTGATGTCACAACCAATGAAAAGGTATAAAAAAATTTGCACTTCATCGGCTGGTCATTTTTCAAATTAGAAATTATGGTGTCAAGCTCCCATGACTATTACCATGTTTGCGCTAATTGTCAGCTAAGAAAATATATTTAGACAGAAACTTAAAACTGTATTTGGTCTTGATATTTCTGAAACACATTCCATAGTTGTCACTGGAGGACAATGCTTCACAGCATCCATATTCACATAATGAATTTTAAGTCTACAAGGACATAGTTTGAGACATTCAAGAGTGTCTTTTTTGGGAGAAGGCTATGGCGGTGACTTACTGACAGATTTACTTTGCCCTGCTATACAGATCCAGGCTGGTTTGGTGGTCTCCTATGCTGGTCAGGAGGATACAGTACTGCCTGCCTCTCCACCACACCATCCGCTAGTGCGTCCAGGTCCTGGGTGGCAAACTGAGGAGGGCACTTGCCTTTTTGGCTCATATAGGTAAAAGTGAGGACTACAGATGCTGGAAATCAGAGTCTGGACTAGAGTGGTGCTGGAAGAGCACAGCAGGTCAGGCAGCATCTGAGGAGCAGGAAAATTGACATTTTGGGCAAAAGCCCTTCAACAGGAATGAAGGCAGGGAACCTCCGGGATGGAGAGATAAATGGGAGGGGGTGAGGGTGGGGAGAAGGTAACAAAGAATACAACAGGTTGATGGGGTGGGGATGAAGGTGATAGGTCAGAGAGGTGGGTGGAGCGGATAGATGGGAAGGAAGATTGGCAGGTAAGAAAGGTCATGAGGATGGTGCTGAGCTGGAAGGTTGGAACTGGGGTAAGGTGGGGGGAGGGGAAATGAGGAAACTGGTGAAATCCACATTGATGCCCTGGGGTTGAAGTGTTCCAAGGGGGAGTATGAGACGTTCTTCCTCCAGGTGTCGGGTGGTGAGGGAGTGGTGGTGGAGGAGGGCTGGGACCTGCATGTCCTCCGCAGAGTGGGACGGGGAGTTGAAATGTTAGGCCACGGGGCAGTGGGGTTGATTGGTCTGGGTGTCCCGGAGATGTTCCCTGAAGCACTTTGCGAGAAGGTGTCCAGTCTCCCCAATGTAGAGGAGACCACATCATGAGCAATGGATACAATAAATGACATTGGTGGATGTGCAGGTGAAACTTTGATGGATGTGGAAGGCTCCTTTGGGGCTTTGGATGGAGGTGAGGTGGGGGGGGGGGAAGGGGAGAGAGATGTGGGCGCAGGTTTGCAATTCCTGCAGTGGCAGGGGAGGGTGCCAGGACGGGGAGGGTGGGTTGTTGGGGGGCGTGGACCTGACCAGGTAGTCATGGAGGGAATGGTGAAAAGTGGAAAGGTGTGGGGCGGGAAATATATCCCTGGTGGTGGGGTCCATTTGGAGATGGCAGAAATGTCGGCATCTGTCCAACTGGCTCATATCCTGAATGTAGACACTCTTGAGCACCACAGAATGAGTGCATTGTCCAAGATGGTGTACAGCAGTCAGTAAATATTTTCACAGTTCAATGAGATAGGTGCTTTAGCTCCTGGATGCATAATTAATGAGGTGAAGAATGGAGGATTGCGTGCACAATATTGCTGTGACCATGGTTTTCACTTGATAAAACACTTTGGCTAGAAATGAGAGCGGCTGACCCCACAGAAACAGGACGAAGCCACTGAGCTTGGTCTGTCATGAAATTAGGTCGTGGCTGATCTGCATCTTAGCCCTGAAGGACCTTCACTAACAAACGTTGATCAATCTCATTTCCGAAAATTTTGACTGAGTTTCTCAGAGGCGAGTGCTTTTCGAGGAGAGAGAGTTGCAGATTTCTTTGTGTGAAGAAGTGCTTCCTGACATTACCCCTGAATGGCCTGGCTTTAAGTTTAAAATCATTTTAATTCAGTGTTGAGTGCATGTCATGAATATGTGTGCACCAAAGGCAGCCTTGAATCTATCCACTGTGAAAGCAGCTGGATGCTCTAATTCAATGGGCACTATTCAGAAGCACAGACTTCATAAAGAAGTGCTTGTTTTCAAGTTCTAAATGACCAAAACCTTGAGACCGACATGAAGCAAGCAACAAAGCTACTGACACCCTCCTGAAAAATAAGTTAACGGATGTTGCCTTTTGGAACAACCTTTGCAAAGAAAATCACACCGGCTGTCGCAGAGTCAGGGCACCCTTCCCAGGTCCTTAATTTCAACTGATCAGCTTTTCTTTCATGACATGACTGGCGGGAAGTGAAATGACTTACATTGATATAGCAACTTTCATAAGTCTCAGGCCATCCTCAAGTAATTTACAGCCAGCAGGAAAATGTCATTAATGGCAATAAAGTATTGTTGACTGCATCACCAAGATGATCAATTTGAATCACTCAGTCCGGATACACACTGAAAAGCTACTAATATGACGATACAATTTAAACTGAGGATTTGATGTTCAACACTTCTTTTAGTAGATTCAGCAACATAGGATAGTGAAGAATGTATTAAGTATGCTTGCCGATGTTGGTTAGAACACTTAGTATAGGAGTTGGAAGGTCATATTGTGGCTGTACAGTACATCTATTAGACCACTTTTGGATTATCGTATGCAATTCTGGACTCCCTCTGAAATAAAGGATGTTGTGAAACTTGAAAGGTTTCAGAAAAGATTTAGAAGGATGTTGCCAGGGTTGGAGGGATTGGGCTATAGGGAGAGGCTAAATAGGCTGGGGCTGTTTTCCCTGGAGCGTCGGAGGCTGAGGGGTGACATTATAGAGGTTTATAAAATCATGACAGGCATGGATAGGATAAATAGACAAGGGTTTTTTTCCTGGATTGGGGGAGTTTCAAACAAGAGGGCATAGGCTTAAGTGAGAGTGGAAAGATTTAAAAGGGACCTAAGGGACAATGTTTTCACACAAAGGGTGGTGCATGTATGGAATGAGCTACCAGAAGAAGTGGTGGAGGCTGGTACAATTACAACATTCAAAAGACATCTGGATGGGTATATGAATAGGCATGGTTTAGAGGGATATGGGCCAAGTGTTGGCAAATGGGACTAGATCAATTTAGGAAATCTGACCGGCATGGGCGAGTTGGACCGAAGGGTTTGACTCCGTGCTGTATATCTATATGACTCAATGAACATAATATGAATTGTCAGGTCACATCTTGAAGAATTGCATGATTGTCAGTCTATCTTCACATTTTCACTAACTTCCAACACAAACATGAGTGATGCCTTTGTATCCTTGCTGTGCAAGTGTAACGTATAAGTGTCTCTTGCTGTCGATTTTCACCTCATATCATCTAGTTGTTACTGGTTGGAGCAACATTTACTGCCCATTCCTAAATACCCTCGAGAAGATGGTGAGCTGCCTCCTTGAATTGCTGCAGTCCATTTTGTGGAAGTACCCCAACAATGCTATTAGTGAGGGAGCTCCATAATTTTGACCTGGCAATTGTGAAGGAACATCGATATAGTTCCCAATCAGGATAGTGAGTAACTTGGAGGAGAACTTGCTGGTGATGGTGCTCCCATGCATGTGCTGACCTTGTCCTTCTGAGTGGTAATGGTCACAGGCTTTGCAGATGGTGAACACTGCTATCACCGTGTGTTAGTACGAAGGGAATAAATGTTGAAGGTGGTAGATAGGTATCGGTGAAGTGGCAGCTTTGTCTGGGATAGTGTTGACCTTCTTTATTGTTGTTGCAGCAGCACTCAGCCGTGCAAATGGAGAGTACTCCATCACATTTCAGAGAACCTGGCCACACAGGAGACAACCTGGAAAGTGACTTAATAAACCATTAAACAAAAGCTTGAAATTCACAGGTTTTGAAATAAACTTGAAATTTAACGACCTTTGAATAGATAGTGATTTAAAATTATTTTTATTTATTCAGTATTGGATTGTAGAGTTTATTTCCGAGGTGTTCATACTGTAGGAAGAATGATAGCAGTCACCTCTAGACAGAAACACTGCCCAAAAGTAGGCTACTCAGATATCAAATTGGCTCTCTGAAACAACTATATAATTAAATCTAATCCCCACAGCCCTGAAAGCTGTTCCTATACTGTTTATGCATGTATCCAATTTCATTTGGGAAGTTATCATTGATGCTGCTTCAATCACTGTTGGGCAGCACATTACAACTTACCAAGTAAAAACAAACACCATCTCCCTTTTTACTTTTGACAATTATATTAAATCAGTGTCCTCAGGTTGGCAACCCTTCTGTCAGTGGCATTAGGTTCCCCATATTATTCTGTAATGAGCTGTTGTTACTTTGAATAATTCTATGAAGTATCACTTTACCCTTCTCTGCTTTGTGGAGAACATCTCCAACTTCTCTGCCTCTCCAGCCACGAAGCTATACTTTTAGCCATAGGACAGCGAACCATGCCTCATTTTAACCATGATAACTTTGCATGTGATAAGATTTGTATTCAGACCATTCATCTGCTTATATTATGCCCTGAAGCTGTTGTGTAAAGAAAATAATGGGCAACATTTGCCAAAGATTTTTGTAAGAATATTTCCCTTTTACAGTGAAGTCCAGAGCATTACATTTATTTTTCTTCTGCATAGTCCTTTATTCTTGAAAAAATGTCCTTGATGGGGTATAAGTGGAAGCATATTTTGGGCTTTGAGTGTGAAAAAAAAAACTTCTTGCGATTTCTACTGAAAGGTGATAAATTGGAGGAGTCAGAAATTTGGCACACCAACCCCACTCCTCCATTCAGCATGATCACTGAACAACACCAGACTCATGGGCTCTCCTCAGACCCCTCAAGTTCTTTACCATTTAGAGGTCACTTTCTTAAGACTTTTCAATGATATGGCCTCCACAGCTTTCTGTGCTGGAGAATTCATCAGGTTCATCACCCTGTGAGAGAAAAGATTTCTCAAAATAACTATCCTGTATTCTGAGGCTGTGCCTCCTGTTGTAGTGCCCCTAGCTAGGGGAAACATAATCCCCACATCCAGCCCTGTCAGATTTTATATGTTTCAATGATATCCCCTTTCATTCTCCTAAAATCCAGTAAGGTCCAGTTGACCTGTTCTATTCTTACAGGACAAACACGCTATTCCAGGAATCAGTCTGGTGAACCATTGTTGCACTCCCTCTGTGGCAATTATAGCTTTCCTTAGGCAAGAAGACCAACACTGCATGTAATACTCCTCAAGACTTCCTTGCTGTAGGATACAACCTTCTTCCAATCAAGGCCAATAAAATATTTGCTTTTCTAACTGCTTGCTGCACCTGCATGCCTACTTTCAGTGACTGCTGTACAAGCTCACCCAGATTCTATCTGTTTAAATAATACTGATCTGTAATACGTTTTTCTATCGATGAGGACAACTTCACATTGTTTACATTATGCTGCCTCTGCCATGTATTTTCTCTTTCAGTTTGGCTGAATCACCCAGAATTCTCTTTACATACCAGGCGGTTTTGTGCTGTCAGCAAACTTGTAAATGCTACAACTGAGTCCCTCATCAAAATCGTGTCTATAATATGTATTCTGAAAGCTAGGGCATAAGCACTGTTCCCTGCGGTATCCCCCTCATCACCCCCTTCCACTCCAAAAATGACCCATTTATTCCCACTTTCTGTTTCCTGAATGCCAGCCACACCACAATTCTTTGTGCTTTAATTTTACAGGAAAGACATTATTAAACTACAAAGGGTGAAAAAAAATTTACAAGAATGGTACAGAGACTGGAAGGCTTGAGTTAAATGGAGATGCTGGATTGGCTGGGACGTTTTTTACTGGATTGTAAAAGGCTGAGGGGTGACCTTATTCAAGTTTATAAAATCATGAGGGGTGTATATAAAGTTAATAGCCAAGGTGTTTTCCACAGGGTAGGGGATTCATAAACTAGATGGCATAGCTTTAAGGTGAGAGGGGAAAGATTTTAAAAAGTCCTGAGGGGTAACTTTTTTGCACAGAGGGTGGTGCATATATTGAATGAGCTGCCAGAGGAAGTGGCAGAGACAGGTATAATTACAACATTTAACAGACATTTAGACAGGTACATGGATAGGTAAGGTTTAGAATGATATGAGGTAAAAACAATGACTGCGGATGCTGGAAACCAGATTCTGGATTAGTGGTGCTGGAAGAGCACAGCAGTTCAGGCAGCATCCAAGGAGCTTCGAAATCGACGTTTTGGGCAAAAGCTTTATTCCTGATGAAGGGCTTTTGCCCGAAACATCGATTTCGAAGCTCCTTGGATGCTGCCTGAACTGCTTAGAATGATATGAGCCAAATGCAAGCAAATGGGCCTAGTTCGGTTTAGGAAACCTAATCAGCAAGGACAAGTTGGGCCAAAGGACCTGTTTCCATCCTGAATGACTCTATGACAATGACCTGGAACTTTATCAAAAGCTTTCTGAAAATCCAAATATACTATACTCATTGGTTCTCCTTCAGCTATTTTATGAGTCATATCCTCAAAAAAAATCAAGTAGGTTTGCCAAACAAGATTTCCCTATCAAGAATCCATGCTAACTTGTGTAATTGTGTTGGTGTTTTCACATCCTTCATAATCAATTCCAGCATTTTCTCTGTTACTGATGTTAGGTTGACCAATCTGTAATTCCTTGTTTTCTCCCTCTCTCTTGTTTAAAAAAAAAACAAGGTTACATTTACCACCTGCCAAAATATTGGGATTACTCCAGAATCCATAGAATTTTGCAAGGCCACAACTCCTGCATTCACTGTTTCCATGGCCAACCCCTTTGGTAGCATGGGTTGTAAATTATCAGGATCTGAAAATTTATCTGTTTTCCACCTCATTAATTTCCTGAGAACTTTTTTTTAACTAATATTAATTTTCTTCACCAATAGAACCTTACTTCTCTAGGAAGCATTTCTTAGAAGATATTGTGTTTTCTTCTGTGAAGCCAAAAGTAAAGAAATTGTTTAATTGCTTTGCCATTTCTTTGTTCTCCGTTATCAATTCTCCTATTTCAGACTGTAAGTATCCCTCATTTTTCATTTTTAATCTTTATATTTTTACATACTGACAGAAGCTCTTTTAGTCCACTATTACATCCAGCTCCCCTCTTGGTTCTCTTTTAGTAAATTCTAAATTGCTTCAAGGTTTGTTCTATTTTCTAGTAATTTCATACCACTCCTCTTTAGATTGAATATGATCTCTAATTTGTTTTGCTCGCCATAGTTGGACAATTTTTCCTACTTTGTTCTTTTGATCAAAAGAAATATATAACATTGTTACAATGCACACACTTGTTCCTTAAGTATTAATCACTGCCTATCTACTGTCATGTCTTCAATGAAGTTATCTAGTCTTTCACAGCCAACAATTCCCTCATCCCTTCATAACTTTTTGTTTAGATTTTGGACACTAGTTGTGGGTTGGACTACCTCACTTCTATCCTAATGAATAATTCTATCATAAGAATATCAGAAAGAAGAGCAGGAATAAGCCATTCAGCCACTCAAGCTTTCTCTGCCATTCCACAAGGTGAAGGCTAATCTGTCCCAGCCTCAAATCCTCTTTTATGCCAGTTTAGCATAGTCCTCAATTTTCCAATATTCCAAAAATCTATCTACCTCCACTTTAAATGCTTTCAATGATCTAGCTTCCATAACTGTCTGGGACCAAACTATTCCATACATGTATTACCTTCTGGGAGAAGAAATTCTTTCACAGCTCAGTTTTAAATAAGTGTCCCTTATTCTCTAATAATGTCCCCTTGCTCAAGATTCCTCCACTCGTGGAATAATCTTCTCAACTTCTAAGCTGTCAATCCTCCTCAGAATCTTGAATGTTTCAACAAGATCACCCTTCACTTTTCTGAACACTAGTGAATAAGGCCTGATCTGTTTAAGTGTTCTTTATCACCCCTTCCTCCCAGAAGAAGCAGAATCTCTTTTGAACTGCCTCCAATTTCATTACATCCTTCCTTAAACATGTGGACCAAAACTACACATACTCTGGGTGTGCCTTCAGCAACACCCTGTACAATTGTTATAAGACTTCTCTATTTTAAATGCATAGCAAAAAAGGGCAAAATTGCCTCATAATTATTTGCTAACTTTCTGTGTTTCATGTGCATGAACACCAAGATCTTATGGGCTGCACTTCTTTAGAGTCTCTCTATTTAAATAATAGTCTGTTTTTTATTGTTCCTGACAAGGTTATGAACTCACACTTTCCTATGTTAAAAGTCATATGTCAAGATTTTGATCTCTCACTCGACATATCCCACCTCCCAACATGTTCCTTATGGTATCGTCACAGTATGCTCTCTCACCTATCATGTTATGGTCATTTTTCCCTAAAGTTCGTCTCACAACTGGGGACCAGATTTTCCAAAGAATGGCAATTTCACAGCTTTTATCACCTTGAAACCCTTCTTCTTTTTTATAGAGGCAGGAGATTCCACTTCAGGCTCCCTCAGAAGTGTAAAGCTGCACTTCCATTCTGACAGTGCATTCATTGTGCAGAAATGCCTGTGGTAGACAAACAGTGGCATATTTTCAAAGTGGTCAGCTGCTGTATTCTGGAATTTAAATTTAATTGACAGCTGTAGACAAAGTGGCATTGCGTGTGTGTGTCTGTGTGTCTGTATCTGTGTGTCTGTATCTGTGTGTGTGTGTGTGTGTGTGTGTATGTGGGTGTGTGTGTATATTTATGCACGTGTCTTCATCTCACAAGATGCACAATTACACGGCAGATGTTACTTTGGATCTCCAATGACACTTGCAACACCTAAAATAAAGCTACTAACAAGCTCAATTGCTATCTCTTTAGGTCATGTTTCAATTCAAAAAGTCTAGAAATATAAATCCCAGAAAAAACAATAAAAAGTACCTTGTTAAGGAATCAGTTTAGCACCATGCTGACTGAAAGATGAAGGAGAAACTGGAGCATAATTCTGCAATCCAGTGGAAGTAGGGAAACTGAGTACCCATTTCCATTTACACTTAGTTGCATAAATAAGTCCATGTTTGAATTCACAGCATGGAACCGACTAAAGCTCTAGGACAGTACATCTCAGAGAGACAGAAAAGATGAGGATGGTGTCAGACCTGATTTAAAAGCATCTGCTTCTTTGATTGCAGGGCCAGAAACTGAGCTGACCTCTGCTCTCAGGTGCAACTTAACCCAGCAGTCAAACCAGAACCTCTTGGATAGGAAAAATAAGTAGATCGTTTTAATCAATTGGAATTCATGAGATTTTGAATTGCGGCCAGAAGAGACAGATTTAAACTAATTTGCAAAAGAACCAGTGGCTAGATGAGACTAGATGTAACATAGCCCATTGATCTGATCTGGAAACCACTGATAGACAGGGTGTTAGAAGATGATCAAAGTGTAGCTCCAAAAAAGGAGTTGGATGAATGATTGGGGAAATATTTGCAGGACTGTAGGACTAACGAGATAAACTTTTCAAAGTGCCAGTGCAGACACAATAGGCCAAATGGCCTCCTTCTGTGCCTTACATTTCTACGATAATATAATGAAATGATGCAAGATGTTGATGTGGTTAAAGTTGGCCCTTGTCAATATGGAGTGTGTAAATGTGGAATTGTAGATGACTGTTAACTTTTTTGAAATAAAATATTCACTGGCTTTAGTGCATGAATACATTCAGTTTGTTGTCATTATCCAAACTTCAAGCTGTCCTTTGCTGAGTGCTGTCATTCCAGTTGGAATCTAATTGCATACAGTATCTCTCATATCTTTGATTAGGAAACCAGTCAAATTGAGTTTCTTAAAGGAGGTTAATGACTGTGCTGGTGACAGACTTAGAAAGTGAGGACTGCAGATGCTGGAGGTCAGAGTCAAAGAGTGTGGTGCTGGAAAAGCACAGCCTCATTCCTGATGAAGGGCTTATGCTCAAAACGATGATTCTCCTGCTTCTCGGATGCTGCCTGACCGGCTGTGCTTTTCCAGCATCACACTTGTTCCCACATAGACTCCTTGACCTACCAATCTGGCAGACTTTTGGGATTTGCTCCCTTAGCTCTTATTCCAGAAAGTTAACCCACTTTTTTAGGAACTAAGTTTTGCAACATCTAAGCTGTGAACCTTGGGCAGGAGGATTCAAGTCAACCAATATAAATATTATGACATTTGTTTTCTAAGATGGTCTTTGGTGCATCTATCTAAACGAGATCGCAGCCATTTGTTGTAGAGAAGAGTTCCCATGATTTGAGTCTGTACATGGCAGAATCAGGATTTCTGAAATATCTGTACTTTTCTAATGCTAGTTCCAAGACTATCTCCTCTTAATGATTCCTCCATTTGTAAGCATGTTGTTGAAAGTCTAAATTTTGCCTCCTCTCTGATTGTCTCTTATCTTTTAAGACACTGCTTATAAACCTAGATCTTTGACCAAGATTTTGGTCATCTTCCTTAATTTCTTTCTATGCGATTTTGTATCTAGTTTCACTTTATAAGAGTCCTGTGAAGTGCCTTAGGCTATTTTATTTCATTAAAGATGCTATATAAATATAGCTTCTTGTATTCTGTCCACTGTCGGAGAACTCTTTCACCTCCAACTCCTTTGTCTGCCTCTCAGAATGGGTTTTGTAAACCATAATGCAAAGCAAGATTTCACATCCCTCATGTTTTAACAAATAAAGGGATACTTCATAAATAGTAATGGTACCTTTTGAAGCAAAGTCAGTCAGGTCTGACAAGACATGAAAGCAATAATATGTTGCCTGATCCTTTGATCCTTCCTAGTGAATTGATATCAAACAGACTGCTGTAATAGTTTTAATGGGCACATTATACAGATATAATAGGTTTATATAACTGTCTTGAAGCACAAAATGAGTTAGTAAGTAAGCTTTAATCTACAAGGTGCAAGAGGGCATGCCTATCAGGGAAATCTGAACAGGCTCGGACTGTTTTCTTAAAGAAATGTGTAGGCCAAAGGATTACCTGATGAAGGTCTTTCAGATTATAAAATAGTTTGATAGGGGAGAGGTACAGCAAATATTTCCACTTGTGTGGGTGTCTGAAACTGCAAACTATAATTGTAAGCTAATCACTGAATCCTGTTCTGAGATATGGGCATGACCAGTATTTGTTACCCATCATAAATTACCTTTAAACTGAGTGACTTGTGAGGCGATTTCAGAGTCAACCACATCACTATGGAGTCATATGTAGGTCAGGCCACATTAGCACAGCAAATTTCATTCAATAAAAGAATTCTAGAGAACCAGCTGACTTTTAATGCCAATTGATGATTGTGATAGTGCCATGAAACTAAGATTAACTTTATCTTCCAGATTTAGAGTCATAGAGTCGTAGAGATGTACAGCATGGAAACAGACCCTTCGGTCCAACCCATCCATGCCGACCAGATATCCCAATCCATTCTAGTCCCACCGGCCAGCACCCGGCCCATATACCTCCAAACCCTTTCTATTCATATACCCATCCATATGCCTCTTAAATGTTGCAATTGTACCAGCCTCCACCACATCCTCTGGCAGTTCATTCCATACACGTACCACCCTCTGTGTGAAAAAGTTGCCCCTTATGTCTCTTTTATATCTTTCCCTTCTCACCCTAAACCTATGCCCTCTAGTTCTGGACTCCCTGACCCCAGGGAAAAGACTTTGCCTATTTACCCAATCCATGCCCCTCATAATTTTGTAAACCTCTATAAACCTCAGCCTCTGACGCTCCAGGGAAAATAGCCCCAGGCTGTTAAGCCTCTCCCTGTAGCTCAGACCCTCCAACCCTGGAAACATCCTTGTAAATCTTTTCTGAACCCTTTCAAGTTTTACAACATCCTTCCGATAGGCAGGAGGCCAGAACTGCATGCAATATTCCAAAAGTGGCCGAACCAATGTCCTTTTTCAGCCACAACATGACCTCCCAACTCCTGTACTCAATACTCTGACCAATAAAGGAAAGCATACCAAACACCTTCTTCACTATCCTATCTACCTGTGACTCTACTTTCAAGGAGCTATGAACCTGCACTCAAGATCTCTTTGTTCAGCAACATTCCCTAGGACCTTACCATTAAGTGTATAAGTCCTGCTAAGATTTGCTTTTCCAAAATGCAGCACCTCACATTTATCTGAATTAAACTCCATCTACCACTTCTCAGCCCATTGGCCCATCTGGTCCAGATCCTGCTATAATCTGAGGTCACCCTCTTCGCTGTCCACTACACCTCCAATTTTGGTGTCATCTGCAAACTTACTAACTGTACCTCTTATGCTCGCATCCAAATCATTTATGTAAATGACAAAAAGTAGAAGGCCCAGCACCAATCCTTGTGGCACTCCACTGGTCACAGGCCTCCAGTCTGAAAAACAACCCTCCACCACCATCCTCTGTCTTCTACCTTTGAGCCAGTTCTGTATCCAAATGGCTAGTTCTCCCTGTATTCCATGAGTTCTAACCTTGCGAATCAGTCTCCTATGGGGAACCTTGTCGAATGCCTTACTGAAGTCCATATAGATTACATCTACTGGTCTGCCCTCATCAATCTTCTTTGTTACTTCTTCAAAAAACTCAGTCAAGTTTGTGAGACATGATTTCCCATGCACAAAGACATGTTGACTATC
Source organism: Chiloscyllium punctatum (assembly GCF_047496795.1). Classification (NCBI taxonomy): domain Eukaryota; kingdom Metazoa; phylum Chordata; class Chondrichthyes; order Orectolobiformes; family Hemiscylliidae; genus Chiloscyllium; species Chiloscyllium punctatum. The sequence continues at coordinate 101,017,922 of NC_092743.1, read as the reverse complement.
CCCAATCAGTCCTTGCCTTTCCAAATACATGTGTATCCTGTCCCTCAGGATTCCCTCCAACAACTTGCCCACCACCGAGGTCAGGCTCACCGGTCCATTGTTCCCTGGCTTGTCTTTACCGCCCTTCTTAAAGAGTGGCACCACGTTTGCCAACCTCCAGTCTTCCACCACCTCACCTTTGACTATCGATGACACAAATATCTCAGCAAGAGGCCCAGCAATCACTTCTCCAGCTTCCCACAGAGTTCTTGGGTACACCTGATTGGGTCCTGGGGATTTATCCACTTTTAACCGTTTCAAGATATCCAGCACTTCCTCCTCTGTAATCTGGACACTTTGCAAGATGTCACCATTTATTTCCCTACAGTCTATATCTTCCATATCCTTTTCCACAGTAAATACTAATGCAAAATATTCATTTAGTATCTCCCCCATTTTCTGTGACTCCAGACAAAGGCCGCTTTTGAGGAGCCCTATTCTCTCCCTGTTAATTGAATTTAAATTCCATCAGTTTCTGTGGTGGGATTTACATCCATATCCCCAGACTTTGAGCTCTGGCTCAAGATGACTAGTCTACTTGCATTATGCTACCGCCAACCCCTGACCCCAATCAATTGAATGCAAAATTCAGAAGGAACTATTTTACTGAGCAAGTGGTGAGAATGTGTATCCTGTGACCACAGGAACTTGGTGAGGCAATAGATGTATTTAAGTGACACTAGAAAAACATGACAGGGTAAAAAGGAACGTTATCTTGATAGGTCGAGGTGAAGAGAGACTTGAGGATGCTCATGTGAAACAGAAATGAAATCATACTGTTGTTGGACTGAATGATCTGATTCTGTGTTATACATTCTATGAAAAGTGTGCATCATAAGATAGGAAAGTTTGCTTAACTGTTGCAGTCCAGAGATATAATTTGTTCTCAATTACGGGGGAAAGAGTGGTTAGCACAATGATCCATACTAATGCTATGGGATGTCATTTCAAATCGTAATGGACATTAATCTTTATTCATAAATTGTAAGACTAAGAGCAATTATTATAATAAATTCTGTTTCACTTATCTGTTTGAGAAACAAAATCTGGCATCCTTACCTCGTCTGGCCTCCATATCTGCAAAACATAGGCGGTTGACACTTCTGAAATTGTCTAGCAACCCACAAGTGAAATTGACTAATGAACAACAAATGTCCACATCCTTGAAAGAATGAAAATAACATTCACACAGATTCACATGGCTTCCAAATTTGCAGTGTCCAGGACTTTGTGAAGATTCACTTCCTAACCAACTTCTAGTTCCCAGAAAAATCTGTTTCAGGTTCTCATTTATTATATTTGTTGGTGACTTACATGATTGAATCACGCCTCCAAGTTATCGATAACACGAAAATGGGTGGTTGTAAGCCCCATAGCTGGAATCATAAAATTAAAAAAAAGATATGGAGGCTTTAAATAAGTGGCAATTGACCGCAAATGTTTTTCAATACAGGCAGGTGTGATGTCATCTTTCCACTTGAAGAGTATTGACCAGTGTATTTTCTTAATAGTGAAATGTAAGAAAAAGAGGAGGTCAAAATTACCCAAGGAGTACAGAGATTGTATTGTGCTCTCAAGGTAGCAGCCTGGCCTGAACTGTCTTGACTGAAGTGCTATAACGTAGCTGCCTCCAGAGTATATACCTTATGGTAAAGGTCACAATGCAAACCAGGAAGGACATTTGTATGTGATTACATTTCAATCCAGGAATCATAGAATCCTGCAGTACACAAGCAAGCCTACTGGCCCATCGAGTCTGCAGTGACCCTTCGAAGAGCATCCCACTCAGACCCATCCATTATTCCTTGTAATCTGCATTCCCCATGACTAATCCACCCACAAAGTGGCTACCTGGCACATCTTACATATCAGGAGAAAGTGAGGACTGCAGATGCTGGAGATCAGAGCTGAAAAATGTGTTGCTGGAAAAGCACAGCATCCAACGAGCAGGAGAATCGACGTTTCGGGCATAAGCCCTTCTTCAGGAAGAAGAAGGGCTTATGCCCAAAACATCGATTCTCCTCCTCCTTGGATGCTTCCTAACTTGCTGTGCTTTTCCAGCAACACATTTTTCACATCTTACATATCAGGTAATTTAGGAAAAAGAATTTCTGATTAGACTTTATCATGGGCCTGAGATGTTAGTCATTCAGAAATTATTGAGTCATAGAGATGTACAGCATGGAAACAGACACTTCGGTCCAACTCGTCTATACCAGACATCCTAATGTAATCTTGCCCCATTTGCCAGCATTTGGCCCATATCCCTCTAAACTTTTCCTATTCATTCCCATCCAGATGCCTTTTAAATGCTGCAAGTGTACCAGCCTCCTTTACTTCCTCTGGCAACTCATTCCATACACGTACCACCCTCTGTGTAAAAGTGTTGCCCCTGAGGTCTCTTTTATATCTTTCCCCTCTCACCCTAAACCTATGCCCTCTAGTTCTGGACTCTCCCACCCCAGGGAAAAGACTTTATCTATTTATCCTATCCATGCCCCTTATGATTTTATAAACCTCTATAAGGTCACCCCTCAGTCTCTGATGCTCCAGGGAAAACAGCCCCAGTCTATTCAGCCTTCTCCCTATAGCTCAAACCCTCCAACCTTGGCAACAACCTTGTAAATCTTTTCTGAACCCTTTCGAGTTTCACAACATCCTTCTGATGGGAAGGAGACTAGAATTGCACACAATATTCCAACAGTGGCCTAACCAGCTGCAGCCTGACCTCCCAACTGCTGTCTCAATACTCTGACCAATAAAGGAAAGCATACCAAACGCCTTCTTCACTTTCCTATCTACCTGCGACTCTACTCTCAAGGAATTATGAACCTGCACTCCAAGGTCTCTTTGTTCAGAACACTCGCCAGGACCTTACCATTAAGTTTATAAGTCCTACTCCGATTTGCTTTTCCAAAATGCAGCACCTCACATTTATCTAAATTAAACTCCATCTGCCACTCATCAGCCCATTGGCCCATCTGATCAAGATCCTGTTGTAATCTGAGGTAACCTTCTTAGCTGTCCACTACACCACCAATTTTGGTGTCATCTGCAAACTTACAAACTATACCTCCTTTGTTCACAACCAAATCATTTATATAAATGATAAGAAAACAGTGGACCCAGCACTGATCCTTGTGGCACATCACTGGTCACAGGCCTCCAATCTGAAAAGCAACCTTCCGCCACTACCCTCTGTCTTCTACCTTTGAGCCAGTTCTGTTTCTAAATGGGTAGTTCTCCATGTATTCTATGAGATCTAACCTTGCTAACAAGTCTCCCATGAAGAACCGGAACTCTATCAGCAAACACATTGACATGGAACCCATTGACTACACCCTGAGAAAAAGAACAGGAAATGACATCATCATAGGAAATGTTGTCACCACAGAAAATGACATCACCAACCCAAGCAAACCTAAACACATAAATAGAAAGTGAGCCATACCACCAGTGCTTCATCCAGACACTCACTGATGACATTACCTTGTATGGTGACAAAACATCGAAAATAAACCTCCCAGCTCAACGAGCAAACCTAACACATGAGGAACCTTGTTGACCGCCTTACTGCAGTCCATATAGGTCGCATCAACTGCTCTGCCTTCATCAATCCTCTTTGTTACTTTTTCAAAAAACTCATTCAAGTTTGTGAGACATGATTTCCCATGCACAAAACCATACTGATCATCTCTAATCAGTCCTTGCCTTTCCAAATACATGTAAATCCTGTCCTTCAGGTTTCCCTCCAACAACTTGCCCACTACCCATGTCAGGCTCACTGGTCTATAGTTCCCTGGCTTGTCTTTACCGCCCTTCTTAAATAGTGGCACCATGTTAACCAATTTCCAGTCTTTCTGCACCCTCACCAGTGACTATTGATGATATAAATATCTTAGTGAGGGGCCCAGGAAACACTTCCCTAGCTTCCCATAGAGTTATAGGGTATACCTGTTTAGGTCCTGCTCTGAAATGTGGACATTTTTCAAGATGTCACCATCTATTTCCACACATTCTATATCTTCCATGTCCTTCTCCACAGTAAAAACTGATGCAAAATACTTATTTAGTATCTTCCCCATCTCCTGCGGCTCCATACATACGCTGTCCTATTGCTCTTTGAGAGGTCCTGTTCTCTTCCCAGTTACCCTTTGGTCCTTAATGTATTTATAAAATCCCTTTTGATTCTCCTTAACTGTATTTGCTAAAGCTATCTCATGTCCCCTTTTTGCCCTCCTGATTTCCCTCTTTTCCTACTGCCTTTATCCTCGTCACTCGATCTCCCCTGTCTATGCCTGACATATGCTTCCTTCTTTTTCTTAACCAAAATCTCTATTTCTCTAGTCATCTAGCATTCCCTACACCTACCAGCCTTTGCTTTCAAAACGTGTGGCGCTGGAAAAGCACAGGCAGTCAGGCAGCATACATGGAGCAGGAGAATCAACGTTTTGTGCATAAGATCTTCATCAGGACACACTGGTCAGGCAGCATCTGAGGAGCAGGAGATCTGAGGAATTCCTGATGAAGAGCTTATGGTTGAAATGTCGACTCTCCTGCTCCTCGGATACTGCCTGACTCGCTGTGCTTTTCCAGCAGCACCATTTTTGACGCTGATCTCCAGCATCTGCAGCCCTCACTTTCTCCTCGTATTTCCTTTCACCCTGACAGGAATATACTGTCTCTGGGCTCTCGTTATCTTATTTTTGAAGGCTTCCCATTTTCTAGCCATCTAGCCTGTGAACATCTTCCCCCAGTCAGATTTTGAAAGTTCTTGTCTAATATTGTCAAAATTAACCTTCTTCCAATTTAGAACTTCAACTTTTAGATCTGATCTATCCTTTTCCATCATTATTTTAAAACTAATAGAATTATGGTCGCTGGCCCCAAAATGCTCCCCCACTGACACCTCAGTTATCTGTCATGCCTTATTTCCCATGAGTGGATCAAGTTTTGCACCTTCTCTAGTAGGTACATCCACACATGGAATCAGAAATTTTTTGTACACACTTAACAAATTCCTCTCTATCTAAAGCCTTAACACTATGGCAGTCTCAGTTTATGTTTGAAAAGTTAAAATCCCCTACCATAACCACCCTATTATTCTTACAGATAATGAAAATCTCCTTACAAATTCATTTCTCAATTTCCTGCTGACTAGTAGGGATCAATAATACAATCCCAATAAGGTGATCATCCATTTCATATTTCTCAGTTCCACCTAAATAGCTTCCCTGGATGTAATTATCCATTACATTGTATCGAGGCACTGCAGTGATTTCAAATGTTGAGGAGGCCATTCAGTCCACTAACCCTGTTCTACTTCAACATTATCCCACATCCCCCAATGGTATTCATTTCCAGAAATCTATGTTTTGAACATGCTCAGTGACTGGGCCTCCATAGATTTCTGGTTGTACTTCACTGCACTATGCATAGTCCAAAGACAAGAGTTTCAGCTGTAGCTTGGGTTAGTTAATCAAAACGTTCCTTTAGATATCACATCAAAAGAAAGGAGGCAAAAATGTGGAGTTTTATGTATTTTTGTCATTTTTGTTATAATGAACACAAACCAGTAGCCAAGTGAGCAAGGACACTTACCTAACAACAAATAGACATGGAAGGACATGGAATGAATGTTAAGTGCAGTCAAGTTCACTCAAGAGTGGTTTATTTCCTGCATGGCTTTAGATTTTCTCTCAGGAAGTTAGTTGCACCAATTTTCCTTCCAACAGGTTTTGGTTTAAAGACTTACCATGACCCCCAGTTCTGTTTGCACAGACGATAGTGGTAAAAACTTCTGGTAATAATTTTGAATTCTTGCAATGACTTTCTGGCAAGCTGTAGTTGCTTGCATTCCCGATCTCATATTCTATGGAAAGTAACTTGGAAGAAAGCGCATCATAATAATAATTTTAAGACATTTCTTGAGGTCAATTCTTGAGCTAGATAAATTCAAGCCTTTTTTAAAAAAAAAATCCAACAGAGTGAGGTCATTTAGTCTGCCAGATCAGTGCTGGCTCTGTGAAAGTGCAATTTACCAAACACTACTCTCTTGCCTTTCCTCAGCAGCACTGCAATTTCTTTCATTTTCAGATAATGACCCAATCCTCTTCTGAAAGCCTGGACAGAACCTGATGCCAGCACTCTGTCAGGCAGCGCATTCTGGATCTTAAACACTGACTGCATGAAAAGGTTTTCCTCATGTCATCCCTCCTTCTTCTGTCAATTATCTTAAATCTGTGCTCTCTGGTCGTCATGAAAACAGTTTCTTCCCATCTATTCTGTCCAGACTAATGACTTTGAATGCCTCAATTAAATCTTGTTTTTATTCTTTCTTAGGAGAACAGTCCCACTTTCTCCAATTTATCTACTTAAGTGATGTTCCCTGTCCTGCTCACAAATCTCTTCCGTACTTTCTTTAATGCCTTCTAATAGTGCGGTGCCCAGAAAGAAACAAAATATTCCAAGTTGAGGCTGAATAGTGTTTGACACAGATTTAATGTATTTTACTTGATTTTGTACTCTATGCCCTTACTGATAAAATCTGGAATGCCATATACTTAGTAACTGCCCTCTGAACCAGTCTTGCCACTTGCAGTTAATTCTGCACCAAGAGCCCCTCTGCTCCTGCATCCTCTTTAGAATGGTATCCTTTATTGTACATTGTCTTTCTGCATTCTTCCAACCAAACTGTATTACAGTATTTCATACTTATTGGCATAAAATTCCATCTGCCACTCGTCCGTCGATTCCATTGACTTGTCCATGCCCTTTTGAAGTCTCACAGCTGACAATGATTCCATATCATTTGCAAATTTTGAAATTGTGCCGGATATACCAAGGTCTGAGTCACTAAGAGGCATAAGGGAGAGCATGAGTCCTAACACTGATCCCTGGGTAACTCCACTTTAAAGTCCACTTTGTCCGATCTGACAAACAACTATTCACCACTGCTCTTCATTTCCTATTCACTCAGCTAATTTTGTGTCCATGGTACAATTGCCCCTTTTATTCCCTAAGCTAAGAATGCTGTTTTGTGGCACTGATTCAAATGCATTTTGAAATATAAGTACCCTTCATTAACTGCATTAATCTTAGCAACCCTCTTCTTAACATCATCAAAAAACTTATGTGACTTAGTCAAATGTAATTTTCCGTTAACACATTCATTCCAGCTTTTTTTTATACTACATCTGCACCATTGAATATCAATTTTGTCCTGAAGCATCATTTCTCAAAGCTTTCCAAGGTTAAACTAACTGGCCTGCAGTTGCTGGGCTCATTTTCATGCAATTTTTTTAAACAAAGCTATCCTGCAGAACTGCAGGAACACCCCTAAATCCAAGAAAGAATCGAAAATTATGATCAGTACCTTTGCAATTTCCACTCTCACTTCCTTCATCAGGGTCAGATGCATCTTATCCCATTCAGGTGCATTTTCAAATTTAAGTACAGCCACATTATCTAATCCCTCCTCCACACAAATGTTTCATATGTTTGAGCTAGCTCTCTGATACAATAACTCTGAGAGCATCTTTTTCCTTGGTAATGACAAATGCAAAATATTCATTATATACCCCAGCAATGTTTCCAGCGTCCATGAATAAATTACAGTTTCTAATTGACCCCCATCTCCAAGTACCCATTTTAAAACATTTTTATGCTTACTCAAAACTTCAGGATTTTCCGTTACATTAGCTGCCAGTCTTTTCTAACACCCTCTCTTTGCTTCTCCTATTTGCTTTTTTAATTTCCTACTGAACCTTCTATATTGAGCCTTGCTCTCAATTTTATTATCCACCAAGCATCTGTCATACGCCCACAATTTTTCTGCTTCATCTTAGTCTGTATCTTTCTCATGGTACAGAGATATTTGTTAGGCCACTCTGAACCATCCTCCCTCCACAGAAATACAACCTTTTTCTCAATCAATACTGCCACCCCTCCTCCTTCCCTTCATTGCCTACTTTTCCAGAACACCAAATACTCAGGAATATTTAACTCACAGTTCTGCCTTTGCGTTAACCAGATCTCTGTTATTGCTACATGTCACATTTCCACACTGGCTATTTGTTGGTTGCATGCATGTCATTGAGTGACAGGTGATAAATCTTTTTCATTCTCTCATGGGATGTGGTTATTGCCATCTGTATTGCTCACATCTAGTTGTCCTTTGGGAAGGTGGAGTTGAGCTGCCTTCTTGAATCACTGCAGTCCATTTGGGGTAGGAAGATCCACACTGCCGTTAGAGATGGAAATCTGGGATTTTGATCAGCGACAGTAAGGGAATGGTGATATATTTCAAAGTCAAGATGGTGAGTGGCTTGGAGGAGTATTAGAGATGGTGGTGCTCCCAGGTACCTGCTGCCCTTGCCTTCTAGATTGCAGTTTGGAATGTGCCATCTCAGGAGATTTTGTGAATTTAATATATCTCTGTGAAGTATTTAAAAAGAATACTAATGGTTAGTACCTGTCTAATGTTGCAGTAATTACTTTAAAATAAAATTGAAGTTACAAAGAGGCTGATTAACTTTAACTTTTCACTCTTTGATTCTGTTGACCCCTTGAATACTTTTTCTTCAAATCATGGTTTTTGATAACATCAGAGGAATTGTCTTCAAAAAATCATTGAGCTTGACAGTGTGAAAAGAATTAATTAATATCCAAATTCTAAATGAGAAGCAGTGAAGCAAGCCACGTTAATTACTAACTCTGCTTATATCTTGAGCTCTCAAATGGTCATATTCAGTAACTCATGCTGTCAGATTCATTAACTCCTTTGAGCTGACTTCCCAATTTTTTCATTGATGTGCAATGTTTAAACACAAAATTTTGTGATGAATGTATATATGACACCACCATAATTTACATCATCAGTTTGTCACCTTCCTTCTTCCTCTTGTACTCTTCTTGTTGCTTATTATCTGCCTTCTACTTTTGCGATGCTATTGTGCTAAACTTTTCTCCCAAATTTTACACCACTGAAATGCAATATCATTTCAGCAAAAAGAGTTAGAACCAAAATGACAATTCTTTACTTCCCGGACTAAATACCCTTAAAAGTAAAATTAATCCCACATTAAAAGCATTAAATAGTCACCATCAAAATCAAATACTGACATTCCTCATCTATAAAGAGCATAATTAAACTTGCTGAGGCTACTGAAAATCCTGTTCTGCAAATAGATCCCCATTTCCACATTATGTTACTCACCTATCCAGCTATCATCACACATTCACCGACGTAGAGTCCATCCTTGTTATCCATAATTTTGGATATTTTAATAATAAAATAATAATAATAAAATAATAATAATAATAATTAGGGCGGCACGGTGGCACAGTGGTTAGCACTGCTGCCTCACAGCGCCTGAGATCCGGGTTCAATTCCCGCCTCAGGCGACTGACTGTGTGGAGTTTGCACGTTCTCCCCGTGTCTGCGTGGGTTTCCTCCGGGTGCTCCGGTTTCCTCCCACAGTCACAAAGATGTGCAGGCCAGGTGAATTGGCCATGCTAAATTGCCCATAGTGTTAGGTAAGGGGTAAATATAGATGTAGGGGTATGGGTGGGTTACGCTTCGGTGGGGCGGTGTGGACTTGTTGGGCCGAAGGGCCTGTTTCCACACTGTAAGTAATCTAATCTAATCTAATCTAATCTAATCTAATCTAATCTAATCTAATCTAAATCTAAAAAGTAATCTAATCTAATCTAAAATCTAATCTAAAAACCTGCTTACAACCGATCCAGCAGTTTTTCCAGCCTCTTTTCCTGAGGTGTTTAGTTGCTCTGCCTTTGATTATAAGACAATGGTAACTATGCTCACTGTATTTGAATGGTCAAGCCTGGATTTTTACCGTTCAGTAGACCTCACAGAAGTTAGAGCTGGAATGACCACAGTACAGACATTTTGTGCTTACAGAGAAATTTTAAGACTCTTATAAATAAAACTTGGTATGCATTTGGAAACTAATGGGGCTTTTGTATTGATCTGAGGTAAATCAAATATATAAACCATACAACCATTTCTAATATATACATTTCCAACAGAAGAATTGAATGGAAAAATTATACCATGTTTCAAAAACACCAAATTGTTTCTACCGTGTTTGCTAATAAGGTATTGAATATTAATTACCTCAACACTGGATATTTGATCTTCTTCATGTTTTCCTGTAAGCATTTCTCAAAACTGAATGTTTTAAAGCTCTTTCATCCAGGTATCAACTTTGATTCAGTTAGCTGCACTCCAGGCTTGAGTGCTATGGCTTCAATTCTCACTCTGGAAATTTTGAGATAAGTTACAAGGTATGCAAATTAAATGAATATGTTATTTGTTTACAAGTGTGGACCTAATTGTTAATTAATCAAAGCTGAAATCTTTCTGTACCCTTTATACTACAAATGTTTCATCCCTTAATGGTTAGGATTGTTTACATTGTAAAATTCCTTTCATTGGCTTAAATTGAAACTATTTTATGCAGTGATTTTGTTTGTTGTACGGCATGTTTGGACAAGGTTGTCTTCCTGAATTAAATGTACCAATGGCCTCCTAATAGTAACCTGTATTTCATTGTTCTTCCTATCTTCAACGTATGTGGGAATTTTCTGGTTCTCAGTTTGCTTATGATATATATTTTACAGATGAACATCATTGCTGACCTGTACCTATGGCCTGTGGTCATCAATGTAAATTTTGATGGCTCAAATGTTTTTCAAACTCAATTCAGAAAGTAATCAAATAAGATTATGACTGGGAAAATAAATCTTGAGAAACAGCCGTAGTCCTCTTAGGCCCTTGTGCTGATCTACTTTGCAATTAGATAATGATTGATCCATTCCTTAACTCCATCTACCCATCTTAGCTACATAACATTTAATACTCTGATTACTATATATACATTTCAATTATTAAATTTACAATTGACATTGCCATCTCAGCCTATCTTGTGTGTGGATGGGGCAGGAGGGATAAGAGTTCCAGAGTTCCATGCACTTCGTGTGAGGATAAAACAAAGGACTGCAAATGCTGGAGATCTGAAACAAAAACAAAACTTGCTGGAGAAACTCAGCAGGTCTGGAAGCATCTGTGGAGAGAAAGCAGAGTTAACATTTCAGGTCGTGTGGCCTTTCTTCAGGAACTGCTGAGTGTCTCCACCATTGTCAGACTTTGTGTGAGGAAGTGCTTTTTGATGTCACCCTTGAATAGCCTAGCTCTAATTTTAGATTAGATTAGATTACTTACAGTGTGGAAACAGGCCCTTCGGCCCAACAAGTCCACACCGCCCCGCCGAAGCGCAACCCACCCATACCCCTACATCTACCCCTTACCTGACACTACGGGCAATTTAGCATGGCCAATTCACCTGACCTGCACATCTTTGGACTGTGGGAGGAAACCGGAGCACCCGGAGGAAACCCACGCAGACACGGGGAGAATGTGCAAACTCCACTTTTAATGCCACAGTATTCTTTTCTGACCCTTCCCACCTGAGAAAATAGTTTATCTCTAGCTATCTAACTGAATCCTTTAAGCAGCTTAAATACCTCAATTAAATCATCCCAAAATTATCTATACTTAAGAGAATGCAAGTGTCTGCAATATTCAATGTATTTCTTTATCAACAGTTGTGAATTTAAATGTAGCCACTTATTGTTGATTTAGGACTATTTACTTACTCCCCCTAGATGCTTAAAAGTGTTAATTGTGTTTTTCATGTTTTATTGAGCAGGAGATAGCTAAGATTTAATTTGGCTATGTCATAGTAATTTCTGGTTGTTTGCTAAAAACCTTATGGGCCAATTTATGGGCATTGAGCAGTAGCCTGATGAACATTATACTTGTACCAATATATTGGTATGAAATCTATCACTTGCATTATTAGCTTACTGACTGTATCAGAATACTATATGAATTACCAGTATTACTGCTCCAAGGAAGCAATGAGACTTTATAGCCTTCCTGTGAAGCTAATTGTTTGAATACCAATGTTCAATCATGAAAATACTGATCTATATTTCTTTTAGTTATATTTGTTCTTGTGATTTTAGGGCAAGACCAGTGGACTATAGTCCTATGTTATTTCAAAGCAGCTGCTTTCAAATGATATAATATTTCTGTTAAAATAGTAATGCCAGATAAATATGCTAATTTTCATCTGTGGATATTGACCACAGACAGTTTTAAGTTGATATGATTATGCTGGCTGTATTAATGGTATGACAATTTATCAGCCAGACTTTAGTTCACAACCTAATATTCTGACTGGCAACAAATTATAAAGAGCTTGAGCAGACATTGCATTAAAATTGAAACAAGACAGAATCTGACAATTCATATGTTGAGTCGATTAGTTTTTTTTTAATAGTGCTGAAATCACTCCACTCGTGATTAAGAAAGCAACTATATAGATCTGACATGTCTTCTATCACCTTGTCATCAAGCTGCTGATGATTTCTGTTTACAACAGTCCAGATTATTAGGAGTCTGGCTGATAGATTGTTCTTGAGACCTACTATGCCATGATTGGAAATGCCCTGGCACATTTATAATGAGCTCGTCATAAACATGCATTGATATTTCATAGTATTTCATCATTTACAACAGGCAGATGAAAACTGACTTCCCATTAACATACTGTGAGAGGATTTTGACAAGCCAGTGTAGGCTGACGTTTTATAATGGGACTTTACAAATATGCATTAGGTTCAACGAATAGTCACAACAGCATCCAGATTCAGGCAGTAAACATGATCAGCTCTCATGCATGAAACTTAATTTTCGTGATCTCCAGCTCCAATAGATTGTGTTCTGCACTACACATAATCCACAGATTGCACAACAGCAACTCATCAAATTTGCCAGCTCTCATTTCTTTATAATCTTCTCATCAGGCCCTCCTGAGTATGCAAATGATAGCCCCCTGAAGCGCAAAAACATGACCACATTGGAATACTGCCATCCCCATGTTTCCCTTGGTGTCATACACCATCCTGATTTGAAAATAAACCATGCTTCACTGTGATTGGATTAAAATCTTGAAACTCTCTCCCTAATGGTGGTGTGGGAGTACATAGACTGCAATAACTCAGGATAAGGGCTCACGAAAATATTCTTTTAAGGCAATTAGGCAATAAAGCAATGCACATGTCCCAGGAATGAATCCATAACTTTTTAGATAAACTATATTTCTGCAGAGTCATAGAGTCATAGAAATGTACAGCATGGAAACAGACCCTTCTGTCCAACCCGTCCATGCCGACCAGATATCCCAACCCAATCTAGTCCCACTTGCCAGCACCCGGCCCATATCCCTCCAAACCCTTCCTATTCATATACCCATCCAAATGCCTCTTAAATGTTGCAATTGTACCAGCCTCCACCACTTCCTCTGGCAGCTCATTCCATACGCATACCACCCTCTATGTGAAAATGTTGCCCCTTAGGTCTCTTTTATAGCTTTCCCCTCTCACCCTAAACCTCTGCCCTCTAGTTCTGGACTCCCTGACCCCAGGGAAAAGACTTTGCCTATTTACCCAATCCATGCCCCTCATAATTTTGTAAATCTCTATAAGGTCACCCCTCAGCCTCCGATGCTCCAGGGAAAACAGCCCCAACCTGTTCAGCCTCTCCTTATAGCGTTTTTGTGTTATTCATGGGGTATGGACATTGTTGACCAGGCCAGCATTTATTGCCCATCCCTGCAAACCAGAAATATGTTGGAAAGACTCAGTAGATCAGGCAGACTCTGAAGAGAACAGATACGTTAATGCTTTAGGTGCAGGCTACATATTGTGACTCAGTCAAAAACGGAAACCCTGAGTGAAGGAAGTTCCTCTTGCTATTATTCTGGGACATCATGGTCACAGAATCAAATTTGAAATTTACAATAAACTGAAGGGGTGAGAAAATTGCTTTGTATAGTAATGCAAAATGGCAATAGAGAATGAATAGCTGCTTTTACATCATTCTAGTTGCTCTTTTCCATATGCTTTGTGAGATGCTTCACTATTGTCTTAACCTCAAGTCCAGTTCCACCACCTAACTTTTGAAACATCCGAACCCTATGCCAGCTTGGATTCATCATTTTATAATACTTTGTAAATGAAGTAAGGGGACATTTCCTGTACTTGTAAACCATTTCCAGGAATATTGAAAAGGTGACATCTCCAAATATTCCATGTTTAAATAATAATTTTGGGGAGAATAACTGGTGCTTGATCAATTCTTTAAGTTATTTCACTAACTTTTAATGATTGGGCTCCATTATAGTTTAGATGGAAATGATTGTTCGTAAATTAGCAGAATGAAACTGAATTTTCTGACATTCAAGTCGAGGGGTGGGCTAGACAGAGTGCAATGTTCTAATAAAACTTTTATAATGACAATTGTAATGTGCAGTAACAAGTGTTCCTTTTGCAGATCTAGATGCCTATTTCTGGATCCCCTGTTCCAGTCTTATCCGCAAATCTGTTGTTGTTATTATTGTACACCAGTTAGATGAATGGTTCAAATGACTGGCTTTATCAAGTCCAACTCATTCCCCAACAGTCCTGGGCATTGCATGGATATCAAGGTCAACACAAGCATTTTTAATTCAAAGGGATTAATACTGTGATAAAGCAGAGATGATTGGATAACAACATGCTCAATGATAAAAGGTTAACTTCATTTTCTCAGTGATTTAATATGTTAGTAACAAATATTGATGGCTTCGTTACTGTTGACTGGCTATTTATAAGATTCTGTATGGGGTCACTTAGTAATAAGCCGCACTTGCTGAATATGGATATGGCTACATAGCAAACACAAGTCCTCAATAATGGGACACATTGCTAGCCTCCATAGTGAAAAAAATAAATTGAAAATATTTGCCGTCAAATAGATGATTTGTAGCAGCATTGTGACTGCTCCAATGGTAGCAATCCACTTAAAAGCACTGTTCAGTGATCAGAGTGAACTTGTCAGTAATAAGAAAAGGTTGTGTCCCAGTTTTTCTAACTGCAAACCAACTATAGTCACTAGTCACATTATGTTTCACTTCCACTCAATGACCCACATTTCTATATTAATATTCCACTCTTTTCAAGCTTATAAATGTCAAAAAAAGGTTTAAAGTAATTTAATCTGTCCTTTGTGAACAAGAGTTAGCACAATTTGTGCTTGTTGTGCAGCATGCCTACCTTGCAGGTACAATTATGCAGTTAATATTATGAGGTATATCATTATTAGATAGAAATTAGCCAATTTCAAGAATCTGGAGTACAGTTAATAAACAGACTTCCAGGAATCAAGGACAAGTTATGCCTTTCCATGGGACAACATTGTCTGGGAGAATAACTGATACTTGTTTCAATTCTTTAAGTCATTTCACTAACTTTTAATGATTGGGCTCCATTATAGTTTCTAAGTAAATGATCCTTAGTAAATGAGCAGAATCACACTGAACCTTCTGACATTCAAGTCGAGGAGTGGGCTAGACAGAGTGCAATGTTCTAATAAAATTTTTATAAGGATAATTGTGATATGCAGTAACAACAGTTTCTTTTGCAGATCTGGATGCCTATTTCTGAATCCCCTATTCCGGTTTTATCTTAATTTCTGTTCCATTAACATTCATCATGTCAGAGAGGCAATCAATTAATATATGGATGAGAGCCATCTGCACTAGCAGTGGAGGATGTAAAGTGATCAGCAATACCAAAGGCCCACAATGGTTTAATGTGGTACTGCTTGGCCTCCTTTGTAAATGGAAATACCAAAACATTTAGGATGTCAGGTAATGATACGTGCCTTTGGCACCCTGATAGGACAACTACTCATTGTCTACAAGGCATTAGTTAAGAGTGTGCTGGAACCACCTGCCTGGATGGTTTCAGCTGCAGATACAATTAGAGAATCAAGGAAATCGATATCATCCCTGACAAAGCAGCCTGCTTATTCAGGAGCCATCCAGCATCAGGATCCATTCCTTCCACCATGGTATACAGTGGCAGCAGTGTGTATAATCTACAGGGTGTATAACTGCTATATACCAAGGTGCTTTCATTAGCATCTCCCAAGCATGTGGCCTCCATCACCTAAAAGTATATGAACAGCAAGCACGTGGGAACACCTCCATCTCAAACCCACTTCCAGTCACAGATGGCCTCGATGTAGAAATATTCATTAGTACTGGACCAAAGTATAAGAACTCCATAAGGAGCAGCTTAGCCACACAGACTGCAGCAGTTCAAGAAGAAGGTGCACCACCACCTTTTTAAGGGCAACTTGGGATGGATAATGATTACTGGCTTTGCCAGTGATGGTCACATCAAAGTAATTAATTTTAAGAAAAGGGGGCTTTGATAATGATCTCTAACCCGCTACTGAGCAGCAGATTGAAATGTGTTGTGAATAAAATTAAATGCATTTTGTTGCAGTCTCTTTAAATATGCCTAAATTAATTGTATAATTGGCCTTTAAAAGAGAAGAGTGCTGATAAATACAGAAAACCACAGGAAATGCATCGGGTCAACATTAATGAATTCATAGTGTTGTAGAACACAACAGTAGTTTTAAATGTACAAGGATGTATGTGGCAGTCATGTCCAAAGAGTCATCTTGTATACATTAGTCTTGTTCATATTTAACATTTGTACAACTACTCAAACGTGACGTGGACAATTACCGAACCTAACCTCATCCATCATACACACACAATTATTTGCTATGGTTTCTGCATCCTTCCAATGAAGTGACAGTATGAATTAACAGGAAAAAAAACTACCCTGGGAACTGCTTTCTGCCAATATTTGACGGTATTTATTGAGCAGACAGATTTTAAAGTTGGCAGGGAATCTAAACCTGACAACTTAGTTGCTTTAGTGTTACTGTTAGCATATCTGCTCTTTAATAAGTTCAAAGACATTCCTTATAGAAATTTACTGGCAGACTGTGAATCCATGTTAATTGCCCAGGAAAAGAAACCTGTACCATTTAACCACTAGCTGTTATGAGGACACAGCATTTATCTCCCAAGTTGGAGTTATTTTGATGCCAAGATGACACAAAGTTGAAACAGGGCAAACAAGAACATGCATATAAACAGCACCTTGGACTGTCTCTTGCTGTTGTGTTACATATGGTTGAAATCCAAATGGTATTATAAATTGGGAAATGTACATTTTGTACATCGCAAATCTGAAAAACAGCAAATACGTAAATGACTTGATGATGTTGGTGGAAGTGTTTGCTGAAATAAGGTAGGGAAAAGGAAGGTGAGACTTATAAATACCAGCATGATTCAGATGACCCAAATGATTGAAAACTCTCTGAAATCCTAATAATTGTCTGTAATTCCAAGTCATTTAAATAATTTTCATTGAGTGATAAATGTTTTGGAGGAGACTGGCAAATTCCTTAGAAATTCTACAGAATGGTATTAAATAGATAAAAAGATCTGTAGATCTAGATATAAATAGGTGCTCTTCAATCTAAGTTAATTGATCCAAAAGCACTTTATCACATGTCCAAAAACTCCCAATCTTGCAGCATCTCAACTTTAAAATGCTTATCTTGTCCTCAGACCATACATGGACCCTCCCTAGCCAATCTTAATAACTGTTTGCAGCCTCACAATCAGTTAAGTTCCCAGAGTTTCTCCAGTTCTGCACATTTCAGATTGTCATTGTTTCACACTGGCAAAGAGTTCTTCAGCTGGGCCATGGTCTTTAGAATTCTCTCCATTAACAAATCCACCTCATTTTTCTCTTGGGAGTCATAGAGTATTTACAACATTGATTTAGGCCCTTCAGCCTGTCATGTCCATCTCGTCATCAGGAATCTATCTATTCTAATCCCATTTCCAGAATTTGGTCTATAGCCTTGTATGCTATGGTGTTTGAAGTGCTCATCTAATCCTGGTTTAATGTCTTGAGAGTTCCTTCCTCTACACTCTTAGGCAGTGAATTTCAGATCCCCACCACATATTGGGTAAAACATTGTTCCTCAAAATCTCCTGCTCCTTTCCTTAAAGCTGTGCCCCCGGTTATTGATCCCTCTACTGAAGGTTTTATCCTTACCTATGCCTGCTCATAATTTTGTACACCTCAATCAGGTATCCCTCAATCTTCAATTTTCTAAGGAACACATTGCTACCTCTATCTAATCTCTCTTCATGGCTGGATACTCCAGTCCAGGCAATATGCTGGTAAATCTCCTCCGTATTGTCTCTGGTGCAATCATATCTTTCTTATATTGTGGTGGCCAATGCTCTAGCTGTTGCTTAACTAAGGCTACACACATCTCCATCATAACCTCTTTGCTCTTGTATTCAGTGTCTTGACTAATAAAGGTAAGTATCCCATATACCTTCTTAGTTACTTTACAAAACTGTTCAGCTTCCACCAAGATCCAAAGACACACACCTAAAGTATCTCTGATCCTCTGTACTTCCTAAAGTCCTACCATTCAACATGTACCATTCCCTGCCCAGTCAGTCCTACCAAGATGTATCACTTCACACTTTTCAAGCTTAAATTCCATGTGTCAGTGTTACTACATTTGGCCAGTCCAGTCCAACGTTTGCCTCCTTGTTATTTACTGCACCACTAATTTTCATGTCAGCTGTGAACCTACTGATGCCACTTCCAACATTCAGGTTGAGTATTAATGTAACCTACAAAACTGCAAGGGACATAGCACGGAACCCTGTGGTATGATACTGGACGCAGGCTTCCAGTCTCAATAACACTTTTCAAGAATTACCTTCTGCTTCCTGCCACTAAGTCAATTTTGGATTCAAATTGCCAAATTGTCTTGGATCCCAAGGACTCTTACCTTCTTAACCAGTCTGCCATGTGAGATCTTGCCAAAAACCTGACTGAAGTCCGTGTATTCAATATCAAATGTGCTATCCTCACCTCCACATCTAACCACTTCCTTGAAAAATTCAATCAAATTTGATAGTCATGATCTACCCAACAATGCCATGCTGACAATCCTTGATTAATCCTGCCTCTCTGAATGGAAATTTAGCCCATTCCTCAATTTTTTTCTAATGGTTTACCAACTTTTGATATTAGATTTACTGGCCTTTGGTTTCCAGGTTTATCTCTGTAATCCTTCTTGAATAATAGTACCACCATAGCTATTCTGCTGTGTTCTGGCACCCCTCCTGTGATCAGGGAGGATTTTAAAATTAATGTCAATCCCCTTCCTTGTATCACACATCTGGAATATATTGCATCTGGGCCTCAGGGTTTATCCACTTTCAAGCTTACTAAAACTCCTAATACCTCCACCATCCCAATTGCAATTTTGTTCAAATATATCACATCCCCCTTCCTTGATGTCTATACTGGCAATATCCTTCTCTACAGTAAATACAAATGCAAGGAACCCATTTAACTTCAGCTGTCTCTTCTGGCTCCACACAAAGATTGCCATTTTGGTCTTTGATGGGCTTATAATCTTGCCTCTTTTAAATCTCTCTTTGATCAAACTATTTGTCACTTGCCTTTATGTTTTTTTTCTATTTGAGCCTCTGTCAAATTTTATTTGAAAATGCTCTTATGAAGCAACTTGGGACACTTTTCTATATTAAGGGCGCACTGTGAATATGAGATTTTGCTGTAACTGTTAATCTAGGGCATTAATGACTTTTATTTTCTAAAATCAGATGACATTACTCCCATTGTGGCAATATACATGCACACAACTGTCCAATTCAGACTTCATTCAATTTGTTCAGCTAACACAACAAAAATATATGTTTTAACTGATTTGCCAGCTAATCCCTTAACCTTTAGTACAACCACAGTATAATGTCAAGTGCATTTTAGTAGCATAAACCTTTAAATTACCCTTTGCAATGCTTGGCTTTTGAACAATGAATGGATTCATTTTTGAAACGTACCTGTTATTTTCTTGGTGGCATTAATCTGTTTATTTTAAATTGATTGATATTTCAATTAAACACAAATTTAAGGAGATGCATCGAAAGTTTATACCATGCCTTGTAATTGTGCCTCTATACAAAACTGACATGACATAAAAGAAATTGTGGCTCATAAACTCACATTGAAGAATTAGCCTGGGTTACACCTCAGTTGAACTCTACATTCTGTGAACCCAATTACATTAATTAAAAGGTACAAGCCATGTTTGTTTTTTTCCGCTCTGATCCCTCCAAAATACACCAGTAGCCTCTGAGGAAAACACACAGAGTCAAAGTTTAGATGGGAGAGCAAGAGATTCATCTGTTTTCTAGGTAAACAACACTGTAGATATGATCTGAGTGTTCCCTATATGTTAGCTCTTGCAACACATATCACAAACACTGGGTTCTTGTTGAGGCAGATATATTGAAGTTTCTTGCCAGTACTAGCCATACACACTGTTCTAAGATATCATATGTATGGGTAGTATATATTGTGTTAGTACATACTTCATATTGATTAGACTAACCAAATGGGCAGCAATGTGGTGGAGGAGGATTTCCTTAATGTAGGAGGGATGGTTTCCTTGACCAATATGTCGAGGAACCAACTAGAGAGCAAGCCATCCTAGACTGGGTATTGTGAAATGCGAGAAGATTATTTAACAACATTGCAAGATAATCGAATAAAACACAAACAAAAGAGATCAGAATATGGAATAACTTAACCTATCCAAAAACCCAAAAGATCATCCCAACTTAATGATTCTGTTCTAGAAGAATCAGCATGCAGATGCTTCTTTAGGTCCAGCAGCTTCAAAACATTACTGTGCTAAAACCAAACCAAACCAAATCAGAGAACAGCTTAGCTGGGAGAACTGGCCACACCCCTTTTATTGTATTTTTTTTATTTTAAAGCCTTTTGCCTGAGGCAGTATCTGTTAGCTATAATCAAACTGGCCCTAAAACTCTTCAACTTAAACTTTTTGGAGTGTGTGTCTTTTATGAACTCTCTGCAAAATAAAACAAGGACAGCGTAACCTTGTTAAAGAAACAGCATCATCACATATGGTAGAACTCTTCATTAAGCTGGACAGTGGCACAATTAAATCTAAAACTAGGGTCTTGAACTTAAAGAAAGCTAACTCTGATGGTATGAGGTTAAGATAAGCTGACCAAGGATACTTAAAGGGTTGACAGTGGATAGATAATAACAGACACATGGAAGAACTTCAACAACTGTACATCCCTTTCTGAGGTAAGAGTAAAACAAGGAGGGTGGCTCAACCATGGCTAACAAAGGAAATTAGGGATACTGTTAAATGCAAAAAGGAAGTATATAAATTGGCCAGGAAAAGCAGCAAAACCAAGGTCGAGGAGAAATTCAAAATTCAGTGGAGGAGGACGAAGGGGTTAATTCAGAAAGGGAAAATTGAATATGAAAGTAAGATAGCAGAAAACATAAAAACTAACTGCAAAAGCTTCCAAAGATACGTGAAGAGATAAAGTCTGGTGAAGACAAGTATAGATCCTTTGCAGTTAGAATCAGGTGAATTCATAATGGATAACAAAGAGATGGCAGACCAGTTGAACAAATACTTTGGATCTGTCTTCATTCATGAGGACACAAAGGAAGAAATGCTAGAGAACAGAGGATCAAGCATGAAGGAGGAACTGAAGGAAATCCTTATTATATAGCAAATGGTTTTGGGGAAACTGATGGGATTAAAACCCAGTAAGTCTCCAGACCGTTATGCTCTGCATACCAGAGTACTTAAGGAAGTGGCCTTTGAAATAGCAGATGCATTTGTGATTATTTTCCAGTATTCTGTAGATCTGGAAGAATTTCAATTGATTGGTGGGTAGCTAATTTAACATCACTCTTTAAGAAAGGACGGAGAGAAAAAGTGGGGAGTTATAGGCCAGTTAGCTTGACATCGGTGGTGGGGAAAATGAACGCATCAATAATTAAGGATGTAAAAACTGAGAATTTGGAAAACGTTGACAGAATCAGTCCTTGTCAGCATGGATTCACTAAAGAGAAGTCGTGCTTCTTAAATCTTCTGGAATTTTTTTGAGGATGAGACCAGTTAAGTGGACAAGGGTGAATCAGTAGATGCTGTGTATCTGGACTTTCAAAGGACTTTTGATAAGGTTCCATACAAGAGATCAGCGAGGAAAATTAAAGCTCATGATATCAGAGGTAAGGTAGTTATAGGAACAGAGAACTGGTTGGTAGGCAGGAAGCACTGAGTTGGAATAAATGGGTCTTTTTCAGAGTGGCACTTATACAGGGCCTCGGTGAGGCCACCTTGAGTATTGTGTGCAGTTTTGGTCTCCTAGTCTGAGGAAGGACTCTATTGAGGGAGTCCAATGAAGATTTATCAGACTGATTCTGGGATGGCTGGACTGACATAAGAGAAAAGACTGGATCGACTGAGTTTGTATTCACTGGAATTTAGAAGAATGAGGGGAGATCTCATAGAATCTCATAGAAACTCATAAAACCTGATGGGCTAGATGCGGGAAGAATGTTCCTAATGTTGGGGATGTCCAGAACTAGGAGTCACAGTCTAAGAATAAGAGGTAAGCCATTTAAGACTGAGATGAGGAAGAATTTCTTCACTCAGAGAGTTGTGAACCTGTGGCAATCTCTCCCACAGGAAGCTGTTGAGGCCAGTTCATTAGATATATTTAAGAGGGAGCTGGACATGGCCTTTGCAGCTCAAGGGATTAAGGTGTGTGGGGAGAGGATGGGAATGGGATACTGACATTGCTGATCAGCCAATATTGTATTGAATGGTGGGGCAGGCTTGAAGGGCCGAATGACCTACTCCTGCACCTATTTTCCATGTTTCTATGTCTCTAGTCTGCAACCTGGGCTTACTGACTACATAGAGCAAAGATACAGTAATTGCAGGTAGGCTATTACTTTTATGACAGTTACTGCTAACATCGGTGAAGTAGGTATCTTTATACTAGAACATCATATGTTGTGATGCCATCAAACTCTTTAAAATGTCCATAGCTTGTCTGGTCTGGGATCTATGAAATAATAATCCTATCCCCTCTATTTCCTTTTTAAAAATTGGGAATCTTTTACCAACAGATATGTGCAAGCATATACATATACTATCTCGACAAATAAAGATAACACTTTGGAGGACATCCAACATGACTATATTTAGCCCTTATACAGTTCTTACAATTTGGTTATGTTGCTTCACTCAGTAGTGTGCTGACTGTCATTGCAGGTGGGTATCTCTCATTTGTCATTATCATTTGGCACTATCAGCACTTTCACTTTTTGATTTGCCATCATATGTGATGTGTGATTGATCAGATGCTGTTCATATCTGTAGCCCATTTTTTTTTTCCACAGGGCCTGACCATTACAATGTCATAAGACCCAAACTGGATACATTGATACAATATTCTTTCACAAACTCATGTGTTTGTGTGACAATCTCAAACTCATACCTTCTCTTGGTTCAAGTTGAGATGACTGCCATATATCATGTTCTTGTACTGTTCTCTCCCTTCTTTCTAACAATACGCTGTGCACTTGGGTTTAGGTGTGACAGTGTGGGAGAGGAGCTGTGTGGACCAGTCTTCCAAATATGAGAGAAGCTAGTGAGCATAAAATGTTGAGGAGCAACACATTGATGTAACATCTTGGCAAATCACTCTACACTTGACTATCACAAATTTTATGGTATGTGCAGTACATTCCGTGACACTGTGAGACTGAGGGCAGGAAAGAGAAGAGGTAAAATGTTGGACACTATTTCCTGCAATTTTTGTGAAAGGGACACTAGTGTATTGCTGTGAGACAAAATTTGTTGAGATACACTGAACATACCAAATATGGTAGTCAATGTGTCAACAACAGTTATAATAGTGATATATTTAATTTGTCATAGAAAAGGGAATTGGTGAAATAGTCAGTCAGCAGAATGTAAACATTCACTGAGACATGGTAAATATCATAATTTTGCACAATAGCTCAGAGGGATCATGTATAGAATGAGAGATTTGTTTGATTGTTTCACATGACATGATCAGTTGATCGATGGCCTTAGTGTTGATCTCTTGTTTTGTTTCTGCACTCATGAGAGCTATGTGTCTAGCATGTCTTTGTTTGCTTTGGAATGATTTTGTTTGCATTAAAAACTGCACTCCTAAAGGGTTCTCTCGTAGTTTGTATCTCAATGACCAGATGGAATGTATTGCTCAGAAATCTGCAGAATGTGTTCATGTCACCTGTTGATGATCATTTTGAGTTGTTGAGTTTTACATCATCTAATGTAGCTTATTGAATCTGCTCCTTCTGGCTATGACCTAAATACATGAAATCAGTTTTGAGACTATCTCCCAACTCAGATTCAATAATATCCACTCACAGGTCTTTCTACTAAATTGGATGTTGGGAGCCTGTGAAGAGTTTTGGAAATGGTTATTTAGGAACCTGGCTTGTGTTGTATTTGTAAATTGCACCCAGATGTCTTTCACAATTAATCACTGGAGTTTTGTGAATTAACAACAAAATATTTGAAGAATAAACTTATGTAAAATTATTGAGTTCCAAAAACTAGAGCAAGAGTTTGCTTCTCAGTGTTGGAGACTGCACACCCTAGAAAGTTCCCCTCTGTGTGGGTTGGATTGCTTAGTGACATCCAAATCAGAACCAATTAAAATTAATGTTTGGTTAAATAGTCACCCAGTTCTGATGGAAATCGATACTGGTGCAGCTGTATCTGTGGTTGTCGAATCTGTATTTAACATGATTCATTCGGGACTCCAACCCTTAGGTTTGCAGAAGACCTCAGCCAGACTGAGAACACACATTGGGGAACTGTTGCAGATAAAGTGTACAAGTTTGGTTCCGGTCTCCTATGCAAAGTGCATGGTGCAGTTACCACTGATGGTAGTAAAAGGCACGGGCCCAAGCTTATTGGGGCAGAATTGGTTGAGAAAGATTCACTTGGATTGGCTCAACATCTTTCAATTAGAAAATGGCTGCCCCAGTGAAGTCCTAGTGAAGCATTCAGGAATATTTCAGGAAGGGCTTGGGACTATCAAAGGGGCCAAAGTCACTTTACATGTTGACCAGGAAGCAATTTCAAGATTTTGCAAGGCCCCACCCAATACCATTGTTTTGTGGGCAAAAGTAAAGGCAGAAATCAGGAGGCTGGAGAATGAGGGAATCATCAAACTCGTGCAGCTTGCAGAATGGGCAGCACCGGTTGAATGATTGAGAAAACTGATAGTCAGTTTGCCTTTGTGGAGATTTCAAGCAAACAGTAAACTGCTTTTTGCAGCTGAATAAATACCCAAACCCTCGCATAGAATAGTTGTATGCAAAGTTGGAGGGGAATGTGTTCATGTCATCTGTTGATGATCATTTTGAGCTGTTGGGTTTTATATCGTCCAGTGTAGCTTACTGAATCTACTGCCTCTGGTTGAGGCCAAAATACATGAAATCAGTTTTGAGACTATCTTCTAACTCATTTTCAGTAATATCCACTCACAGGTCTTTCTACTAAGTTGGATTTAGGGAGTCTATCCTTTACGAAACTGGACATGAGCCACACCTACCTGCAAGTGCGACTGGATGAGGAGTCCCTGAAATACACTACAATTAATATTCATAAGGGTCTATATCAATATGGAATACTGCCACAGCCAATGTACTGTGCACATGTAAATAAAGTGTGACTTGTTGATGGTCTATCAGTCGCAATGCAGTTATTTCAAGTTGTCACTCTCTACTGGTAGAGATCAGCCCTATGGTCCTTTGGGACTACGGCTGTTGCGATTATTATTGTAGTTGAGGCAGGAACCCTTACACTGGAAAATCACATATTGTGAGGCCACCTAGCTGTCAGACTGCCTGTCTGGTTTGGGATCTATGCAATAATACAATAGCATGTATCATATCCCAGTGTTTGCTCAGTTGAGAAATCTATTATTCATCCGATAGAATTCATGTGGCTTATGATATATTATCAACTGAGTTCTTGTGAATAATCTCAATGGTATAAGTCAATGTGATAGATCTTATTATTTTTATAGTTATTACTTATTTATAATAGAATTGAAACAGTCGGACATTGTGTTAATCTTACTTATCTAAACCAACACAGTCTTACTGAACATTAAGTTCACTAATCTTATATCAGAACTCCCACTTCCATTTTTGCTGTTTTTTCCCCTTTCCTGTTTTATTTCTTCTGATCATTTACTTTGCATTTGGGTGGCATCCATACAGCCATTCACATCCTACCATGATACATCTTTCGTTTCTTTATCTATCAGTAATCCTTGGCTTCTCATGAAGCTTTTTAAAAAGCTATGTAATCTCTTCAGTCCTCTCTCCCATCACAATGAGATTGCATCTTTTTTCCCCAGCTTCACTTACTAAAAGCCTATTACACTTTTACTTTTACGTTCATTCTGATGAAGACCCACCAATCTAAAATGTTAATTTTCTTTCTCTGGTTGCTTTCTGATGTGTTGAATATATCCAATGTCTTGCCTTTAATACAGACTTACACACCATTAACCTTGAGACTAGTGTATGTTGCAGAATAAAGTCATCAGCACTGATTCAATCCCCATACTGCCTGTGGTAGTTCATGGAGACCCTGTCTCCTCATTTTAGCCCACACTATTGGAATAATCACCTCATTATACATAACCCATTGTCCCTTTAATGGAGAGAGATGCCTATGGTCCTTTGTGAACTATTGTTCCATATCTTGTTAATCTGTTCAGTTTGAGTCCCTTTTCAATGTATTTTGGCAGATGCTCATCTCTTCTGACTGATACCCAAGGTTTAGTAGTTAGATCCAGCATTTTGGGCAATGTACTATTTTATTTCATATGTATTGACTCTTTCCCATGATGCAAGCCTCCGCAGTAAGAGGTTAATTGGACTTCCTTTGTGAAAGCATGTCTTTTGAGTCAGTGAACTCATTGTGAATCTGTTCAGGAGTTAAATTTTCAATCTTGCTGAACATGTTTCTTCAAGTCACTTCCCTTTAAACAACACTAGATCTATTTTTGGTATAGAAATTCATTTTGCAATTTCATGACATTTATACCACAAACATGCCATTCAACCCAACTGCGACATGCTATTGTTAATACTCCATTAAAGTCCTCTCCTGCTGCACTCGTCTTTATTATGTTTTCTTCTCAAATCCCTTCTCCATTAGCCTCAAACCTGCTTATCCCTGTACTATCTTCAAGCCCTCCAATCCTATCTAGCTTCTCCTTAATTCTTGTAGACCACATACCTCAGTACGTATTGAAACATTCCACATTCTAACAGCATCGTTGGTGAGGATGTTTCTCTTGACTTCTTTGATGGTTTTGTTAGTGACAACCTTATATTTATAACTACTGTTATGACATAGCAGTGAACCTTCTGCTATTAAACCATACACCCAGAAAAGCTCACCTCACCTCATAATCTATTAAAGTATGAGTGACAGAAAACTCCCAAATTTCATTATTTGAAGAAATTAATATCAATTTAATCTTTAACTCTAAAAGTGAACATTAAAAAACAAGTGTTCACAACTCTAAGCCACCCTTTCTCTTAACTGTTTATTACCTGCCTCCAAGCTGTTCCAATATGCTGTTCCAATAAAACATTTACTAAAATTACATCAACTTTATTTCAACGCCACATAGTGCTGTCATCTTTGGTGTCTGTCTTCTTCTGGCTGAAGATCTCCCTGGGTCATCTTCTTTTGTTTACCACAAATATGTTTCATATGAAAAGGTGCCTTTGATAGAGAGAGTTTCCTAATTTTTTGGATCTGTGTTGATGGCAGTTGCTCTGTTCAGTTTTCAAAGTGTCTGAATTTTTATATTCCCAACATCAGATTGTCTCATTGGTTCAATGTTGCCAAAACAATAAATTCAAATGCAATTGGGTTTTAGTACCCTGGGGCATAATTTAAATTGATTGGTTAAATTTAAAATGTTGTCAAATCAGTAATCAACTAAGGTATCCATTTCACAGCAAAAATGATATATTTTCAATTTTCCAGTACACTCTGAGACTGCCATCTTATCATTTACACAGGTGCTTGTAAGCTCTTAGTTTAGAACAGCATTCACTCTCTCTTAAAGGTATAGTACATGCCTTCAACTTCATAACAGCATCACCTCAGTTTTAGACACTTCTATAATTAGAATCAGAACAACAAAATAAGTAGGAAGAATAGTAATATGGCCTTTGAGCCTGCTCCATAATTCAATAGGATCAGAGTTAAACACCAATTCTACTCAGTCAAGCTAATCCCTAATTCTCTGATTTTTTTCACAGTGCTTAAAATGTCTTTTGATCTCAATCTTGAATTTACTGAATGTTGGAATGTTCACAGCTCTCTGGGGTAGAGAGTGCTAAAGATTCACAACTTACAAGTGAAGAAATTTCTCCTCATCTCTGCCATAAATGGCTGCCTCGTTATCATTGAGATCGTGACACCTAATTCTAGACTGTCCAATCAGACGAAATATCCTCACATCATCTCTGCTCTCAAGCTTCTCAGAAATTTGCATATTTCAATTAAATCACGTCTCATTCGTTTCAAATACAGAGAATATCAGTCAATTCAAGCATCCTCTCCTCATTGGACAGCTGTCGAATGAACAATAATTGTACTTCCTCTAAGGCAAAGTTCATCATTCCTGAGGTACGAAGAGAAAAACTATACACCAGGTGTGGTCCTACTGAAGCTCTTTCTAACTGCAGCAAGACTTCTTTACTCACAGTGCTGCCTCCTTGCAATAAACAACTAACACACCTATTATCTTTCTAATTGCCTGATATGCGTAAATGTTAGTTTTCCATTCACTAGGTCAGTAAAATAACTGGGAATCTGAACCTTTATTAGTTTCTTACCTCCTAAAAACAGGCTGCTTTTCCATTCTTCCTACCAAAATGGAAAATGTCACAACTCCCTCCTTCGAGTGTCTAATTACCCAATCACCAACAAATCCGTTCTTTACCCTTTGCATCCTCTTCACATCCCCCTTTCACCTTTCTCCTCACCTAACTTAGTAAAACACGTGTGTAAGCCATGCTCTTACTGAATGATACAGCAGATCTGAGGGGCTGAATGGCCTACTTTTTTTGCCAAATTTGTAAGTTTGTACAAGCTAGCCAATTATTTCACTGGAGCTTAGCAAAAAATAAGTAGATAAATATTTTGCTCCAGGAAGGTTGGTCTATGGGATGGAAGGTTATTTGGTGGAAAATCTCTACCAGGGTTTGGCAATTTCCATTTTATTGTTATTTAGTACGAACATTTAATAACTACTCAGTGTTTAACCAAAACCATCAAAAATGGTTGAAGACAAAAAGACAGCTGGTTCAGTTGAAGTGTAATTGTGCACTGTCCAATTACACTGAACAGGTGGGTAAGGAAAATCGTCCTTTTTATTTCTGATCTGTATCATAAAAATGAAAACAAACTATCTGGTTCAGCAACTGCAACTTGACATGATTCCACTTAATCCACTACAGCAGATGTCTCAGCTCTCAGTCAATAATGTAGTAGATGTGCTTTTAAGTTAGCTTGTTCCTGGAGGGAACATATCAAAGGCAAGATGTAATCTGACTGACTATTTATCTACGATCTTTCACACATTATAGTGTCCTATTTTCAGCAATATATGAAATGATGTAATTCTCCAAGTGTTGTTAACACTGAAGATTTTCTATATACACACACCTTCACATACAGAAGCTTTCAACACATTTGCAGCAACAAAAATACACCTTGGAGTAACAACAGACCTGCTTGGATGATTTTCATCTTCCTTATATCTCATGTGGATTAGTTTCTGAAGAGTTAGGTCACAAACATAGAAACAAATATGGACAGGGAGAAATACGCTGCAGTCTATCCAGCTTGCCCTGCACAATTTATTATGCTTTGTGTATAGAGAATAGAGTCACTCTGTATGCCAGCATGTAAAGGGTGCATATGAATGGTACCCGTGGATCATGACCTGTGATGCCGTGTGGACATAACCAACATGCAGGCCTTTTGGAATAAGCAACCGGAATAAAGAGCACTGGACTAATGGTAAGATTCTTGGTAGTGTAGATGAACAGAGAGATCACGGTGTCCATGTACATAGATCCGGTTGTTAAAAAGACATAGTGTGTTAGCTTTTATTAGTGGAGGGATTGAGTTTCAGAGCCATAAGGTCATGGTACAGCTGAACAAAACTCTGGTGCGGCCGCACTTGGAGTATTGCTTGCAGTTCTGGTCACTGCATTATAGGAAGGATGTGAAACTTTGGAAAGGGTTCAGAGGAGATTTACTAGGATGTTGCCTGGTTTGGAGGGAAGGTCTTATGAGAAAAGGCTGAGGGACTTGAGGCTGTTTTCGTTAGAGAGAAGAAGGTTGAGAGGTTACTTAATTGAGACATATAAGATAATCAGAGGGTTAGATAGAGTAGACAGTGAGAGCCCTTTTCCTCGGGTGTTGTTGGCTAGCATGAGGGGGCATAGCTTTAAATTGAGGGGTGATAGATATAGGACAGATGTCAGAGGTAGTTTCTTTACTCAGAGTAGTTAGGGTGTGGAACGCACTGCCTGCAACAGTAGTAGACATGCCAACTTTAAGGGCATTTAAATTGTCATTGGATAAACATATGGATGAAAATGGAACAATATAGGTTAGATGGGCTTCACATTGGTTTCACAGGTCAGTGCAACATCGAGGGCCAAAGGGCCTGTACTGCGCTGTAATGTTCTATGTTCTATATTAAAACTGGCAAGAAGAATCCACAAGGTATTCGCTCAGCTTTCCAAGTCAGGTATTTCCTGCTGTCTTGCTTGGTTGACTCACTTGGTAAGCTAGAAAACTAAATATTAATGAATTGCAATGGTTCATTAGCAAGGTGTTTAACAAGCAATAACCTCCCATATGATGATGATTCCTGATGAAAAGCTTATGCCCGAAACGTCAATTCTTCTACTCCTCGGATGCTGCTTGACCTGCTGTGCTTTTCCAGCACCACAATCTTGAAAATAACCTCCCATAATTGGCAAATTGCTGCACTATTTGTCTAAAGCATAACAACTAGAGTGAGTTGAGATTAAGCTAGGCCTCAGACTTACCTGATTCTGCCACAAATCTTGTTCTAGCCCACGTTGCTCAGACCCCTAAAAGATTCTGATTCTTGTCTCTTGCCCCATCAGGAGGAGGTGAGGGCTGCAGGTGCTGGAGATCAGAGTCAAGAGTGTGGTGCGAGAAAAACACAGCTGGTCAAGCTGCGTTCAAGGAGCAGGAGAATTGACATTTTGGGCATAAGCCCTTCATCAGGAATGTGTAGGGCTGATGAAGGGCTTATGCTCAAAACATCGATTCTCCTGCTTCTTGAATGCTGCCTGACCTGCTGTGATTGTCCAGCACCACACCCTTGATTCTTGCCCCATCACCCCACATCACCCAAGAAAGGCAGCATTGCATATAAAAACATCTTGGCAAATACTCAAATTCAAAGTAAGCGGAAATCAGCTCCATGTCTTTGTGCAGCCTTTGAGACCTTGGATTGTCTTTGAGAATTGGATCTCAGAGGGGAGACTTTTAAAGTCCCCTGTAATTACTTCAATTTTACAAAGATGGCTCTGATCAATGTTTTTTGATAATGACATGGTCAAGGTTGCTTGGGGTGAAGATTGTATTTGATATAGTTGGCCATTGGATGTAAATTACATGCAGAATTCTGTCATTACAAATGTCTTTATAACCTGGTCTGTGTTAACGCTTAATTACTTCAAGCCCTTCATTCATAAGTCAAGCAGCTCTCTCTCGGACAGACAAGTATTTACTTTGCCTGCACTGGATGTGATGGTAGCCATGTTTCATTTCCATTGTGCACTTTGATTTGGATGAGCATGGCTACTTTTCACGATGAGTTACAGGCTCAACCTCTCAATCTAGGAGCCCACCCAACATTATGTTCCTTTCTGCCTTGCACTCCCATCATATGTGAACTTCCACACATTCCCACCTAACTCTTTCATTAAAGTATTCACCCATTAATTCCCCCATTTTATCTCCTTAGCTCTCATGCCTACAGCTTAGTCATGTCAACAGTCATGGTGCACTGCCCCACCACTGAAGCTTGTCTGGTTCGATAGTGGATTCAGTGGGATATAAAAACTATGAGTTAAGTGATCCTAATTAACAAGTTTATTGGTAGTAATATATTAAGCAGTTATGAATATATTAAGTGGTGAATTAATATATTGAACCAAAAGTATATATATTAAACTAGACATAAACGTATATTAGAAACACATGTAAATTAATGAGTGGATCTGTTAGCATAGATCACTCTGGACATGTTCAACATCAAGTCTCACTACTTCCTGCCCGCTGGGTGACGACAACTGGTCTGGAGAACTCGGGGTTCCTGGCATAATTCACAATCCCAATTTATGGTGAAGTCCCATGAATAGGGCAAAGTCCTCGCTATTGGTACTATTCTGAATCTGAGATGACATGTCATAGCATCAAAGAAAATCGAAAGCACTGTGAATGCTGTAAATCAGAGACAAAACTCGCAATGGATGGAAAAGCTCAACAGGTCTGGCAGCATTTGTGGAGAGAAATCAGAGTTAATGTTTCGGGTCAAGTGACCCTTCCTTAGACCTGAACCGTTAACTCTAATTTCTTCTCCTACCAGACCTACTGAGCTTTTCTAGCAATTTCTGTTTTTGCTATATCATCATTTCATGTTAATTTCAGTACTTTCCCAGACAAGCCATTATAGAGAAAAACACCCTCAGTAGCTCTGTGTGATGGCTAAGCAGGACAATTCTCACAACAGTGTAGTATCACGTGGTCATTCCTCAGTCTAAACAAGCTGCTTTCGCATCAGCCTGTTTCTCATGTATTTTTCCACTTTATTTTAATTACTTGTTGTCATATCTAATTAACCCTTAATGACCTGGTTTGAAGTTATCATTTTTAATCCCACCACTACAAAGCCAGATCGGTGGTCACCATCGATGACCCTTTTCCCCACAATAATCCATGCTGTCCAGTTCTCCCTTGTCACCTATCCTTACCTGCTAAGTTGCAGTCTGCCTCCTGACAATTTCACACTTACTGTTATCTCTGCATCCCAGCATGCTGCCTTTGATCTCCACATTTTATCTCCCCAACTTCCCCACGACAACAGTGGCTCTTGATAATGCTTCTTGTTTCTCACCCCAAGTCTGATCATGGTCGACTCTTCTGACCATCATGGAGTAAAAGCTCTGACTGATGATTGATCAGACTCTTGACTGATCTCTGCAGCTTTCTCAGTTACTTACTGTTAATCCATAGACTGGTTGCACTGACCGCAGGACTAATCGTGGCCCCTTCCCAGGACTACAGGGGCTCTGCGACTGACCAAGCATGTTGAAGCTCCTTGACGAGGCTTAGGCAATACGCTTGACGGAGTGTGGCATAACTCCTTAACTGATGACAATCCCCCTTGACATGAATCAAAACAACTTCCCTTAGACTATGAGACATGGCCATTTGTTTGAAGCATTTACATTGTGTTTCCCATATAGAATCATACAGTGTGGAAGCAGGCCATTCAGCCCATTGAGTCCAAAATGACCCCTGAAGATCCAACCCTCTACCTGTAACCCTGCATTTCCCATGGCTAATCCACCTAGTCTGCACATTCCTGGACACAATGGAAAATTTAGTATGACCAATCCACCTTTGAATGGTAGGACGAAGCCAAAGCACCCTGAGGAATCCCATGCAGACACAGAGAAAGTGTGCAAATTCCAGAAAGACAGTAGTCTGAGGCTGGAATCGAATCCGGGTCCCGGGTGCTGTGAGGTAACAGTGCTAATGATTGAGCCACCATGTCGCCCATAACTTACTGGCATAGAGCATGGGTGTGATAAAGCATAATGCAATACATGCAACAACATGCCCACTTCCTTGACTGATCAATGCTTTTAAACATGACAGGCTAATTGGCTTTGTGTCTGTTCTGAAAGAAAGATAAAGTAAGGGAGACATTCTATGAGCATCTAAGTAGGGTAAAGAGTGAGTGAGCACTAAGGGAGCAAGTTAAAACCCATGATATGAACACAAATCCATGAAACCGAGTGCCTATTTATGTGTACAAAGCAGCCTAGCAACAACATTTCCATGTAAGGTGGTGGTGAACTCCAACGTGCAGTATTGAAGTAGTGAGTTGAAGATGTGCCATGGTGATATGGTGATATGGTGAGGCTTGTGCTTCTCTGATGCCAACTTTTGTGGTTAGGGGGACAGGAATTCACTGCCAGTAGAACGTGCCTGAGGTGTTGGGAAATACTGGCCAAGTGGGAGGCCTGGAGAAGATACCCCAGACTCTTGCTCAAACTTTCGATTTGGGAATTGCCCCCATCTAGTTTCTCACCATGACCTGGGGAGAGAAGAACTTGCATTTAACTGAGGCAAGGTAATAATGAGATGTTGATGCATAAAAACAGGCCTGATGCTGCTCAATAATAAGATTCACATCCAGTCACTAAAACCGTGTGTGGAAATTCAGTATATTTCCTTTCAATGTCAAGATTCTAATTTTTCCATTCTCACTCCGTATTCCCAACTGATTTGCCATTGCCCACATTATTCATGGGCTGGGAAGATTTCACCCATTTCATTGTTCATCACTCTGCTTCTTTGAACCTGAGGCTATCCAATATAGATGCATCTAGCAGACTTGCACCTCACAAGATCTGCAAACAAATTGCATGAGTAAATGAGGATATTTTGAACTATCAACATCTTCTATTGGTGCATGATTCCTCGATTTCCTTTCAGGTCTAAAAATGCCAAGCCTTTCCAACAAATTCAAAGTGATCAATTCACCTGCAGTAATGTGCTATCTCGAAGTACACTTTCTGAAATTACCTTTTCAATTTTACCAATTATTTAAACACTGGATCATTAACTCTGAATATAATTTGCCTGTCAGAGATAGTCACTGAGCTTCTATGGATGGTGTGTTTAAAAATAAATTAAACAGGGAGAAAAATGTTATCTATCTGACCTTCAAATTCTTTAGGGGGAAGCATTGTTATGCATAATTTAATGGGCTTTGTTAGAAAAATTATCTATTACATTCAGTGATAAATATTTTCTCATTCTAAATCATAACAACTCACTGAGCAGAAGGAAACCGAACCAATAATGTTAAAAGAATAATGGTTAATTTAATAACAATGATCCTGAAAAATGTCTGCCAGCAGAGCCAACTAATAAAACTTTCTGTGCCTATTCACTGAATCAGCAGAACTAGAGGTGTCACATCATGGTCAATAGGAAAACGAGACATGTCCAGGACTGAGTTAAGAAGTGGATTTAATTAATAACGACTTTTTGGAGGCCATCCACTCTGAGCTGGCCTCAACAGAATCAAATCAAAATGGAGGTCAGGAGTGTCTTTTAGCCTGGATTTTCCTCCTCTATTAGAGTTTGAAAATAATTGTCATCCTGGATCATTTCCATGTCTAGGCTTGACTCAAGATACTTGTGACTGGGAACTATCCTACCTGAACTGGAACATTAAACAACAAGCTTTGAAAATAATGTGGTTGACCTTTCCTGTAATTTGTGCAGAAACTTACTTACTTGTTTTATTTGTTTCCCAGTATCAAGCCATCTCATTTCCTATAGCCTCAGGACTCTTTTGTTAACACTACTCACACATGAGTCATTTGTCACCCTTTTATGGCTTTATAATATAGCTGCTATAATAATACAATGTAGCAAAATGACTTCTACTTTAACAACTAAGCTAAATCTTGTGCATAACCTTTAAATGATTAAGCAATTCTTTATTTCAGTTGCTTGAAGCCAAATTAATGTACCTGTATTTTTGGAAAACAAGTTTTTTTCTCTATGTAAGCAGTTTCAAACAAATTGATTCCTTGAAATTTTGTACCTCCATCAATCAGGCTAAAAATGTAGCTTTGTTGTTTCCCTGGATGGAGGTGTCAGTGGGGGAAGCAGCCAGGCATATTGAGATGGAAGATATTTTCATTTATCCACTTCATCTTCATCATTGAAGCATTGTCATCATCTTCGCCAGAGCTACTTGTGGGCTCTGTACAGTAGATGTGCAGTTGGATTCACAGTGCAAGGCTGGGATGTTCAAATGTTGGATGTAGTACCATGAGAAGGAAAATAGAAATACTTGTGATTAACACATTCTGGTTTAACTTGAATATTTCAAAATAGAGCTCTGTTAAAGAAATAGAGAACCAACATGTCCATTTTGAAATATTACGGATTTCTTATTTGTTTTTCCCTACTGTGTGGCAGTTTCCAGTTTGAAACCTGTGAGATTAGGAAATGGTAGATTTAAGTTGAATATAGTTACTTATCATCTGTGAAAGGAGAATCCAGATCACGTGGGACTAGAATCTGGTTCTTTAGGGATCCAGATCAACCTAACATTTTCTGTAAATGGTTATGTTCAATGGAAACTATTGTTGTTAATTATTATTATTTGGTTGATTGTTATCATGTGTACCTAGGTACAATGAAACATTTTGTTTTGTGAGTTGTAGAGCTCATATTACTACAAGAAAAAGTAGTTTTATGTGTTGATATTTAAGAAGTATGTCTTCAGAGAAACCAATAGTTTTGTCTCAAGACAGAATCACAATTTCCCAGAAGTGCTGTGATTTGAACAACTTATTTCCTGGGTTAGTAACAACAAAATACTTAGGGTTGTTAGGTAAGTTAGGGTTGATTTTATAATGTAGTGCGCAGTGAACCAATTATTGTCATGGATAATATCTAATATTAATGATGCATATGTCAGCTAGGTTTACCTAGAGGTTTCCATAGGTTTGCGTGGCTCAATGGCTCTGTGAATTAGGATATCATGTCAAGGAGTTTGGTTGGATTCGGGGCAGTGGCTGGGTTTCAGAAATGGCACGTTTCATCTGGCCTGTCGATATATCATTTCAATCAATCAAAACCAAACATAACATAAAATTTATATAAACAGTTCTTCTCGTTTTGTAGCATATAGCTTCCGTTTTTTAAACATTTTCCATTTAAAAGTCATGTTTAAAAGTCATGCTGTAAATGCATCAAACAAATGAATGGGGTCAGATTTGCTGGCATACAGTCTTTCTATGATCTGACAGTGAACAGAAAATTACCTTTCTGATTTTTCCAGTTATTTAAATACCAGAAGAAGATAATTAAGTCTGTATATAATTTGTCTGCCAGAGAAATTCAATAACTTGATGCAAAGCTGCTATGGATGGTGAGTTTAAAAATAAATTTAGCAGGGTGCAAAAATGGTATATATATCTGACCTTCACAACCTGAGGGAAAATCATTATAATGCACAATTATAAGGTACAAAATGACAGACATGAAGCATACACACACCTCCGATTTAAAATGCACCATCTGCTATTTTCAAAAAATGACAAAAGGTGTCCTTTATAGATATTTGAAGCAGACAATTTCAATTTGCAAATAAGGGACATAATACCTGCTTCTTGTCCTGACTGCAGTTTTTAGTCTTGAAACAGCTAGTGCTATTATCTTCAGGAAAACAAAGTCATGTAAGAAAACAAAGCACTTAACATAAAGGTGGAGTTAGAAAATCAACTGTGACATTATTGTGGCAGAGCAGCTTGAGGGAGTGGAATGGCCCACTGCAACTCATGTTTCTTATGTTCCATTTTATTGAAGTCAATTAAGTGTAAAACAGGTCATCAATTCATTATTATCTGCACAGTTCTCCATGTTTGAAATGCTTTTGAATTCAGACCAGTGACAGTTAGAAGAATTCTTAGTGAACTCTGTGCAGCTTAACCAAACAGGATGAGAATGGGAAGCACAGAATTGTATACGTTTGCAATTTAATACTCTCTTACTGATAAAGGTGAAATGAATTATCATGCTGGATACATGCAGTTATTTTTCAGTGTCTGGGGTAAGACAAATTGCTGGGGAAATTATAATACAGGGTATACTTTACATTTAATGCTAGATCAGGCTGAGGAATATTCAAAGCTACAATTGGAAGCAAAGCCCAGACAATGTTTTTCTCGCAATTAGATCAGATTAATTGGGGCAAAATTCACCTGATAAACCTCCAGTTCTGATTTTGAATGCATTAATATAAAATGAGAGGAATATCATGGTCTGTTAACTCATTATTTCCTGACCAGCTTATGTTTTCTGCAGGAGGTGTACAATACCTTATTGAGAAGTTTGGATATGTTGTACAGATAAGACCTACAGTATGTTCATCCTGGGCTCATATGAATATTCTTTGCAGTTTTGACTTTTCTGACCTTTCATACAGCTTTGGTAATTCAGTTAAGCAATCATGGAAAAAGAAGTGGTTAGATCCCTTGTGTGTGAGCTGGAAGGCCCCTCCAGAACTTTGTTGGCCACAAACAAACACAGTCACTGTATATAATTTGTCTGCCAGAGAAATTCAATAACTTGATGCAAAGCTCCTATGCAAAATCTTGATACATGGGCTGGCTTAGGAACAGCTCCATAACCACCAGCCAAAAGTAAATTACGGTTTAATATGAGGAAGTGGTCAACCATCATTGTGTTGATCGGGCATGTATCATGGGAAAGGTCGAAGGGGAAAGACTTTTCTGTGTACAATTTAGTCGAGTAAATTTTGGGATGATGGCCCATAACTTCTCAGGTTCTTTATCTTTTTTCAATAAACATACTCTGAGAGAATCATAGAATACCTACAGGGCAGAAACAGACCATTAAGCCCATCATGTCTGCACCAATCCTCTGAAGAGCATCCCACCCGTGGTAACCCCATATTTACCATAGCTAATCTACATAGCCTGCACTTCCTTGGACACCACAGGGAAATTTAGCATGACCAAACCACCTAACCACCTAATCTTTGGACTATGGGAGGAAACTAGAGCACTCAGTGGAAACCCACGCAGACACGGGGAGAATGAGCAACTCCACACAGACATTCACCTAAGTCTGGAATTAAACCCAGGTCCCAGGTACTGTGAGGCAGCAGTGCTAACCAATGTGATGCCATGCTGTTTGGTAACCTTATCAACTTAAGTGAGTTTGCAAATGCCACACACTGCTCTTATGCTTAATTTAAATTGGCATTATAATTATGCTGTCATATAATTCTATGTTGTGCTATGCTGCCACTGCTATTGGCTGCTGCTTTACTTATCAACTTAAAATTATAATAATTCAAATGAAATAAAGGTGTGAGTACACAAAAAAGAAAATAATTCATTGATCATTGGCTGACTCGGCGCTTAACTGACCTTTCTCGGATACGCTGGAGATAAAAAAACATTCAGTTTGGCCAACTGCAAATCGTCCAATGGATTTGTTACATTAAATCTATAGATTGTGGCTTCCTCATTGTTCACATTAATACTATAATCAATAAATTGTGGCTCTGGAAAAAGCACAGCAGGTCAGGCAGCATGGTGGAACAGTGGCTCAGTGGCTAGCACTGCTGCGCTCATAGTGCCAGGGACCTGGGTTCGATTCCAGCCTTGAACAAACTGTCTGTGTGGGTTACCTCTGGTTTCCTCCATCAATCCAAAGATGTGTAGGTTAGGTGGAATGGCCAGGCTAAATTGCCCATGGTGTACTGGGATGTGTAGGTTAGATGCATTAGTCAGGGATAAATGTAGGGGAATGGGTTTAGGTAGGATACTCTTTAGAGGGTTGGTGTGAACTTGTTAGGCCAAAGGGCCTCTTTTTGCACTATAGGGATTCTATGATCTGAGGAGCAAAAAAGCTTTGGGTTTAAGTCTGACCTGCTGTGCTTTTGTCAGCACCACACTTTATTGACTCTGATTTCTCCAGCGTCTGCAGTCCTCACTATCTCTACATTAATGCCATCCCTCCCTTCTCTTTTCCTACTTTCTGTTGCTTCAAAATCTTTTCATTTCTTTAAACTTGGATCACATGAGATTCCTGGAGGTCTGAAACATGCAAAATTCTCAGGGACAAAGATAGAAAATGCTGGAGAAATTCAGTAAATCTGGCAACACCTTTGAAGAGAGAAAGAGAATTAATGCTTTGAGTCTGGTATGACTTCTTCAGAAATGATAGGTGGTGGAAATGGTAGTTCTTATACTTTTGACAGTGGTAGAGGAGAAGTGAGGGGAACAAATGGAGTACGTCCAATGCAAAAGGGACTATGAAATGGGCTGAAAGAAACAGAAATGTAAGTAGATGTAAATTAAGCTGTGGAATGGGGTAAACGGTCTCTTTGTCTGAGAACAAAGTTAACATGACACAAAAAGACAAGGCCTGGGACAAAAAAATGTCCAGGAAGAGATTTAAAGGAGTTTTTTTTTTAAAGCCAGAAAGATTTTTAATAGAATAGAAAAAGGAAGATTATTTTCTCTGATTGAACAGTTAACGACAAACAATTGTCAATTTAAAAGCATTACTTGCGTTAAGGAGGGTCTGAGGAGAATTCATTTGAACATTAAATGTTTTACCGCAAATAAATTGATTGAAACTGCAGTTATGTGAACTCCCTCCTTCCCTCTGATACTCCCATCTCTCTGGTTCAGCCTGAACTCATCTGGGTGATGAAAATAGTCAAGACTATAACTCTTTGTTTGAATAGCTCTTTGCAATTTTGCTAAAGTTACAAATATCATCTGCTCCTCTTTTAAATTAAATCAATACTTACAAGCGAGATTGTAAATGCCAATACACTGCTCTCATCCTTAATTTAAATTGGTATCAATCTCACGCTGTCAGATAACTCTATGTTGTCCTACGCTGCCACTGCTGTTGGCTGCTGCTTACTTCCCTGTTCACCTCGGCTGCTACATAGAATCACAAGTAACGAAAGAACAAACACTTACTTAAAAATAAATTACACCCATGACAAAGATTGTTGCAAAATAAAACTACCCAAAATATGATTTTCGTACATATTTCAACAATTGCATGACCTTTATAACATATTATGCCAATTTGGATGGGAAAGGTCCCAGTTATATTGGGTCTGTTTTGCTTTAAGGTTTGGGATTAAATTTACAAGGAAAGTGGGACCACATTGAGAAACAATGGCTACAAGCTAGTCAGTAGATTTACAGTTTCGCATTTTACTTATTTTGTGGTCTGATACTTTTGTCAGCTCCTTCTGACTCATATACAGTATTAAATAACTCACTCAATGTGTGTATTGCCAGGCTTTCCATGTTCCCTAGAATGCTAGGAGGCACAGTTTGGCCAATTTTTGAGAACTGGCCATCACAAGCAGCTTCTGTTTAAGTTGAAAGCTGAAGATCTTACTGAAGGACTGGCTACATTACATTTTTTCAGGGAAATTAGAGACGAGAAGCTGTAACTCTCTCAGGAAGGCAACAGACAGCAGTAAATGCTGTTCACCCATCTCTTCTGTGCTCGCTGACCTTTCTTTAATCATTCATGGGACGTGAGTTTCTTTGGTTTGGGGGCCAGCGTTTATTGCCACTTGAAGTCACTGCTAGGTCATTGCTGTGAGTCTAGAGTAACAGAAGTTCAGACTAGATACGGATGGTAGACTCTTTTCATAAATGGCTTCAGTGAAGGAAATGGGTTTTCCCTGACAATGATTATATGGTCAACATGAGGCTAACTTTTAATTCCAGACTTTTTAATTGATTCAAATTTCACCATCAGCCATTGTGGGATATGAACCTTTGATTCCAGAGCATTAGCCTGGATTTGTGGATTAACAGTCCAATGTCAACAATACTGCACAACTGCCTTCTGAGATAAATTTAACAAATTTCCTCTCCTGAAAGACAATAGTGAACCAGATGGGTCTGTGCGACAATCAGGTGCAGGTAGTTCTTCTTTAGTGCAATGGCTGCGTTCTTTTGCAACCCCAAGTTGTAGAAAAATCTTGCTTTCGAAACAGAACTTGAATTGTTGCTGATGTAATGACGTTACAGCCAACACACGTTTTAAAAGTTTGCGCTTTAGAAACAGTGTCCCCAATTTGTCAATCGTGTTACAGCGAATTTACGTTAACAAAACATGCGTTTTAGCAGAACGACATGCAGTTTCTTGATGATTATTAATGAGACTAGCTATTCATTCCAGATTTATGTATTGACTACATACAACTCTCTCCTCCCCCAACCGCTTTGAGAGGATTTGCACTCATGCCTCTGGAAGATTAGTCCTACTTGTGATCCAGAAAAATCTCCCTTTACAAACTTTAAACTATAGTTTTCAAAGCCCTGCATTGCTTTGTTCTGCCCCATCTTTGTAACCAACATAAACCCTTAGTTCTGGCCTCCCTGCTATAGGAAAGGTGTTGTGAAACTTGAAAGGGTTTAGAAAAGATGTACAATGATATTGCAAGGTTTGGAGGGTTTGAGCTATAGACAGACGCTGAGAAGGCTGGCACTATTTTCCAGGTAATGCTGGAGGCTGGGGCGGGGTGACCTTATGGAGGTTTATAAAATCATTAGTAGCATGGATAGAGTGACTAGCCAATGTCTTTTTCTCAAGATAGGGGAGTCCAAAATGAGAGGGCATAGGTTTAAGGTGAGAGGGGAATGACTTAATAGGGACCTAAGGGATAACTTTTTCATGCAGAGGGTGGTGTGTGTATGGAAAGAACCATCAGAGGATGTGGTGGAGGCTGGTACAATTACAACATTTAAAAGGCATCTGAATGGGTGCATGAATAGGAAGGGTTTAGAGAGATATAAGCCAAGTGTTGGCAAATGGCATGAGATTAATTCAGGATATCTGATCGACGTGGATGAGTTGGACCAAAGGGTCTGCTTCCATGCTGTACAACAGTACAACTCTATAACTTTACAGCTCTTTCTGCTCCTCTCATTTTGAGAATTCCTGGCATTCATCACTTGATAACTGTGTTTTTAGCTTCCTGGGCCCTAAGGTCCAGAATTTGCTCACTAAACCTCACTACCTCTTTCCCCTCCTGTAAGGCACTTCTTAACAACAACCACTTTGAACACATTTCTGATTATCTTTTCTAATACGGTATTTCCACATATTGCTCATTATGAAATGTTCTCTGAAATTGTTCCTTGTGAGGAATGTTGAAATGTTTTACTAATAAAAGTGAGAAATAAATGTAAATTGTAAATTATTAAATGATCAGCATTTTCTACTTTCCATCTACTCCACGAGCATCTGCTTCAATGTTGCTTGTCACATAGTTCAGCAAACCTTCAAATGTAGATTGATCATTAAGCTGACAGACTTCATAGCCATTCAGTCACAAAATTACTTTTAAAGGCAGAGGCCTGAATAGAACCATGGGAGCAGTGCTAACTCAGAAGTGCAAGGAAGCATTTCTCAAAGAGACGGAGCGGAAAAAAAGAGATGCCAATCAACCACAGAGAAAAAGAAAGAGATAAACGTATCTGGTAAGATCGTTAATAATTTGACAAGGTATTCCAAGCAAGTGAAAGATATGTGAAAAGGAAATCACAAGAGAAGAATTTTGAAGAAAACATATTGTGTGTTGGTCTGAAAACTTGAAGATTGGTACAAGGGAAATATGAAGTGTGGAGTGTGTGTTTGATTTTTCACTCAAGGCATTGAGTTAATGTTATCTGCAATCCCCTGAAGGGCTGTTAAGTAAAGACTTATGACAATGGAGGAAACTCATCAAGGCCATTCTTCCAGCTGGCTGAAGAATGAGCAACTAGCCTTCCACAAGCCTTTAAGCAGTCATCTCTCAACCCTTCTCAGAGACAGGAACTGTGTGGCTCTGAAAGATAAATACCATGTAAAAATGAAAATAAAAATGGCTAAGAAGAAGAATCAAGTTGTCTCTGTTGGATTTGTGTAAAGGCAAGAAGGACTGACAAACATCTTAAAATTTTCAGTAGATTAGGATAGATTACAAACAAAATACCTTAAGGTATACTTTGAACCAGGGAGAAAGAATCAAAACAACAAAAAAAAATCTAATTTCAAATATGTGAATGATCAAATACATTTACCAATACTTTATAGTGTTCTCTATCATTTTTCAAGTTATTGGTAATCTCAAACTCCAGTAATTAGGACTGAGTTCAAAATAAGTTTCGACACAGACTGCAATAGAAGTGGTGTTCCACTAAAATTATCTTGTGAAATGTTGCCTGGGATTTGCTTGCAGCCTCTCCCATTTTTCTGCTGTAAAACTGTCAGAAGAAGCTGTGGATAACAAGCTAAAAAGCAACCAGTCACTTAGTTTCTTTCGGCTTTCTTTCAACCTTTATAGGTCATGTAGGACATCTGGAGAATCTCAGGGGAATTCTGTCCCTATGCATCATAGTCTGGATGTTTTCTTGATTCGTGCTTTGATCTTTTGGAACATATTTCTGATACCTAGATCATAGACCACAAGATGTAGGCCATTTGGCCTGTCGAATCTGCTCAGCCATACTTCCAATAGTTGAATGGAAAAGAGAACTGACTTTAGCCTTTGGATTCACTTGTTCCTTTTTTATTCATTCTTGGGGTGAGAGCGTCTCTGGGTGCCTAAATGTCTTGATCTGAGAGTTCTGCCATCTCAGGACCAGTTTATTATCAAGACATTGCTCTTGGTCTAGTGTCATATGTAAACCAGAAG
This sequence comes from Chiloscyllium punctatum, assembly GCF_047496795.1. Classification (NCBI taxonomy): domain Eukaryota; kingdom Metazoa; phylum Chordata; class Chondrichthyes; order Orectolobiformes; family Hemiscylliidae; genus Chiloscyllium; species Chiloscyllium punctatum. The sequence continues at coordinate 100,973,313 of NC_092743.1, read as the reverse complement.
ATGAAAGGAAGTCCCCTCTCCAGATGGATTTAGTGAACCAGATGCATTTGTATCACAATATAATAGTTTCATGTTGATTATTAGTGAGATGTGCATTTCTTTTTTTTATTTTTTTCATGGGATGAGAACACTGCTTGTGAGCATTTATTGCCAATCACAGAGAATAGTCAAGAGTCAACCATATTGCTGTGGGTCTGGAGTCACATGTAGGCCAGACCAGATAAGGACATTAGTGAACCAGATGGGTTTTTCCAACAATCAATATTGGATTCATGGTCATTATTAGATTCTTAATTCCAGATATGTTTTGAATTCAAATTGCACAATCTGCCTGGGCCCCCAGAACATTATCCAGGTCTCAAAATTAACCTTCCACCTTCCTAACCTGCAATCTTCTTCCTGACCTCTCCGCCCCCACCCCCATCCCCACTCTGGCCTATCACCCTCACCTTAACCTCCTTCCACCTATCGCATTTCCAACGCCCCTCCCACAAGTCCCTCCTCCCTACCTTTTATCTTAGCCTGTTGGACACACTTTCCTCATTCCTGAAGAAGGGCTCACGCCCGAAATATCGATTCTCCTGCTCCTTAGGTGCTGCCTGAGCTGCTACGCTTTTCCAGCAACACATTTTCAGCTCTAGATTAACAGTCCAGCAATAATCCCCAAAGATTGCAGATTTATTAACTGATTGAATTTAATTTCCTCCTGCTGTCTTTGTAAGAATAATCCAGGATCTCAGTTTACTGATCTAGCAACATGTGTCCCATTCCCATTTTGAATATTTTTACTCAAGCAATAAGATATAACAGGAATGTTCTCCTAGTATTAGGCTTCAAGTCAACAGAGACGCTTTAGGTTTGGTTGCCGAGGCGAGCTGGTACTGTTAGAAACCATAACATCCACTTGAACCAATTTTTGGGAAGGTTTAAACTTAATTAAAATAATAAAAATCCTGTCATTAAATAAGGAGGGCAATTGTGAGATTAACTGAGGAAGTAATTGATAACTGTTTGCAATTTCAGTTACCTCACATTGTACTGACTTGGAAATGATATGGAGGATGAGCGGTAGATTCAAATTAGGCAAGTCGATTAAAAATAATTATTATCTTGTTGCTTATTCATTTAGCCTTTCAATATGTCTTTGCAACCTTTCTCACAGTTTATATTTCCATCGTGCTTTGTTTTATTAGCAAAATTGAAGACATGAATCTATTCCTGGCAAAAATAATATACTGCAGATTTTCTACAATGATGGTGAAAAATGAACAGGCAGTACAGCAACAAAATATTACTCCTGTCACTTTTTGGGACACCCTGAGTGTACCAAACAGCTGGAGGCTAAAACCACAGGCTATCTCCAAACACAAGCAATTGGAGCTCATTGTCATTTGTCTACCATCTTTGCGAAATCCACTTTATGATCTCAAACTAATATTCACTATTACTTGCTCATTAAAGCTTCTTGCAGTTTCTCCTTCTGCACTAAATAATTCTTCTCCCCTGGAAAATTCATAATTCCTGATTATTCCCAACCTTGCCAAATACGGTCTCTATGCATGTATGGATTTAAATTTTGCTTTAATTCACATGTGGAACATTGGTATCGCTGGTTGGTCCTGCATTTACACCCCATTCCTATTTACCTGGTAGAAACTGGTAGTGAGTTGTCTCCTTAAATCACTGCTGTCCATGTGCTGCAGGTAGACCCACAATACCATTCAGGAGTAAATTCTAGGATTTTAATCGAATGACAATGAAGGAATGGCAATATATTTTCATGTCAAGAGTGGCTTGCTGGGTAACTTGTAGGTGTTAGGGTTCCCAAGTATCTACTGTCCTTGTCCCTCTAAATAGAAGTTGTCATGGATTTGGACGATGCTACCTGAAAATCCTTGATGAAGTTCTGCAGTGCATCTTGCGAATGGTACATGTTGCTGCTGCTGAGCGACAGTGTTGGAGGGAGTGAATTTTTATAGTTGTGAATCAAGTGGGCTACTTTGTCCTGGATGGTGTCAAGTTTCTTGAGTGCTGTTGGAGTTGTACTCATCCAGGCAAGCGGGGAGTGTTCCATCAAACTCTTAACTTTTGCCTTGTGGTGATGGACAGGCTTTAGGGAGTCAGACGGTGGATCACTCATTGTAGTATTCTTAGCCTCTGACCTGCTCATGTAGACACTGTATTTATATGGCTAGTCCCATTCAGTTCCTGGTTAATGATAACTCCAGAATGTTGACAGTGGGGGATTTAGTGATGGTAACACCATTGAATGTCAAGGGGTGGTGTTTAGATTGTCTCTTGTTGGAGATAGTTATTGCCTGTTGTTGATGTAACATGAATATTACTTGCCACTTTTTGGCCCAAGCCTGGATATTGTCCAGGTCTTGCTGCATTTGATCATGAGCTACTTCTACATTTAAAGAATTGCGATTATTGCTAAACATTGTGCAGTCATAGGTGAATGTCCCCATTTCAGACTGTATGATGGTGGAAAGATGATTGACAAAGCAGGTAAAGATCATAGAATCATACAGCATAGAAACAGATCCTTTGGTCCAAACACTCCATGCCGACCATAATTCCAAACTGAACTAGTCCCACCTGCCTGCGCATGGCCAATATCCCTCCAAACTTTTCCTGTTCATGAACTTATCCAAATGTCTTTTAAACATTGTAACAGCACCTGCATCCATCAATTTCTCTGGCAGTTCATTCCACACATGAACCACACACTATGTAAAATGCTGTCCTTCATATTTTGAAGTATTGCATTTTGGTAATACAAACAATGACAGGACTTACACAATTAATGGTAGGGGCTTGGGTAGAACAGAGAGACCGAAGGGTTCAGGTACATAATTCTTCAAAATTTGCATCACAGGTAGATAGGGTGGTTAAGAAGGTGTTTAGCATTATTGCCTTCATTGCTCAGAACTTTGAATATAGGAGTTGGGACGTCATGTTAAGACTATATAGAATGTTGGTGAGGCCTTTTCTGGAGTACTGTGTGCAGCTCTGGTTGCCTGTCATAGGAAAAATATTATGAAACCAGAGAGAGCTCAGAAAAGATGTACCAGGATGTTGCCAGGAATGGAGAGTTTGAGATATAAAAACAGACTGGAAAGACTGGGACTTTTTTCACTGGAGTTGAGGGGCTACCTTATAGAGGTTTATAAAATCATGAAGGGCATAGATAAAGTGAATAACAAGGGTCTTTTTCGCTTGGATGGAGGAGTTCAAAACTAAGGGGCATATTTTTTAAGGTGGGAGGCGAAAGATTTAAAAATGATGGGAGACAACTTTTGTACAAAGTGAGTGGCTCATGTATGGAATGAACAGTCAGAGAAAGTGGTAGATGCAGGTACAGTTATAAAAGACATTCGGATAAGTTCATGAATAGGTAACATTTGGAGGGATATAGGCCAAATGCAGGCAGGGGGGATTAGTTTAGTTTGAGAACATGGTTGGCATGGACCAGTTGGACCAAAGGGTCTGTTTCCATGCTGTATAACTCTATGATTCTATGACATATTCTGGGATATATGGACTTGGTACACCAAGGCCCCTTTGATGCTTAGTGCTCCCTAGGGACCTACCATTCACTGGGTATATTTTTCCCTTAATAGACCTCCCAAAATGCAACACCTCACACTTATCATGATTAAATTCTATCTGCCATTGTTCTGTCCAATTTACCAACTGATCAATATCAGACTGTAGCATGAGACCATCCTCCTCACTGTTAACAATACCACCAATTTTCATGTCATCTGCAAACTTACGAGTTATAACTTCAACATTAACATCAAAGTCGTTCATGTATCTAACAACAGTAAGAGTCCCAGCACTAATCCCTGTGATACACTGCTGGTCATAGGCTTCAAATTGCAAAAACATCCCTTCAGCATTAACCTTTGCCTCCTAGTTGTGAGCCAATGTTTGAGCCAGTTTGCTAACTTGCCTTTGGACCCCATGGGCTCTTACCCTCGGGGCCAGCCTTCCATGTGCACCTTGTCAAAGGCCTTCATGAAGTCCACGTAAATCCACATCAACTGCAGTATCATTGTCAATATATTCAGTCACCTTTTCAAAAAACTCAATTAAATTAATCAGAAAGGATCATCCTCTAATAAATTCATGCTGATTATCTTTGATCAATCCCTGCCTTTCCATGTATTGATTAATCTTGTCCTGATTTATCCAATACTTTTCCCTACCACTGATATCGGACTAACTGGTCTATAATTATACGGCTTATCCTTGCCGTCCTTCTTGAACAAAGGAACCATATTAGCTATCCAAACTATTTCATTTATTATTTTCAACCAGATCACTGCTCCTCCCCTACAGTTTTAAAATCTTCCGAAGATACTTCCACTGTGTGTTAAAGAAGACAGCATTATCCCTATCCCATCCTCTCTGCTGCTCTTTATGGGCTAGGCCAGGTAGCATGGAAGGCTTCTGAAAAAGCCTAACCCTCTTTCTAGGTAAAGTTGCAATTTAATTGCATTTTCAATCTAGTCCATTATATTCGTTATTCACAATAGAGTCATAGAGATGTACAGCATGGAAACAGACCTTTCGGTCCAATCCGTCCATGCCGACCCAATCCCAACCCAATCTTGTCCCACCTGCCAGCACCTGGCCCATATCTCTCCAAACCCTTCCTATTCATATACCCATCCGAATGCCTTTTAAATGTTGCAATTGTATCAGCCTCCACCACATCCTCTGGTAGCTCATTCCATACACGTACCACCCTCTGAGTGAAAAAGTTGCCCCTTAGGTCTCTTTTATATCTTTCCCTTCTCACCCTAAACCTATGCCCTCTAGTTCTGGACTCCCCCACCCCAGGGAAAAGACTTTGTCTATTTATCCTATCCATGCCGCTCATAATTTTGTAAACCTCTATAAGATCACCCCTCAGCCTCTGACGCTCCAGGGAAAACAGCCCCACCCTGTTCAGCCTCTCCCTGAGCTCAGATCCTCCAACCCTGGCAACATCCTTGTAAATCTTTTCTGAACCCTTTCAAGTTTCACAACATCTTTCTGATGCAATATTCCAACAGTGGCTTAACCAATGTCCTGTACAGCTGCAACATGACCTCCCAACTCCTGTACTCAATACTCTGACCAATAAAGGAAAGCATACCAAACGCCTTCTTCACTATCCTATCTACTTGTGACTCCACTTTCAAGGAGCTATAAACCTTCACTCCAAGATCTCTTTGTTCAGCAACACTCCCTTGGACCTTATCATTAAGTGTATAAGTCCTGCTAAGATTTGCTTTCCCAAAATGCAGCACCTCACATTTATCTGAATTAAACTCCATCTGCCACTTCTCAGCCCATTGGCCCATCTGGTCCAGATCCTGTTGTAATCTGAGGTAATCCTCTTCACTGTCCACCACACCACTGGAAAGCATATTGTGTGATATTTTGCTCAGTTCCTAAGAATGATCGGGACATTATGGTAGTTGACATTTCAATCACCACCTTGGTCTCATGCTAATATTTCCATTCTAGGCTTGCTTCAGTGATTCAGCAAAGTCCAACACAAACTGGAGGAACAGCACTTTATTTTACACTTAGGTGCATTAGAATCTTCAGGACTCATCATTGAGTTCAACAACTTCAGACCATGAACTCTCTCTTCCATTTTGATTTCCTCACCTCATGTCCCCAGCCCCACGATTATCTTGTTTGCATGGGTCTGCTCTCAGTAAAATTGACATAATTTCTGTCATTAATACCTATCAGTAACATTGAGACTTCCTCCATATCTCTTCTTTGCTATCATTAGTACTCCCTTTGCCTTTTCTTCTGGGCCAATTTTATTATTTGCTCTTCTGCCTCGGTTTTCTACCCTATAAAAAAGATCAGTTTTCTAACCCCCTTCAGTTGTAAAGAAGAGTTAGATAGGATTTGAAATGTTAACTCTGTTTCTTTCTCCACAGATGATGCCAATCCTGCTGAGTTTCTCCAATGTGTTCTGTATTTCTGTATTTCAAGCCAAGATTTATCTAGCTCACGTTTTCTTGAGCCCATGTAATTTCCAGAGCTATAAGAAGTCCAGGCTTCCCTTGTGGTCAATTATAGCAGCCCAAATGTTGTTGAAGCTGAATTCAGTTAACTTAATGTAGGCCAGAATCTAGATTCTGGATTAGTGCTGCTGGGGAAGAGCACAGCAGTTCAGGCAGCACCTGAGGAGCAGTAAAATCGAAGTTTCGGGCAAAAGCCCTTCATCAGGAATAAAGGCAGAGAGCCTGAAGTGTGGAGAGATAAGTGAGAGGAGGGTGAGGGTGGGGAGAAAGTAGCATAGAGTACAATAGGTGAGTAGGGGAAGGAATGAAGGTGATAGGTCGGGGGGAAGGGGGGAGTGGATAGGTGGAAAAGAAGCTAGGCAGGTAGGACAAGTCATGGGGACTGTGCTGAGCTGGAAGTTTAGAACTGGGGTGAGGTGGGGGAAGGGGAAATGAGGAAACTGTTGAAGTCCACATTGATGCCCTGGGGTTGAAGTGTTCCGAGGCGGAAGATGAGGCGTTCTTCCTCTAGGCGCCTGGTGGTGAGGGAGCAGCGGTGAAGGAGGCCCAGGACCTCGATGTCCTCGGCAGACTGGGAGGGACCTTCAGGTCCTCTGCCTTTATTCCTGATGAAGGGCTTTTGCCCGAAACGTCGATTTTACTGCTCTTCGGATGCTGCCTGAACTGCTGTGCTCTTCCAGCACCACTAATCCAGAATCTGGTTTCAAGCATCTGCAGTCATTGTTTTTACCTAGGCCAGAATCTAGCCTAGAAAGTCATAGTCTTTCTTCACTTGGTGGTACAACAATCCACAGTCTGCAGTTACTCTTCCTGAAGCCAGTGCCTTCCGCAGCAGTATGTCTCCACTCCTACCAGAAGTCCTCCACCCTTTAACATCAGAAGCTTCAAGCTGGATGGGAATAATTCAGGCAGGGTTCATTGGGATAGCACTTACATCGTTGTGAGTCAGGGGGTTGTTCTGCTATTGTATAGTTGTAGCTTCATGTCTCAATCCAGAAACTTGATACAGAAGATCCGAGCTGATTTTCCCTGTGCAGTACTAAGGAATTGCTGTACTGTCGGAGGATCTATCTCCCAGATGAGACGTTAAACCAAAACCCAGGCTGTAAAATTTCCATGGCTCAATTTTGAAGAACCGAGGAATTATGTACAGATTGCTGGTCAAAACTCACTCCTCAAACAACATCACTAAAGCATAATATCTGGTCATTATCACATTGCTGTTTATAGGACCCTGCAGTGTGCAAATGTTTTGCCAGGTTTCTCACACCAGAGTGTTCATTGATTGTAATATACTATAGAATATACCGAAGCTCTGAAAGTCACTATTTAAGTGTAAGATCTTCCTACTTTTTAATGCTAATCATGTCCCCAATTTAATATGAATATCTCTTCATTTACAATCTAACAGCATCCATTTCAGTTTAGACTAATCTATGGTTAATACGAACAGAAATCTTCATGAGATTTGCAGTTCATAAGTATGCTTCAAGTCTTTTCAATTTGCACCATTTCCTTAATTTCTTACGCCCTCGCTCATAACAGAATTAATCAGGTTCAGGATTAGTTGTCTTAATGCAAGAGTAAAGTAGGGTGCAGAAGCACCGACAGAAAACAAAAAAACCATATTAACAGCATTTATCTAATCTAAGCAAAAGGTTCCCAGTTGGTGCCATAAAGCACTTATCTCAAATCTTGGTAAATCTAAACTGACATACCATAAAATTAACAAGATCTCCATATCCATGTAGGACATCAATCCTGACAAATAAACCACTTGCTGTCTCACCCGTCAGAATTGACACTTTGATATTTTTAGAAGCAGACTTTGTAAAGTGAAATTAATGGATCTAACAAAATGAGATAGCAATTTTTTTGCCATGCTAACAAAATAGTTTTCATTAAAATGATTAAAAGATTAAGTAGCTTTTTCTATCTTAGTTCAATTTACAGTTATTTCCTATCCACTATCATTCAGTTTGTAACCTGTGAAGGTTTTTCTGTATTCCAACTCATTAATAAGCTCAATTTTTCTCATTTGATGTATTTCCATGTTAGCAGGAGAGTGGAATACTTGATTTTCCTTTGCTCTAGTCCGAGATATAAAGTGCAAATGGTGCCAAAGGTGGAAGAATGGTTGTCTACCTGTTCCTCCCATTTTGCTCCTGTGAATCTTTAGGTTTAGTGTGTCTATAATACTTGCTTCTTATTCCTTTGAACTCCAGAGTACACTGACATCATTGGTGGAACAAGCACAGATGTTAGTCCTTGAGAAACTGAATTTACACAATCAATTTGAAGTACTGTAGTAAATCATGCTTCATCACCACATCTAATGTACCAGCTCCACCTTTAGCTTACTGAAGAAATGAGTATTTGATGACTGGGATATCAAACTCAAGACTAAGGTCACAGTTTACTGGACAGCACTGACCACAATTCTCCTATGGGTTTCAGGGACTTGAAAAACATTCAACAAGTGCTATACATTTCCCAAATGCCCCATTATTAAGCCTAATGTTTCATGAAGCAGAAATGTTCATCTGACTAGAAATTTATGAAATTTGAAATTTATTGGAAAACCATAAATAAAAACTAGACAGATCTTCATGTGTTAGATTGAATGCATGATGGGATTTCTGCAACCTTTTTGTGTTTGAATCCAGAGAGAAGCTCCAATTACTGGGCAACAGGAAAGGCCCTCTGACAAGACATTAGCCAGAAATGAAATGGAATACTATGACTTCTGTACTCAGGGTCATTTGTGGCTCCAAGGTGAAAGAAAAGTTAAGTATGGTCACTTGTATTCCAAATCTTGAATCAAAAGAGATATGTTGCTGATGTTTTTCATCTTTCATTCATCAGGTCAAAGAAAGCAAGAATTTTGACTATTAAACAATCACAACAATCTCTACTACGGGAGAAATGGATGTTGGTTGGTTGTCACATCAACTCTGATTGGCTGCAGCATAGTCATGGAGAAAGTAATGAGGAAGAATGGGTTCACTCATATCCATGAAAAGGTAAAAGTCTTTAACATATATTTCTTCCTTTGCTCTTGTCATGGAATGTTGATGTCAATGAGTAGGTTGGGATTTTTTGCCTATTTTCCTATCTCCCCTAAAGTGAATAGTTTGCCAGGCCATTTCAGATAGCAGTTCAGATTCAACCATATTCATATGGATCTGGAGTCACACACACGCCAGATCAGGTAAGAATGGCAGATTTCCTTTCCTAAAGGACATTAATGAATTCAGCAGTGCATTCTAGTTAATGGTAAGCTCATGGTTACCATTTCTGTGACTGGCTTTCAATTTTAGATTTCATTATCTGGAAGTAAATTCCACCAACTGCTGTGGAGGGATTGTAACCCTTGTCCCCAGATCATTCGTCAAGAGCTCTGAATTACTAGTCGAGTAACATGACTACTATTATTCTACAATAGGGAGACTCAAGTTGAAGCTTTTCACATTAAATTCATCAGAACTAACAGATAAGAAACAAACTTGCAGAAACATGCACCATTGTAATCAGAATGAGAGGACGGCGTTGATTTGCTGGGCTATATTTGACATAATTGATACAGGTAGAATAGTTAACTGCCAATCTTTATTCACAGTTCAGGCAAGTAGATTCTGATTGGTCAAAGCATTGTCATAGGGATGCAGCAGAGAGTTTGTCTGTCTCTATGGCCATTTTCAAATAAAAAAGGTGAGATGTTTGTACACATTCCTTTGTCTATATAAAATAGAATCTTAAGTATTTATGTATGCAGTTTTTAACACATGCAATTGCGGTGAGTCTGACTAATGAACTTATATTGGTTTCTGGTGAAACCCTTAGCACAGTACAGATTATTTCATAAATGATCTTGAATAGCAGAATCACATCTAATGGTGAATATGCTTTTCTGAGAATTACCATCACGGGCTGGTTGAGCACGATCAGCTTGCTGCCAGCTGTGAATGGTCAATGGGACATGTTGTTTGATATAGTCTGACAATTGTTGAGATGTAACGGCCTACATACCTGGCATCACACTGGCACTGGAACATGAATCACATTACTCATTTATGGGTTAGAGCAAAATATCTTTTTGGCTTGACAGCATCATCCCATCAGTGGAGAAAACCACTCATGGATTTACGCACAGTAGCAGCATGAGACAGCTAGCTTCACTTGTTCACATTTTTCAGATATCTTCACCTTTCAGGATAATCTGAGGTAGACTGGGAATTGATCAGGGTCTAAAGTGGTAAACATATATGCATCTAGTGATGACTTGATCAGGGTATCTGTATCATAAAGGATAGTTTTGATATGTCTTCAAGCTTACATGATGCCAGCCTGTACTTGCAAGCTTTCTGCTATGGATAATGTTTATTATTTATTAAATAATGTGGACTGAGAATTACACTGGAAACCAAACTTAGAGCATCTATTAGATTGCAGTGTGATGCATTTGTGTGTGCAAAGCTACATACGTAAATACTCAGAACCCTGTTTTCTCTAAACAAAAGGAATTTGTGTACATTGATTAAGGTGCAGTGTTTAAGTTCTGTTCTAGCTTGCATTTATTATTCCTTTTTATTGCTGATTTTCAGTGGTGTTGTGATGCCAGTTGTGCACTCTCTCTGTTCTGGTGGTTGGCTGATTGAATAAAACAGCATGTTCCTATGACTGTTCGTTGTATTCAAAATGTAGTCTGTATTCAGCCAGCCTGGACTGGCAGAACCCAAAACAAAACATTGCCAGATCAATGTGATTCCATGGTTGTGTTGCACTTGCCAAACAATCTGGAGTTTACTCATTGCGACATTAACAATGAACTTATCCAATCAGTTCAGCTTATAATATGGACAATTATTGCTTTCTAGAAGTTCATATACAGGGACCTATTCTTTGCAAACAAAATAACATGTTCATGCACTTCATGATTTTTGAAATACCAAGGAACTCAGGGAATCTATAGTTCCTCAGTGCTTTCCCTATGACAGTTTCTTAGCCAATTAGAGATGACTTGCCAACCAATCAGTCTACTCTGCTCCTACACAATTATTTGCTGTGGTTATTTGAAATGTACTGTTCTTACCTGTGTCCTGACATGCGTAAGTCAAAAAGTAGCAGTAACACATCTCTCTTTCAGAAATTATAGAAGTGAAAACACATTGGCCAATGCTTTCAATGCAAGAAATATTTTTATCATCTTTTGTCCAACTGCTCTCAAGTGCTTTTCCCTGATACAAATATTCCAAGAAATTTCAAATGAGAAGTACAGATTTATGACTGGTGCAAGCATACACAAGGTAATACCATATCTGTTAATTCAAAATGACAGTTATCATAGCTTTGATTACTTTTAACTCTTACAAAACCATCATTAGCATCTCACAAGCCTGTGACCTCTGCCATCTAGGAAGACCGCACCAGTTGGCAGATGTGAACAGCACTATATCTAAGTTCACTCCAAGTCACACACGATTCTGATTTGGAAATGTATTATTCATCTTTTCTTGTTGCTCAGTCAAAAGCCTGAGGCTGTCTTCCTAACACCTCTGTAAGTGTGTCTTCACCACATGGATTGGAATGGTACTACAAAGCGCTCATTTTGAGAGCAGACAGTGGTGAAAAATCAATGCATGCCATGTCAGTGATGCCCATATTCCATGAATATCTTCCTTTACTTCAGGCATCAATCTTCCTGCTGGTCAGATCCACACAGAGACCAATGACTTCAAATAAAAGTTGAATTTTCCAGCAACTGACAGAGTGCATCACCGAACAAAACTTCATGTTTGAAGACTTTTATTGTAACAAGCAACGTAAAGTCATTGTAGACTAAACATTAAGGCAACCAATACATTATTAAATAAATGCAAATTTCTTTTTACATAGCCAATAGAATCAAAAGATTTCATTCCAAAATGCTTTTCTTTGGCACTTTCTGTTCTAATTCAGATGTTCAGTATTTGCAATATTTTCACTGTCATAATGTTCATTGTGTTTGGTTTCCATGTATTCTAACCTTCACAATCTTTTGTAATCCTTCCCCTATCGTTCTAACTCGGTGGGTTGGATTTTACATTCTCAAATTAGGTACACTGCCTTGCCTCACGATAAACACAATTTGACAGAGCACTGTCAGATCAGTAAGGCATCTTGAGAATCTCCAACCCTGTGGAAAACACACTGGCATTGAAACCAGTAGGCCATCCACCTTTGAAAAGAATTAATTAACAAGCTATCAATCTTGTTAACAATCCAATTATCCACAATTTTTTGCTTGTATTTTCTGATGGTGAATGAATAAATATATTTGAGATTCCTTCACAGCAGCTAAAGTGAGGTGGCATAAAGGTAGTATCCAAAGCTTGAACAATGGTTGAACATAGTAACTGTTTCTTCTGTGGAAGGTGCCTGAGTATTTATGATTTTTACAGTTGTTTGTGGAATTACCCCTTTGCCACATGACTTAGCCTACAGTGTGATTGCTCAGAAGCCACAAGTTATGTATTCATATTTCACTGTGAATGTAGTGGCAGCAAAAAATAAGATCTTTTAATATTAACTCAAAGCCACAAAAACTGGAATTTAAAAAGTGTCTCTATTGTTTATTACAAAGCTGTTAGAGGGGGTGGATTTGTTGACAGGCATCCAGGTTCCAATACATGTACAATTGGCCTTCCCCCTGTTGCACAGCCTCTAATTGGCCACCGCCCAGATCTTTATTGGCAACAGTGGGGGTGGAAGAATGGAGATGCCTCAATATTTGCCCACCTCCCTCTCTCGAAGAATGGTAAATTCTAGTCCATTGTCCACTTCACCATTTATGATGCAGATATTTTTTAACCAACCTGTTTTGGGATTATTATAAACCTCTGGAATGGGTGAAACTTGAACCTGGGCTTCCTGATCGAGGAATAGGGACACTATATCAAAGAGTGCTTATACTTGTGCTGCAGGCACCAATAAATTTAATGTTCTCCACCGTGTGGGGGCAATTGTACTTAAAGAACATGTCTACTGTTCTCAAGTTTTGAGAAGACTTGCAGCTCAGGTTGAGGTTCTGGATGTAGGTTTCTTCCCTGAGCTGGAAGGTTCATTTTCAGATGTTTCGTCATCATACCAGATAACATCTTCAGTGAGCTCCAGACGAAGCACTGCTGGTGTTTCCTGCTTTCCATTATGCGTTTTGGTTTCCTTGGGCTGGTGATGTCATTTCCTGTTCTTTTTCTCAGGGATGGTAAATGGGTAAATGGGGGTGGCATAAAATTCACTAAAAAGGAGGAAAACAAATTGCCATTCCTAGATATCAGTAGAGCGAACAGCCAATGGGGAACTTCAAACCAGCATATACAGGAAAACAACACATACGGACCAAATATTGAACTACAGAAGCAAACATCCCAACATCCAAAAATGAAGCTGCATCAGAACATCATTTCAATGAGCCACCACACACTGCAGCACTGAGGAACTACGCAGAGCAGAGGAAAATCACCTATATAGTGTATTAAAAAATAATGGGTACTCAATTAACACAGTCTGCTGATTTCTCAGCAACAAACCCAAACAAGCAGACAAAATGCATCCCAAAACCTAGCCACTCTCCCCTCTATCAGACATTTTGGAAATGACTGCCAGACTACTCAGACCCTTGGCATCATGGTAGCCCACAAACCCACCAACACACTAAAACAGCAGCTAATGATTCTGTTCGCGAGCTGGGAATTTGTGTTGCAGACTTTTCGTCCCCTGTCTAGGTGACATCCTCAGTGCTTGGGAGCCTCATGTGAAGTGCTTCTGTGATGTTTCCCCCAGCATTTATAGTGGTTTGAATCTGGTGAGAACGAAGGACCCGATACCCAGCATGAGCAAAACCAATGTAGTGTACAAAATCCCATGCAAGGACTGCACAAAACACTATATAGGACAAACAGGAAGACAGCTAACGATCTGCATCCATGAACACCAACTAGCCATGAAACGACACGACCAACTATCCTTAGTAGCCACACACGCAGATGACAAGCAACGTGAGTTCGACTGGGACAACACTACTATTATAGGACAAGCCAAACAGAGAACAGCCAGGGAATTCCTAGAGGCATGGCACTCATCCACAGATTCTATCAACAAACACATCGACCTGGACCCAATATACCGACCACTGCAACGGACAGCTGGAACTGACAACCGGAAGTGGGGACGAAACACAAATTCCCAGCTCGGTGAATCGAACCACAACAACAATAACCCGAGCTACAAATCTTCTCACAAACTTTGAGCAGCTAATGAACTTGAAAGACCTTATACAGACAACAAAAAAAACTAATGTCATTTACAAAATACCGTGTAAGAACTGTAACAAACACTACATTGGACAAACAGGCAGAAACTAGCCACCAGGATACATGAACATCAACTAGCCACAAAATGACATGTCCCTCTCTCACTAGTATCCTTACATACAGATAAGGAAGGACACTACCTCAACTGGGACAATACATCCATCCTAGGACATGCCAAACAGAGACATGCATGAGAATTCCTAGAGGTATGGCATTTCAAACGGAACTCGATCAACAAACACATTGATTTGGATCCCATTTACCACCCCCTGAAAAATATAATAGGAAATGACATCACCATAGGAAATGACATCACCACAGGAAATGACATCACCAACCCAAGGAAACCAAAACATAATAATAGAAAGCAGGAAACACCAGCAGTGCTTTGTCCAGAGGCTCACTGAAGATGTTACCTAGTATGGTGATGAAATGTCTAAAAATGAACCTTCCAGCTCAGCAAGCGAACCTACATCCATGTGTTCTGTTAATTGAAAGCTCAAGTTTGTAAAGTTGATTTCACTGTGTGCTAAATGGTGCTGTTCCAACCTTGCATTGACTTTTAACAGCTGGAAATCTTTGGTGACCCTAGAGCATGTTTCTTTTATGCTTTTTGTAAGATGTGAGTGTTAGAGTCATAGTGGTCTATAACATGGAAACAGACCCTTTGGCCCAACTTGCCCACGCCGTTCAGTTTTCACAATTTGACACTAGTCCCAGTTGTCTGCATTTGGTCCATATCTCCCCACATCCATTCCATCCATGTCCCTGTCTAAATGCTTCTTAAATGATGAAATTGTATTCGCTCCACCACTACCTCTGGCAGCCCAGTCCAGACACTCACCATCCTCTGTGTGAAAAGATTACCTCTCTCATCCCTTTTGTATTTCTCTCTTCTCAACTTAAACATATGCTCTCTAGTTTTAGCCTACCCTACCATGGGAAAAAGCTGTTGGATGTCTACCTTACAGACCTCCATATGTTCACCACTCAGTCTCCTATACGCCAAGGAAAAATGTCCCTGACTATTTAACCTGTCCTTATAACACAAATCTTCCAGTCTAGATAGCATCACAGTAAGTCTTTCCTGAACGCTTTCTAGTTTAACAGTACTCCAAATGTGGCCTGTACAAAGCAGCTGTATTGTGTGCAGTCTGGTTGCCCTATTATAGAACATATTGTCCAGTTGCTTTATCTTGGACGGTGTCAAGCTTCTTGAATGTTGTTGGAGCTGCACTTATTGGGGAGTAGGTCATCACACATAGTGCACAGATTCCAAAAGTGAGTTACATAGATTCCCTATAGTGTGAATAGAGGCCATTCAGCCCATTGAGTCTGCACCAGCCCTTCAAAGAGCATCCCACCCAATCCTCATAACCCCGCTTTTGCCATGGCCTATGAAATTAACCATTTGTGGGACTTGGGTGTCGCTGGCTGGCCAGCAGTGATAGCACATCCCTATTTGCCCTTGAGAAGGTGGTGGTGAGCTGCCTTCTTGAATTGCTGCAGTCCAACTGATGTGGCTTGACCCACAATGCTGGGAGGGAAGGAATTCCAGGATTTTGCCCCAAAGATTGTGAAGGAACAACAGTATATTTCCAAGTTAGGGTAGTGAGTGGCTTGGAGGGGAACTTGCAGGTGATGGTATTCCCAAAAACCTGCTGCCCTTGTCGTTCTAGATGGATGTGGTTATGAGTTTAGAAGGTGCTCACTAAGGATCTTTGGTAAATTTCTGCAGTGCATCTTGTAGATAGTACACATTGCTGTTACGAGCACTGGTGGTGGAGGGAATGATTGTTCGTGGATGTGGTGCCAATCAAGTGAGCTGCTTTGTCCTGGATGGTGTCAAGATTCTTGGACATTGGGAGGCAACCCATGCAAACACAGGGACAACATTTAAATTCCATACCAACAGTTGCCAAAGGACTTGAACCCAGGTCCCTGGCACTGTGAGGCAGCAGTGCTAACCACTGTGCCAACTATGTTGCAGAATTCCCCATTTCTGACTTGACTTTGTACCGGCAGCATCTAAACGATTGGTCTAATTCAGTTCTAGTCAATATTAATCCATTGATATTGATGTAAATCTATCCATTTAGTTTTTTTTTGTGAATTTCACTTTTGTCATCTGCCATGAATTCGATTCAAATCTAAGTCGCCACAATATTGGAGACTCTGGATTATTAGACTAATAACATTGCCATGACAACACAGCCTTCCCACATCATCACAGTCAGTAGGTCAGTACACCTTTAAGAGACATGCTCATGATATCATCGAATCATAAAACCTCTACAGGGGACACAGGCCTTTCAGCCCAACAAGTCTACACTGACCCCTCCAAAGAGTAACCCACCTAGACCCATTCCTCTACCATATTACTCTACATTTACCCCTGACTATTGCATCTAACTTACCTGAACACTATGGCCAACTTAGCACAGCCAATTCACTTGACCTGCATATCTTTGGAGTTTGGGGGGAAACTGGAGCACCCGGAGGAAACCCGCGCAGACACGGGGAGAATGTGTAAACTCCACACAGACAGGTGCCAGAGGCTGGAATCGAACCTGGGGCCCTGGCACTGCTAACCACTGAGCCACCATACAACCCGCCCATCTTCGTTCTATCATAGGTATGTGAGCTGAGGGTACAAAGGTTTCAGATATCATCATATTTCTGGTGACTTGGAGCATGATTTCTTTGTAACCAAAAGTTTGCTGTTAGCCAAGGCACTGGTATGCCTGTGAGTGGAATATTTGTGTACATTAGTGAGCTGCAAGAAATGTCTGTTGAAAATTTCAGTGTCATGTTCCCCATCTCTCGAATTGTATGGTATTGGAGATAACGTGAACCTTGCCGAATGAGGTAAAACTACCCTGCTGGTGACAATACGCACCATATATCATCGCCATCAATTAGCTGGTTCAGCTTTCAGTTCCAGATGGTTAGCTAGGTCAGATTACCCAGACAACAGCTGACACGGCACAACTTGATTTTATCAAAAATAAAGTATTAACTTACTTTTAAAAGTGACTGAAATCCCTAGAAAATGAACAAAAGTACTAATTAAAAAGAACTGGTAACATAAAATTCAGAGTACCTTTTTCTTTTTGAAAGAATCAGCTACTATAAAGAAAGTCCTTTCAAGGCTTATATATTTGTCCCTTCGAGGACTTCAATTATTGAAGTAACTTCTTTTGCCTGTAAGCAATAATTTTGAATAGAATAATCATACTGTGACCTTCAAACAGACTGGCAAAAATGAGGTCTGATGCATTCTACTGATGTTGTTGGTTGAGCTCATTAGGGAATGTGTCCACAGGGAACAATGAAACAAGACAACCTTTTGACTTTAGCATGCTGTTTAGGAGCAGTAGGTTCCCTTTTTAAATTGGAACTTGATTAATTTTTTTTTCCCTCCATTTACAATGTGTTTCCAGTAACTAACAACAGAACAGGGTTTACAAACTGCACTGATTCCTGAACAGCATGCAATAAAGAAAAGCTACCAGGTTCCAATGCTGTCAGATTGAACCTACTTATGACACTGAGATAGTACACCTGTTCCCTTTAAATACTGGGCTGCCTGCAGCTACAAGGCACTCATTTAATTGCTGATTATTCTTTGCAATCAGAAGCAATTAAAAACCTCCACAGACTCTAGGCTACTTAAAGGGGAAGCACATTATCAAAATATGTCTATCTTTAATATTTTTGTTTAATAGCAATTTGTAGAATTATGCAAAATAGGATTCTGACTCTTTTGGCATGGTGCAAGTGTTCCTGCTTCTGAGCCAGAAGACCCAGTTTCAAGACCCATTTACTCCAGGGGTGTGTGATAACACATTCAAATAGGTTAATTATAATATTCAGGGCACAGGGAAAGTCTGTCAATCCATCATTCATGAACTACTCTTAAAAAAAAAGTTAATACACTCACCCTGCTGCTTTGTAAATCTTTCCTTTTTAAAGTATTTTCCTAAATCTCTTTTGCAAGTAGTTATTTAATTTGCTTCCAGTAACATTTTAGGCAGTACAGTCCAGGTCACCACAAATAATCGCATTAAAACAAAATATTCCTCATCTCCCCTCCTTTTGCTAATGTAATAGCGCTCTCACCAGCAAGGCCAGTTTCTCTCTATCTACCCTTTCATGATCTAAAAGGCTGGAATAAATATCCCTCTTAATTTTATGGTAGTCCTTTCAGTTTATGCAGACAAATAAATTACTTCAAGCCTTTTTTTTCCCAGAGTGTAAGTAAGTTAAAAGGAAAGTTAAATAAGCATTTCTGCTTTAACGTTCTGCCAGATGGAACATGTAGCTGACTGTGAAACTACAAGAAATAGATCGTCCTTTAGTGTGAGCCATCTGAAAGGTCATGAACACTCACAGTTAATTTCACAGGTATCCAGCTGGGAAAGCTGCAAGTGTGAGAGATTTTGAAGCACACAACATGATCCCATTTTATTCTTCAAAGCTGTACCCCTGGAAATTCACTTAACATCACATCACTTTGGCGAGGCTGAGCTATCAGTCACTTCTACAGGTTCGGAATTAAATGTATTCCTTTGAGGACTGGTGATAAGTTGCTTCACTTGGGTAGTTTTGATCTGCCACTGGGATCAATCTCAATAACCCCTCCTCAGTTAAGCCTTTGAAAGCAAATCTAGAGTTGATCTGTGCAGAGAAAGGATTTGGTGATTATGTCAATGAGCCTCTGAGGTAAGCTGGGATGTCACTGTGACCTTAGGGGTCATGTGCTAATAATCTGCGAAGAGGTTGGACCCCTTACAACTTGGAGCGTGCTGCTCTGTAGCCTTACTATCTTGTTTTAGGGACTTAATGTTTTCTCATACATTGTATCATCAACATGAGACTACCAAACATTGGCCCATTCCTCATTTAAGATAGTTCGATTTGGTCTGAGTTATTAAGTACATTGTGTGACTAGGCAACATAGTCAAGGCTGACGTACCTAGTGCAATGGCATAGGTTTGCTGCATTGCTGGAGGTGCTCTCTCTTGGATATGATGTTAAATGTTTAGAACACTCCATGCAATTCTGGTCTCCATGCTATAGAAAAGATGGTGCGAAACTTGAAAGGGTTCAGAAAGATTTACAAGCATGATGCCAGGATTGGAGGGTTTAAGCTATAGGAGAGACTGAATTGACTGGGGGTATTTTCCCTGGAGGATCAGAAGCTGAGAGGTGACCTTATAGAGATTTATAAAATCATGAGGGGCATGGATAGTTTGAATAGTGAGAGTATTTTCCCCGGGGCAGTCCAAAACAAGAAGGCATATGTTTAAGCTGAGAGGAGAAAGATTTAAAAGGAACCTAAGGGACAACATTTTCACACAGAGGGTAATGTATATGTAGAATGATCTGCCAGAGGAAGTGGTGGAGGCTGGTGCAATCACAACATTTAAGAGGCATCTGGATGGGTATAGGAATCAGAAACATTTAGTGGGATATGGGCAAATGACGACAAATGGGACTTGATTAATTTAGGATATCAGGTCGGCATGGACAAGTTTGTGCTATGACTCTAATGCCCTGTCTGCTGTCTCAATGCATAACAATAATCCCATGACATTACTTCGAAAAAGAGCAGGGGAATTCTCCCTTGTGTCCTGACATTCAATCAACTGCACCAAAAATAAATTCTCTGGCCATTATCACACTGCTGTGTTCAGATTTATAGGATGTAAAATATTAATGTGAATATGTAAATACAATAGTTATACCATCGCTGGGAAGTGAGGTAAAATTACATGATTACTCGGAGCTTTCTGGCAAGCTCTTAGAAGAGGCAAATTCTTGACTTCTGTGTTTATTTAGTGTTTATTGTGTTTAAATAAATGTCAATATTTGACTCCTTATCAAAAGACTTGCAAGCTCTCTTCTGGATAAGACGATACTATAATTGTTTTCTGCATTTTCTATATGTTCATTGGCTGATAAGATGTGCTGAGGCTATAAAAAAGAGTGCTATAGAAATGCAAGGCTTTCTTTTCACTTTTAACATGAAAGATAAATTTTCCTCCCAATGGATCTTATGATCAAATTTTTCCTTATCCCCTTCTATGTTGAATGTTCCCAGACTAATTTCCAGAGTGTACTTTCCCAACTTACCAGCACAGGGCATAATATAAGTCATCTTAATGTGAGTCATAAGGGGTGGCACAGTGGTTATCACTGCTGCCTCACAGCACCAGAGACCCGGGTAGTGCCTCAGGCAACTGTCTGTGTGGAGTTTGCATATTCTCCCTGAGTTTGCATTCCTCTGGATGTTCCAGTTCCTCCCACAGTTCAAAGATGTACAGGTTAGATGGATTGGCCATGGGAAATGCAGGGTTATAGGGATGGGGTGGGTCTGGACAGGTCAGAATGCTCTTCAGGGAACTGGTGTGGACTCGAATGACATGCATCTGCACTGGAGGAATTCTATGATTTTGCTTGTATCCATGGATGTTGAAAGGTCAAAGGACAGAAAATGGGTCATTTGTTAAAGATCATGTATAAGCGTTATGTATAGAATTGGCTGTAGGGTAGATATTGTGAAAGATTTGAGGGTAAATACCAAGATAAACAAGCTAACCCTGAAATTCTTTTGTACCTTGTCCAATCTCTACACTTGCATTCAGTGGGAATTTGGCAGCTGGACTGGTTGAAGAGGTTAGCGCAATCCATGTGGAAATTTTAGGCCAAGAAGAAATGTGAATAAAGTCTTCAGAGAGAATAGTAAGTGGCAGAACAATAGAGAGAGTGAAAAAAAAGAGGTACATAAAAATGAGTTAGTGGGATAGATTTCCTCTGGTGAGATGGCGAGGGTGAGGAGACATCAGAGTCAGATCGATCAAGGGTAAGGTCTTCACAAAAATCTGAAATTATCTTTGCCAGCCAGCTCAAAACTGGAACTGATGGACTTTTGTGAGACAAGATATTAAGGATTATG
This sequence comes from Chiloscyllium punctatum, assembly GCF_047496795.1. Taxonomy (NCBI): domain Eukaryota; kingdom Metazoa; phylum Chordata; class Chondrichthyes; order Orectolobiformes; family Hemiscylliidae; genus Chiloscyllium; species Chiloscyllium punctatum. Next base: position 100,951,957 of record NC_092743.1, on the reverse strand, counting down.
TCACCAGGATGGTAGATGAAGTTGAGACAGAAGAGACATGATCTTAGAGAATTGTGGAACACACTGCAGAGGCTGAATGGACTCTTCCAGTTTCTATGTTAGAAGAGAAGCAGTGAGCAAGTAAATTATGGTGAGAATATCAAAATGAGTATAAAAATGATCTAATTGGAATTTGAATGTGACCTGTGTTTAATCTATTCTATGTGGATTAAAAATTTCCTCCATGAGACTTATCAAAAGATCCTTCAGCAAAATAATAATGTGCAGCCTGACCTACTTGCTTGTGTGTCTGCTTTAAAGCACAGAATCAATTGAATACAGTTACTTATAAAAGGGAGACAATGGAGAGATAAGATTGAGTTTGATTTTTTTCTAAAGAATAGCTGTGTTTTTAAAATAATAAGAACACCCTGATATATCATGACATAGATTCTAGACCATACAGTCCTCGACCTTCAAGACAGTTAAATGAAATCACAACATGTATCATTCCAATATAAAGGCTTGCTTTCAGTCACTCTGCCTGTGCATGGAATCAATGTAGCATCTTTAATCAGTCAGCTATGTATATGTTTTTTTCCAGGAACATTGGTAATCACAGAAGCGAGACTGTGTTTAAGACTGTGACTTTGTAGTGTCAGTGTCGTTAATAAATTTCAAGACATTTGTTTCACCAAGAACCTAGCTCTCTGTGGTATATATCTCATGGATTAACATTTTGAAAGCCGTGAAGCTTATCATACTGGCAGCAATGGTAGAAATAAGTGGAAACTAATTGATAGTTTTAACTACTAGTTATTGGCAAGAAGTGGATGCTAGTGGCTGTAAAGCTAAAAGTAGACTGCTAGTTATGAAATGTCTTTTTCCTAATAGTCATCCATCAATGTGTCCAAATTCAGAGCTGAATTTATTACTGCAAACTAAGCTATAGTGCCAGAACCAAAACTAAAGGTTAGAAACATGTTGTGAAGCACAGTAAGTACACTACCTCTTAACCTATGTCTTAGGGGAAGCAACGGCCTAGCAAGTCACTAGACTTGTAATCCAGAAACTCAACTAATGTTCTGCGGGACTTGGGTTCAAATCCCACCGTGGCAGACGGTGGAATTTGAATTCAGTCAAAAAAATTCTGGAATTAAGAATCCACTGATGACCATGAAACCATTGCTGATTATTGGAAAAACCCAACTGGCTAACTGTTGTCCTTCAAGTATGGAAACCAACCATCTTCACTTGGTCTGGCCTACATGTGACTCCAGACACACAGCAATGTGGTTGACTCTCAACTGCCCTCTGAAAAGGCCTAGTAAACCACTCAGTTGAAAGGCAGCTAGGGGTGGGCAATAAGTGCTGGAGAGCCAGTGACGCACATATCCTGCCAGTGAAATTTTTTAAAAATACAAAAAGTAAGTTTTCTTATTAAAGTTTTCTTTATCAATGTCCTGTATTCAAAACATTGGAAATTCCACCAACTTCTTTTTTCTGAAACGGTATAAAAATAATAAGTGTACAAATTATATTATTGATGCTTCTTTTCTGGGGCAAATGCCACTTACAGGTCCAAACCTACAACTTTTAAAGAAGCAAAAACATTGAATTACAGAGAAAAGAGAAGAGAAGTTAAAAGCAAATAGAAAGCAAATAGCTCCACTGCAATATAGATTCTTATACTGGAACTTTAGAGAACAATAAAGTGACAAGGAAGAATGATCAACAGTAAACATCTGAAAGCGGACTGACAATCAATTGGCATTCTTTCAGAACCTCCACAATTTACAGAAAGAATCAATATTTACGTCAAAGATCTTCAGATAGCTGACAAAGAACTACATGCTGCAAAATTCTTCTTGCTTTGGGAACTGAAGGATTGAAAAGAATAAAATCCTCTGTATTTCTGACCATAGCCATAAAGATCCTGACAAAACTTGAGAAGATCAACTTAATGTAGAACTCAACTTCAGAAAATCTAGACTTGAGTTCAGATCATATTGTTTTACTTGACGGTTGTCAATCAGCTAATATATAGGCAGGTGTTGATGAAAATATTTGGAATATGATTTCACCAAAGCTCACTGAGCTGAAAGGCTTATGGAACTGACTATTCCCTTTACTCCCACTAAATACTTAAGAAAACCTCTTGACTACAAACCTGGAAGTATACCATTGACAATTTTCAAAGGAAGGATGCAAGTTTAGATCCTTTGTAGCAGAATAGCAACATCTCAGGTGCTTGACTCTGTAACCACTATTGCAGCCATCAACAGTTTCAGAGAAACATATAAATCTTGGATGAGTTGTGTCTTGTCTCATCCCCAAAGACAGTGTCTGACATATTGTATCATGAAAGTCATGTGCTACAAAAGGATGTTGAGCTAAAATGTGTAGGAAATTCATTTGCCCAGAGAAATTGTACTCAAAGTACAACACAATGTTCCATAACAGCATGGCAAGAAGGGTCAGTCATGAAACAATGCCAAAGAAGTTAAAAATCACACAACACCAGGTTATAGTCCAACAGGTTTAATTGGAAGCACACTAGCTTTTGGAGCGACGCTACTTCATCAGGTGGAAGGAGCATCACTCCGAAAGCTAGTGTGCTTCCAATTAAACCTGTTGGACTATAACCTGGTGTTGTGTGATTTTTAACTTTGTACACCCCAGTCCAACACCAGCATCTTCAAATCGTGAATGCCAATGAAGTTTTCTTTTGGATCATGACAACAAAGTCCAAGAAGTAACTGTAAGGTCACAGATTGCAGTCAGACAGTACATGTGGTAAACCTGACTGACCATATGGATACTGTCAGAAAAGCACTATATGCCAAAATTTATACTCTTGCCAGTGCATGTATCATCCCTTGACACATATTACATGAAATATACTGTACTCAGGAAACTGTCATAACATGAACAGTTCATTCATTGCCATTATCTATCTTAAATGCCAGGGTGGTCCCTGAAATATTTTACATCATTGAAACAAACCACTTATTATTAATTACCAGTGTGCACATATTCTTACAGTTCAAGAGCTAACAAACTTATCAGTTGCATCTCCAAAGATTCCAGACTGCAACAACCTATCCCCTACATTTCAATAACAGTTTATCAGAGTTGGTTTAGCAAGCTACTTTAGATATTGACTGGTACAGCAGCTCAAAAAGATCATTATTTACAGATGTGTAACAGGCTCATGAAGTAGTCCATTTAGGATGGTCATTCAGATACTGTATAGGATGGACTGATGGGCTAACATTGTTGATGGTATTTGACAGCTGCATGACCTTGAATGAGTCCTGGGGACATTCCTCCATGTGCCACAGATGGCATAATTAAAGATGCTTTTCTGTACAGTTTTTTGTAATGTTTGTTTGTAACACTGTATGAGAGAGTGAGTTTTGTTCCACGTCATTAGACTCCATGTCGTACCGGGATCACGAATTGTGCCAAGAACAAACCTAAGCCTCCAGGTCAATCATTGATCAAGTGGTCCCCATTGTGCAGGAAGGTACTGAGGCTCATTGCTTTGTTTTCCTTCCTTTTCCATTTTAAAAAATTACTTTATAGATGTTCATTGCTCAGTTTTTAATTTTACCTTCCTTTTTCCATCTTTTATTATCATTCAATGAGTGTTCATATATAAGTAAATTGCTGTTGTTGAGCCTTCTCTTACTGACATTTAACTGAATCCAAGAAGAACAGCTTGGATACACCCTGTGATCGAAGACAGATACAAACTGAAAGTCTCCAAAAATCTGTAGTTCAGCACAAACAACTTGTGACTCCACATGCCAAGATATGCTACACTATTTCTGTGGAGATCACATGGCCAAAGAAAAAATTAAGAGATTGGTGTATGAATCCATATTTTGGCCTAGCATAAATAAAGACATTGATCAACTAATCAAGCATATGAAACATGGCAACTCTGTCAACCCAAACAAGACAAACTTTTCTTCCAAATAAGAATTCTTATGAGATACAAGGTTGTCAATGATATTTTCCATGTCCCAAGACACAATTACATCCTGGTGACTAATTATTTAGGCGAATTCCCTCAGAAACTATGTCTGACAATAGTCAGGCACTGTACCTCAGAAACTGTGTCTGATCATAGTCAGGCAATGTACCTCAGAAACTGTATCGGATAACAGTTTGTAATATATTGATGTGCCTGTCAAGATATGTGCAGCAAATACGGTGTTCGCTATATTTCCTCTTCTCCTCCCTATCCTCAGTCAATCTATCTTGTAGAATGCACTGTCCGTACTGTAAAATCCATGAAAATTATGTGTTCAGATATTTGCCAGGATGTTTGGCTAATGATGTTGCATCTACATGCCTCACTTCTTCTTAGCTTCACCAGCAATTCTAATATTTAGAAGGTAGTTCTTTTCTTTCACACTTCCATTACTCAGCCATAAGTGCTGGAAGAAAGAGAGAAACTGTTCAACAATATGATCAGAGTGTGCAGACAGTTATCCCAACTTTGAACCAGGACAAAGCATACGAGTTTGAGGTTTTCATGTGAAAGACAGAAAGATACAACTTATCTGTGTCCAGTCAAGGTCAGGTGACATTATAGTGATCAATCTTGTGAAGAAATAGATGACATACTGAGCAGATGTCAGCAATCCTTCTTCACACGGGATGATGACTCGGATACAGAAGATATTACATCTCCAGCAATGATGCACATCCATTTGCAATGATAGTACACCACAGATTGAAACTGTACCTCCAAGTCATTGACAACTGTAGAACTGAAGCAATTTGATCATGACATACGTCCACCGTGGCAGTAACTGAATGTGCAAAGAAAATTTATTTATCTGTGTGTTATCAGAAAAGGGTTCCCAGTCTTTAACTGGAAGAAGGCAAATGCAGTAACATCACTCAGCATAGAAGGCAGACCATGCTGGTAAATCCAGAGTGTTGTAATTTATTAGGTAGTTGTTACCAAATTTCAAGACATTTGTGTGAACCAGTGGTTTGCCTTAGGTGGACTAACATATTAAAAAACTCTCAAGGTTAAAATGAGGAAATTCCTAAAATGGAATTGGATTTGCATAAATAGAAAACAACAGGAAATGCCCAGTCAATATAATTAATGATGCCAACTAATTGCTTTAATGAGTTGTTCTTCATGATCCAGTTAAGCATTATCACTATTATTAGGGGCTCAAACAATTAGGCCACAACATAGCCCAAGCAAGTGAAAATGAGTTCTGTAATCAAGCATAAAGGTAAACACGAATATAGTGAAGAGAGCCACACAGACACTACTTTTTTTTTATTTCTCTCAGTTTTGTTTTGAAACTCTGAGCTGAAGTTGATAGTTAACTTTTGCCTTTGAGCAGTAGCTTGTTTATTTTAAATAAAGGAAAGAACAAGCAAACTGATATTTGTTTATGGGAGCTGCTTAGAAAGTCAATTATTTTCTAAAAAGATTACAGACACTTTGGCACCCGAGATATATTATACTTAATGACTGGCAGCTACTTAGATGTGAAAATTGGCAAAGGGTTCTCTGTGCTAAGCAGTCACCAGAGAATCAGAAAGAGAAAACAAAGATTGAATGGATTTTGACTGTTAGGCAGAAGGCAGTGTGGCTGGGAAAGCTGCTGGATGGAACTTTGGTTGCTTTCTTAATATCCTCTGGTAATTATGTTATTAATAGATCTGGGAAAAGACCTCACATCTGGAAGATAAGTAAAAGTCTCCAGTGATCTGCAGAAGTTGTTTGCATTGACTGGTGACTTTGGAAATCAAGCAAGATATACAATCTAACATACCTGTGAACAGCTCACTACCTAAGGATTGCATGAAGGTTTAGCAACCATAATTTAAAATGGCTTAAGTTTTAACTTATCACTTAACTGTGTTTGTCTGTCTATGTGAGTAAGGACTACAATCAAAGGAGATTGGGTTTAAATCATAGATGTTAATTAGATTACCTTATAGTTTAATTTTTCTTTGCAAAAATTACAGTATTAGTAATAAATTGTTAATTTCTGTTTAAGCTATAAACCTGGTCTCTGATATCTGTTATTCATAAAGTCTGGTTAGAAATAATTAGACATTTTGAGGATCATTGAATGTTTTAATTTCACTGTGTTGTGGTATCCAGTGTTTGTGAGTCTGATTTGGTCTGGTTTGTTATCTGTATATCGCAACACAGGGAAAAATGTATTTGTTTATGATCTTCGCTGTCATAAGACAGCTGGTATTAAATCAGATAATGTACGTTACAGCCAATTTGCTACAGTAAGCTGTCTGTGAGTGAGATGGGGATTGATTTCCCAATGAGAATAAGCAACACTTAATTGAATTCAGAAGTCAGGGAAGTATGTGAATCGGAGTAGACCATTCAGCATCAAGGTTTCTTCAAGATTCAATTAGATCATAAATACAAGATGCTATCGATCTGTATTAAAAACAGAAAGTGCTGGATAAACTCAGCCAGTCTGGCAGCATCTCTGTAAAGAGAAACAGTGGGCTGAATTTTGCCAAAATGTCAATTTTAGCAGATTTCCTGAGAAAGATTAGATTAGATTAGATTATTTACAGTGTGGAAACAGGCCCTTCGGCCCAACAAGTCCACACCGCCCCGCCGAAGTGCAACCCACCCATACCCCTACATCTACCCCTTACCTAACACTACGGGCAATTTAGCATGGCCAATTCACCTGACCTGCACATCTTTGGAGTGTGGGAGGAAACCAGAGCACCCGGAGGAAACCCACGCAGACACGGGGAGAATGTGTAAACTCCACACAGTCAGTTGCCTGAGGCGGGAATTGAACCCGGATCTCTGGCGCTGTGAGGCAGCAGTGCTAACCACTGTGCCACCGTGCCGCCCACTACTGGAGGGATTCTCTCTGTGTGACTTTTCTCATGCAATTTAGACTGTTATTTCAGTAAGTATATGCTGCTTCCACAGTGCCAAGCTCTTACTGTTTGTATTCAGCAGTAGTGGAAGTGCTTGCTGATGCTGGGACCTAATGTTGTTCATATTGCAGGTGCCAATTTTAAACTCCAGTAGCACGTCATTGGAAATACTACCTGCCTGGTCTGAAGTAGCCACCTAGGTCAGAATGGCGCCCATGGTCTGAAAGAGTGCATTCCATGGCCACGAGAAAGGTGTTCTCCAAGGACAAATGCCATCTTTTTCCCTCTGCAACTTCACACTCTCTCTAATTCCACTTTAACCTTCCACCAAGCCTCTTGGTCTAACACTCCCAATGTTGCATGCAGTATCTTCCTTCATGCTCTCTCATGTACCCAAAACCCCTTCAAATGACTAGCCCTTCCTGTTCTATGCACTTCCTACTCACTCACACAGCACACTCACCACCCTCTGACTGACCATATGACTGCACTAATGACTGTTCTCCTTTGATTTTTTGACTGAAGCACCCAGTGTGTCTGCCATGTAACAATCTGACATATGGATTAATCCCAACATTGATGTTGCACAGTACACTACACCTACATGGCCAGACCTTGACAGTTCATTGCTGGCAAACATAACAAGCTACCTGCACTAAAAGGTATAGCCAAGTAAGGCAGCGATACTGTGAGCATCCAAGTAAGTGCAAGGTGACATAGCAAACTAAGAAAGCAAGATAAGATCCCAGTGATACAACCCTATTCTGATGCCTGGGACCAGTGCCTGTCCCTGCATGTATAGCAGCCTGGCACCATCATTACAATGTAAGGTGTCTATGAGCTCCAAAACTGTAGTATTGAAGTGTTGAATTGAATTATAATTTAACCTGAGATGTTCTATGGTGATGGGATGGCGCTAGTGTTTTGTTGGTGCCCATGGAGTGTGCACTGACATTTTGGGAAATGCTGACCAAGTTGGATTTGTGAAGAAGATGCTGGTGAGCAACTGACACCAGGTAAACACTCAAACTTTCAAGTTGGAAATTGACACCTGATGATTTCTTGCCAGTAAACTATTAACTGAACTGGCCGAAATAAGTTACTAATCGGATGTTAATGAATGCACATAGATCCCTTGCACTCACTAATTCATTTTTTAAAACCTAGCTGTTGAAACCTTATGTGGAATATCAGACATTTATTTCTTGTTGACATCGAGAATACTTTTTTTTCCAATCCCAACCATACTTTCCGAACTGTCTTACGTTTGCCTGCATTATTTAGAAGCTGGGTGTGTTAATTTTTCAAGTCCAGTCACATGACTCTCCTTTGGAACTGGTTTTCCAGCATGTTTTGGTTCAGTTGGATTATGACTGATCAGCACCCTGTCACCAGTTTCCCACCTTTTCCTAAAAATAGTGAGTGTATGAAGTAGAAAACTTAACCAACATAATTGAACAAAATGGTGATGGCCTTGTATACCATGATGAGACAATGATCTCCCTCTTTCCTCCTTTGGGATGGTGTTTAAATACTACATCTTTGACTCAGGTTTTGACACCAGTCCTAATATTTCTTTATATGCTAGTGCGTCAAATGCTGCATGGTTATAGCTCCTGTAAAGTATCTTGTGACTTTTTCACTATAGTAACAGTGCTGTATAAATGCAAGCTGTTCATGTTTTTGCAGCAGATTTCTTTTGGTAAAGGTGAAATTTGAAGTCACTTTGCAATTAGGAACAGAATTGAACAAAGGTAATTATATACGCATGAAGATATATCTCGGCTAGTGAATTGAGTGGGAAAACTAAAAGGTAGGACAATTGATGGAGCAGTGGCAGATGTTTAAGGAGACACTCAATTGCTTCCAACTAAAATATATTCCAGAAAGGAAGAGAGATTATAAGAGGGGGAGAAAACCATCCATGGGTAAGCAAGGAGGTTAAGGATAATATAAAGACAAAAACTAAGGCATATGATATTGTAAAGGCAAATGGCAAGCTAGATAATTTGGAAACTTTTAACAATCAATAATGGGTTACTAAAAAGTCATAAAAAGAGCAATTGTAAATTATGAAAGAAAATTAGTGCAAGATATAAAAATGGATAACACAAACTTCTCTAAGTATATAAAAGTGAAGAAGATAGCTGAAGTGAATGTTTGTTCCTTGGAGGATGAGATTGGCAAGTAATTTTCAGGAGGAAATAGATAGGTTTTTAATTAATAATGGGTTAAAGGGTTATGGACAGTGAACGGGAAAGTGGAGTTGAGGCCGAGATGAAATCAGCCATAATCACATTAAATGGTGGAGCAGGCTCAACGGCCTGAATTGCCTACTCCAGCTCCTAGTTCTTATGTAAAAGGTCGAGAACTGTGAGGTTGAATGTGACCAATGATCTATGAGAAGAGAGTTGGTTTGGGACAATTGGAAACAGATGGTCATGTGATGAAACCTTGTCGATATATCCATGATTCGTCTATCATTAAGGATGCAAAAATTATATACTGTGTTTAAATGGTTAAAGTTTAAAGTTTTTGAGGAAACATTTTCTCTGCTACTTTCAAATCTCATACTAAGACTGTCAATTTTTACATTGACCAACTTTGCTTTATTTCAGTCTGTCTACTGCTGAGAAGCCTCATTCATGTTAACCCCTTTGTTAACTCATACATTATTCCACCACGTTAGTTATTCTCCTACGTTCTGACCTCTGTAAATTTGAGGGCATCTGAAATTCTGCTGCCCATTGTTAATTTGTAGCAAGACCATTTACTGTATCTCCTCTGTGCTTGCTGATCTAAATCCATTTCCATTCAATCAACAATCTTTGTTTTAAAATTATTATCCTTGTTTCTCATTCCTAAGATGGACTCATCAACACCCCCCAGACCCCAACTATATAAAAGAAATTTCCTCCAAGCCCACTGTCTACAAAGGTAGCTGCAATTCTCAAATTCTGCCTTCTTGAGCATCTCCATTGCTTATCGCTTTACCACTTATCAGAGTATCGGTCCCTATGCCCAGGGGCGTCTCCCTAAACCTGTCCAACTCCCTGCCGCCCTCTCCTCCTTTAAGAGACTCCAGTAAATCTACCATTTTTGAGTTTTGTTTTGACATCTGACCTAATATCTATGGCTCAGTATCACAGCTGATTTTATTATATGCCTGTGAAGCACCTTCAGGCATTTTATTAGGTTAAAGGTTTTATGTAAGTACAATATTTTTGACTGCTGTTGTCGTTTATCCCGGCTAACTTTTGCCCCTTAGCTAACTCCACCTAATATAGAGGCTCTGGTCCTCATTATCACGTCATTTGTTTGTGGGAAATTGCTGAATGAAAATTGGCTGCTGTGGTTAAACTGAAAGGAAGTACTTCATTGGTCGCCAAAGAGGTTTAAACATTTGTACACTGACAGGGACAGATTAAAATCCAATATTTAGCAAAAGGCAATATTTGTTGACTGACACTGCTGAGAGTGGTGCATGAATATTGGGTTCCAGAAATCATTAAAACCTAATTTGACCCTGCCAGCAGCTCATAGTCTATCAAACTCAGCCACATTGAAAAACAGAGTCCTGCAGGCAGGCAATCATGACACCTCCACCTGCAACAAACATTTCTTTTTATCCTTCAACAAAAACAACTTAGGCTACAATATATTTATTTGATTAGACAAGATACATGCAGTATTGCTTTCAATTATTTTCTTTCCATGCTATTATCAATCTCCAACATTGCTTAGATTCTTTTAATTCTCATTTCCACTGAACGAGTTAACGTTAGCAGGTAATTGTTGTTACTAACAGCGTGGTCATCGCTTCTTCTTAGGAAATGAACGATAGCTTTGCATGCAAATCAATGGCAGCCATCATTACATCACCACAATTGCCTTTTTATTCGCTCATGGGATATGGATATTGCTGGCTGGGCCAGCATTTATTGACAATCCCTAGATTACACCGGAGAAATTGGGTTCCCCTTGGAACCACTGCAGCCCTTGTCATGTAGGTATAGTCACAGTTAGGAAGGCAGCCTCAGGATTTCAACATAGTAAGAGTGAAAGAACATCAATGTAGTTTGAAGACATGATGGTCCATGGCTTGAAGGGGTCCTTGCAGATGCTAATGTTCCTTAAATCAATACTAATTTTAAGTAGGAGTAGGCCATTCAGCCCCTCTAGCCTAATCAGTCATTTAATAAGGTCACGGCTGATCTGAAAATGGCTTCAAGTCTACATTACCATCTATTTCAGATAACCTTCACTCACATTAGTCATGGATCAATCCATTGCTGCCTTAAATGTCTTCAATGGATCAGCCTTCACCACTCCCTGAGGAAGGGCAGTCCAATGACTCAGGATCCTCTGAGAGAAGAAAATATTCACCTCATCATTTCCATCTTAAATGGGAGAGCCTTTTTTTAAAACTGTGTCTTAGTCTCCCACACAAAAAGAAACATTTTTTCAGCATCCACTCAGTCACGTCACGCCTTGTATGTTTCAATAAGATCACCTCTCACTCTTCTAAACTAGAATGGACACAAGTGCAGTCTGTCCAATTTTTCCTCAAAAGATTATCCCTCAACCCAGGTAACAGTCAAGTGAACTTTCTCTGAACTGTTTCTAATTTCACGTAATGTCCTTTCATAAATAGGGAGACAAAACCTGTACACAGTTCTCCAGATGTGAGCTTATCAGCATTCTGTAGAAATGCATCAATACTTCCCTACTTTTATATTCCTTTCCACTTGCAATAAACGGTAACATTGCTGTTGGCCTCCCTAATCATTTTGTGATTAATGCACCAGCTTACTCAGCATACTGTTTCTCTCTCCCCATTTAAATAGTAAGCTTTCTGTTCTTCCTGCCAAAGTCGACAAGTTCACAATATCTAAGAGAAATCACATTTAGCATTTCCTCAAAACCACGCTTCAAGAATCAACATCAAGTTTCAGGAGGACTCACACTTCTCAAGGACAGTTAGGGATGGGCAATAAATACAAGCCTAGCCAATGCTGCCTACATCACATTAACTAACTTACAATAAAAATTTTGCTGCAATTACAATTAGCAGCAAAAGGAAAAAAATGAATGCTTAATTAGTATCTCAGCTGCACAATTAATACACAAAGCGCTCCAATCAAACTCTTTGGGACAATCTTTCAATCAAGGGAGGTGGCCTCTATTTTACTGGGAACTGGTAAGTTACTGGAATAGTTGGTCAATAAAGAGAACAAATACTTTCAGAATTCCGACAAATCCTTAGATTTCTGGAACATGGATGGATCCAAGGCCTGAGTAATTGTTTGAGAGAACAGAATGTGTCTTTAGTAAGGTGGTGGGAACTGGTTTCTTGCTAAGCCCTCATGTAGATTTCCATATTATACTAAATGCTTAGGATTCAATTGAATGACTATTACCAACAAAAAAAATGATGGATTTTTTTTGGATTAGGTGAATAAATCCCCTCCATTTGAAGTCAGGCGTTTTTTATCTTGTGAAGCAGTTGGCAGAATTTGATCAACTGTCTACAGCAGGATTTCTGTGTTCGACTCCGTTTGCAAAGATCACAAGATATTGATTTAGTTTCCTAAATCATTATCCTATGGTTAAAAATGTATTGGTCTGGGCATATGATTGTTGTGTCTGGATTTAAAGAGTCAATGATAGAACTATTTTCAAGTATCTGGCCCAGAGCACTTAATTTTATTGTTCGGATTTGACCATTTAGCTTCTAAAATAATTAATATGGCAATTTGTTGCATGTGTTGAGTCCACATTGTTGTAGTGAAGGAAGCAAGGCATCAGGGGACCTGAATGGACAGGGAAAGCACCTCTTCAAGTTAAACTGAATCTAATACCAAATTAGATATGAAAAGACAGGGAATAAATAAATACAGGGAAAGAAAGATAGGATTAAGGACAAAGATAAAGCATATTACAAAGTTACACTTACCATTTTAACAAAAAATGGCATCAACTGAAAGCTTGAAAAAATTATCCATGCTTTAACAGTTAATTTTCAGAGCCAGTGAGGTTGATTAGTAGTACTTAACATTTACATAATTAAAAGAGGATTTGGACCTCAAATTAGGTGAGTTAACTTTCTGTGGCAAAGTTCGTCTCATCTGGTGTCTCCCACACTGGGACATGAACCCAAACAAATCTGAGTTTAAGATGACAGATAAAGATAAAAGGCCAGAGCTGACAGATCAGGAAAGCTCTTCGGTTTAACATTCAAAGTTGTTAGATGTTCCTGATGCAGGCATTGGACAAGGAGAAATCTCTAAATACTGATTGAAAGTAATTTTTAATTTCTGGTTTATAGAAAAATATCATCTATAAATTGGTCTCTCACATTCTGTAAGTGTAAACTTTAGCTCACCCAGAATCCTTAACTTAAGACAAGGTCAGATCACCCATATTCATTAAACAACATTAGCTCCCAATTAAGCTGCATGTTGATTTTTAAATTCCCATTTTTCTTTTCAGTTCCTCATTGGCCTTGACCCTTCCAATGTTTGCAATTTCCTGCAGCCCACAAATTTCCAAGGTAACTGTGTTCCTCTATTTCTGATCTCTTCTGCAACTCTGATTTTAACCACTCCACCATTAGCTACCTGGGCCCCAGGCTCTGGAATACCCTCGCTAACCTCACCCTCTCTCTATCTCTCTCTTGCTTATCATCTTTAAGATACTTCTTAAAAATAATTGCTTTAACTAAGATTTTGGTCATCTGATTTAATATTACCTTTCATAGTTTAGTGTCATATTTTGGAATTATAATCCTAATGTGAAACAGATTTTGGATGTTTGATCACATTATAGGCACTATCTAAATAAAAATTGTTGTTAAAATACAATTACAGGCAAATAATCTGGCCACCATTTCAGGTTTCAAATGTGGATGCTTCCACCTAGTGGCCAAAGATTTCTACTGCAGGTGTTATGATAGTTTGTCATTTTGGGGCAGGATAATAGAGCATACCAAAAACCAAAAGAACTGCAGATGCTGTAAATCAGAAACAAAAACAGAAGTTGCTGGAAAAGCTCAGCAGTCTAGCAGCATCTGTGAAGAGAAATCAAAGTACTGAGGAAGGGTCACTGGATCTGAAACGTTAAGTTTGATTTGTCTTTGGAGATGTGGCTAGACCTGCTGAGCTTTTCCAGCAACTTCTGTTTTTTGTTTCTAATAGAGCATAACGTTGTATAAGGAGGGGAAACATAAATGTAATTAAACCCGTTCACTCCAAGACATCCCGGATCCTTCAAACTTTTCTACAAGGCATGTGTTTTCAATCAGAGACCAATGGAAGAAAGGCTTGCATTTCGAAGGTATTTCCTGACATCAGGATATTGCAAAGTCCTTTACAACTAATGAAGTGGTTTTGAAGTGTAGTCACTGCTGAAAGTATAGAGGATTCAGCAGTCAAATCACACATAACAGGCACACATCACATATAAACAGCATCTTGGGAGTTACCTGTTTAATATTGGCTAAGAGGAAGGAATTCCCCTGCTTCACTTCAAATAGTGGATTAGTGGTGCTGGAAGAGCACAGCAGTTCAGGCAGCATCCAACGAGCAGCGCTGCTCCTTGGATGCTGCCTGAACTGCTGTGCTCTTCCAGCACCACTAATCCAGAATTTGGTTTCCAGCATCTGCAGTTATTGTTTTTACCTCACTTCAAATAGTGCCATGGGATCTTTTGCATCCACTTTGGAGGGCAGACAGGGTCTCAGTTAAAACCTTCCACGTGTAGGATGGGAGAAGACAGGAATTTATGTGACTTTTTGTTGTAATCTTGAGAAATTACATTGACGACATTTTCTGTATCGAGAAATAAGAGGTTATTCTGCTGGGAAACTGGTGTGAGTGAAATCTGGAAGCAATTTCATTTGCTATCTTCTGAACGCATTGGTTTACCAGTTGAAAAATTATTGGATTGAGGAATAAAATAGGTGTTTGATTGGGGTGGGGTGCTTGGAAGTAATGTTTTAAACCACCAGGACATTGGTCCCACTAAATTCAACAATATTACTTATTGCTGATGTTTATTTTTGCTTTTTCATTCATTAGAGGTGGACATTACTGGCAGGGCCAGTGTTCATTGACCAGCACTAATTGTTATCGAGAAGCCGATGGTGAGCTGTTTCTTGAACTGTTGCAATCCACTGACCATACGCGGTTGCTAGTGAAGAAGATCCAGGAACAGTGATATATTTCCAAATCAGGATAATGAGGGGCTTGGAGGTGATGGTGTTCTTACGTATCTACTGCCCTTGTTCTTCTAATTGGTGGTGGTCATGGGTTTGGAAGGTTCTTTCTAAGGAGTCTTGGTGAATTTCTGCTCTGCAGCTTGTGGATAGTTCACTGTTGCTACTGAGCATCAGTGGTGCAAATCACGCAAGCTGCTTTGTCCTGGCTGGGGTCAGGCCTCTTGAGCGTTTCTGGAGCTGCACTCATCCAGGCAAATGCAGAGTATTCTATCACACTCCTGACTTGCACCTTGTAGATGGTGGACAGGCTTTGGGGAGTCAGGAGGTGATTTATTTGCTGCAGGATTCCTAACTTGTGACTGTCCTTGCAACTAAAATATTTACATGGCTAGTCCAGTTCAGTTTCTGGTCAATGGTAACTCCCAAGATGCTGGTAGTGGAGGATTCAGTGAAGGTAATGCACTTGAATGGCAAGGGCGATAGCTAGTTTCTCCCTTGATGAATATGGTCTTGCGTGGCTTGCGTCACATTTATTCAGATATAATGTCACAATTAAAATTATGAACTTTTAAACGATATTAACTTCTGGATGTGAGGTGAACAAAGTGCGATAAGTTTCGATAGACTCAGTACCGATCTGAAGGAATCAAAATGTGCTGTAGTAAGCCAAGTGGGCTAAGTAGAGTTATGAATAAATGAATAGAGGCACAATATAGTAAACAAAGAGTGATAGGTAGAGTTACTGGTACGAATGAATGAATGCAATTTTGTTAAAATGGGTTAATGGCAACATGCAGTTTCCTTTGTAAGAGGTACATAAAGCGATACAGTAGGGTCGACTTTTACATGAGATATATGGAAAATACATGATTTTTTTGGCCAAGAATGAAAGATTGACTTTTACATGAGATCAACTTTTACACGAGTATATATGGTTCCGCTTTTTCAGCCCAAGCCTGGATATTGTCCAGGTCTTGTTGCATTTGGACATGGACTTCAGCATCTGAGGAGACGCGAATGGTGCTGAACATTATGTAATCATTAGCAAATATCTCCACTTCTGACCTTAAGCATTAATGAAGATTACTGATGTAACAACTGAAGATGACTGGGCCAAAGACATTTCCCTGAGGAGTCCTTGCAGAAAAGTTCTAGACCTGAGACGACTGACATCTAACAACCATGACCATTTTCCTTTGTGCTAGATATAACTCCAACTATCAGAGAGTATTATCTCTGATTCTCATTGACTCCAGTTTTTTTTTTAGGGCACCTGATTTCATAGTCAGTCAAATGCAGACTTGATATCAAGGACAATCTCTCCCACCTCACTCTGGATTTCAGCTCTTTTACCCACATTGGAACTAAAGCTATAATGAGGTCAGGAGCACAGTGGCCTTGTTGGAACCCAAAGTGAGTATCAGTTGTCAGGTTGTTGCTAAGCTGCTCCATATCAGTGTTGTTGGTACTTTCCATCACTTTGTAGATAATTGAGAGTAGACAGATAGAGCATTAATTGGCCAGATTACGTTTGTCTTGCCTTTGTGTATATTGAACTTACCTGGGCAATTTTTCACATTTTTAGGTAGATCCCAGTGCTGTGGCTGGATTGGAATAGCTTAGCTAGGTGTAAAGCATGCTTTGGAACATACACCTTCAGTACTATTGCTGAAATATTATCAGGGCAGTATCCAGAACCATTAGCCATTTTTTGATATCATGTGAAGTTAATTGAATTAACTGAACTCTGGCATCTGCGTTGCTGGAGATCGCTGGAGGAGGCTGAGATGGATCATCTACTCGTTTGTTCTGGCTGAAGATTGCTGTGAATGTTTCAGCCTTATCTTTTGCACTGATATGTTGGGATGAAGTAGTGGCCTTGGTTTCCTTGATGATTGGTGAGCTAACTTACCGAATAAACATTTTTAATAAACTTATGGTAAATATTTCTCTGTGTGCATTTTTGAGCTCATTGAAACAAGAAACCACAAAACCAATGGAAATTGTTATGTGCTTAGCAGTTGGCACTAGGGTCAAAATACAAGTCACGTGACTACAGCAGACCAGGATGGATATTTGTAAATGATTGCATTTCAATCAAACTAAAATTACTTCCTGGAGCTTCGTCAAACTTCGGGTGCCTTTTAACAGCATCAAACTGTACTTGGAAATTCCTGTGCTGACTAAATTCATGTATGCTTTTTCTCAAAGATGTGTAGCTACCTCACAAAACACTGACAAACCCCTACTCCCCCATCAAGCCCCAAAAACACCTCTGTCTAACCCTGTTTCTAATGAAACCCGTGTCTAAACTACAGAGCATATTGGACAGATGACCAAAGGTAAGTCTCAGGAAGTTTTAGGTGGGATTTGGATGAAACCTTACACTGAGGTACTATCTGCCTACTCACATCAATGTAAAAGATCTCAGAGTACTGATTTGAATAACAGAGTTATCCCTTGTGTCCTGGGTGGTGGGTATCCTTCAGTGACCATCATAATAGGAACTGATTATCTGGTCATTTTCATAGTGTTATATCTTTCATGGGGTGCAGGTATCACTGATGAGGTTTTTGTTGCACGTCCCTAATTGCCTTTTGAGCTGAATGACTGTTAGACCACTTCAGAGAGCAGTAAACAGTCAATTACATTGATCGTATGGAGTCACGTGTAAGGCAGAATAGAAAACAGCAGGTTTCCTTCCTTAAAGGACATTAGTGAGTCAGATGACAATAATCAGTAGTTTCATAGTCACTATTATTGACATTCCCTTTCAAATCCAGACTGAATTTAAATTTCACCAGCTGCCAAGGTGGGATTTAAATACACATTGCTAGATCATTAGCCTAGACCTATAGATTACTATTCCAGAGATGTTACCATGATTAACCACTTTCAGCTTAAATAAATGTTGTTAGAATGCACATGCTAACCTGTGGTGCCAACAGAATCAAAGCAGAACAGATGGGGACATTGTTAGGGTGAACTACAGGATTAGAAGAATGATCACAAGAGCTGTGACCTTGGGGAGGAGCTTTCCCTGGCTCCACAGGAGAGTCCTTTTATCTTAAAGATGTCTCAGAGGCTGGCATCAGGTAACCTTCTGATTCCAGGTGTCCTTGTTGTCAAAATTATCACTATATGTATGGTAAAGATGTCTACTGCAATGGTACATTCTTTACCCAGCATTCACAGCATGAGAAAAAGTCCTCTATCCTTGGTACACAGTCAGTTCAAACATTTAATTGCAAAGATAGAGCGGTTTCCTGGCTGCTATGGATGCTGGGTAAAGAGCTCCCTCATTGTATAATCAGCATTTCTCTCTCAAACTTCAATATTGCCTTACACTGATCAGCACATATAATATATATGAAAAGTTGAGGACAAAAAGGAAGAGTTGGGGTTACTAGGGGATAATGATTCTAGTTCCGGTGAATGTTCTGGATACAGCAGCTTTGCAATGTCTGTGCTCCATTTTTAAGTTGTAAAAGGGCTTTATGCATTGTAGACTGCCCAGAGTTTATAATTTGAACGTGATTGTAGTTTAAGTGGCTTTTATGAATTTTAGCATGCAAGTTATTTGGGTCTCGATCTGAGTAAGTGTATATTGTTTGCTGGTTTGACTGAATTGACCACAAAGATGTGGCTGTCAGGTCTACAGAAAACATTTACTCTCTATAGAGAGAAAGAGAGATGGATAGAAAGATACATACAGACAGGATACACATTATTCCCCTTTAAAACAATAATTGTGCATGACAGAGTGCATAGGGGACATCTTTCATGATTTTTGATTAGTTTAACCTCCTCCTCCTTTGACCATAACCTGTCAGGCAAAGGTGGAGTTTAATACTGATCTCAATACAGTGTTTCAGAGACAATGACTTTTCATCAGAACTGGGTGATGAATTTTTTTGAAACAAATAAAGTGTCAGGGACCAGGGCAAATAAATAACAAAAGCAAAGGATCAGTAAAGCTGAGGACGGCAGCAGTGATTTAGTGAGCAGAGGATTGACAAACTGTTTCAGCTGTGGTTTATTGGTTGTGGTGTTGCCTCTACTTCAGAAGGCTGCAGGTTCATGTCTCACTCTAGGGACAATCAGGTGCAATGCTAAAGTGGCAGAAGTGCTGTTTCTCCTGGTAGGAAGACCTTAGGTGATTGTATTAGGACTCTGTGTGCTATTTTGAAAAACAATACAGCACAGGAAAAGGCACTTCAGCCTTCCAAGCCAGTGCTGACACATTTTGCCTTTCCATATTAAAGCTGTCTTCACCTACAGGATCCATATCTCTCTCATCCCTTGCTATTCAGGTATTTGTCCAGGTGCTTCATGAATGTTGCTATTGTGTCTGCTTCCACCATCTCCTCTGGCAGCATATTCCAGGCACTGACCAAGCTTTGTGGGAAAATCTTGCCTCACCACATCTCATTTAAACTTGACCCCCCCTTGCACTGTGAACCTGTGTCCCCTAGTTATTGATCCCTCCACCCTGGGAAAAGCCTTATACTTTCCACACTACCATGAACTTCACAATCGTATAAACTTCTATCAGGTCACTCCTCAACCTCCAGTGAAAACAAATCCAGTCTATCCAAATTTTTTTTCAAAACTAAAATCTCCCATACTAGGCAACATCCTGGTAAACCTTTCCTGTACCCTCTCCAAAGCATCCCTGTCTTTCTGGTAAGTGTGGTGATCAGAACTATACACAATATTCCAAGTGTGGCCTAACTGAAGTTCTGTAAAGCTGCAGTATAATTCTTCTATCTTTATACTAAATGCCCTTTCCAATGAAGGCAAGCATGCCAAAGGCCTTTTTCACTTCCTTATCTATCTGCACTGCCACCTTCAGTGATCTGTGGACCTGCACACACACATCACTCTGCATATCAGTACTCCTGAGGGTTCTGCCATTCGTTGTATAATTTCCACCTGTACTTGATGTTCCAAAATTCATCACCTCACATTTGTCAAGATTAAACTGCATTAGCTATTTTTCTGCTCCTGCATCCAACTAATCTATATCCTGCTGTATTCTCTGACAATTCTCCTCATTATCCACAATTCCACTAACCTTTGCATCATCCGCAAACCTACTACAGAGGAACCTCGATTATTCAGCATTCAATTATCCAAATTTCAGATTATCCAAACAAGATCACAAGATCCTGATGCTTGGCTAAACTGTGTTACCCGGCATTTGATTATCTGAACATTCAATTTTCTGAACAAAATACTCTCCACCCGAGAGGTTCGAATAATTGAGGTTCCTTGATTTCATAGAATCCCAACCGCGTGGAAACAGGCCCTTCGGCCCAACAAGTCCACATCAAGGCTCTGGAGAGCAACCCACCCTACCCCTATATTTACCTCTGACTAATGCATCTAACCTACACATCGCTACAATTCACCTGACCTAGACATCTTTGGATTGTGGGAGGAAACCAGAGCACCTGGAGGAAACTTGCGCAGAGACAGGGAGAATGTGCAAACTCCACACAGGCAGTCACTGAAGGCTGGAAGCAAACCTGGGTCCCTGGCACTGTAATGCAGCAGTACTAACCACTGAGCCACTGTGCCGCTGTGTAAAAGGTCAATGTTAATATGTAACTACAATAGTTTACTGCTTTGTGAGATATTATATCAGATGGCTACTTGACCCCTGGGAGATAGTTCTCTCTAGAAACTTCATGTGAAATCTGGGTCTGTGCACAGTTAGCATTTACTACTTTGAATTAAAGGTTACTGTTCTTTTGAAAATAAACTTCCTGCAATCTTTGTCAGTTGCACTTCTGGACACAGCTGAACTAAAACAATAGAATAACAGCAGGTTAGAGCACTGCAGGTGAAGGGGCAATAGAATAAAAGACACAGCCAGCAATCAAAAAGCCTGTGGAGCACACATAGAGTGCAGAGAATCATTGGAGGAGACATTGTACTTGCTGAAGTACATCGAACAGATTGCAGGCTCACACCAGGCTGAACAATTGCTGAGCTAATGCTTCAGATTTATGAGGTGCTGCACCGTATTAGAAATAGATATAAAACTGACCAAGGAAAAGATCAATACTCCCCTATACTCCGTAGAATGCATGGTCATCCTAATTCGACAAGGGATCAGCAAGGTTAATGCTACATATGGCAAAGTGACTTTAGCATTCAATGCTTAATTCAGTCTTCTAACATACACCATTATTGACCACATGAGGTTTAATAGGAACACCCAGCAACTGTGAGAAGGTGTCATCTCCATTACAATGATTTATGCAGGTTTGGAAAAAAATTGTGTATTATAAATAGAAGAATTCATCTGGGAATGAATCATTGTGGTCTTACACGAGACAATATCAGGTATCTTACAGTCAAGGGATGATATGACAATAGAGTCATAGAGTTTTACAGCACTGAAAGAGGCCTTTTGGCCCATCATAATAATGCCAATCATCAAGAACCCATCACTCAAATCCCCTTTTCCAGCACTAGTCTTGTATGTTATCACTGCATGTGGTCATTTTAATATTTCTTAAATATTGTGATGGCTGCCACCTCTACCACCCTTTCAGGGTTCCAGGTTCCCACCACCCTCCAAATGAAAATCTTTCTTAAATTCCTAACAAAGTTCATGTGTTGTACCTTACATCCACACCCTCCCCTACACCCTCGCTCTACTAAGGAGAAAATCTTTTCTTCCTATTTATTCTATCTATGGCCCTCATAATTTAGTACACTTCTGTCAGATCCATTCCTCAGCCTTCTCTGCTCTAAGGAAAACAATCCCAGACTATTCTCATTTCCTTAAATACCTGAAATGCTCCAGCGCAGGCTACATCCTGATGGATCTCCTCTGCACCTGCTCTAGCACAATTAGATCTTTCCTATAGTACAGCGAACAAAACTGCACACAGCAGTCCAGCTGTGGTACAATCAATGTTTTGCAGATCTTCATTACAACCTCCATGCTCTTTTATCTAATGCCTCAACTAATTGAGGCAAGTATTTCATATGCCTTCTTACCTACCTGTTTGGTTGCCTCCAAATATCTGTTGACATGCTCACACAAGGTTCCTCTGATCCTCTGTACTTCCTAGGATCCTACCATTGATCATGCATTCTCTTGAGTTGTAAATTCTCTCAAAATGCATCACCTCACATTTTTCAGCATTAAGTTCCATTTTCTATCCAACCAGCCCATCTATGTTGTCTTGTAGTCTAAGCCTTTTTCTCACTATTTACTATGTTATGTCATCTGCAAATTTGCTGATCAAATCTCCTACGTTCAAGCTTAGGTCATTTACATCATTACAAACAGCTAGAGACACAACACCGAATCCTCTGTTGTCTGCAACAGCACAGTTGACCAGGCAAGTAGGGGTTAGAAAACAAAACCATACAGTAATTCTAGGTGATTTTGAGACCTTGTGGCAAAAGAAAATGACTGATATTGTGCAGTTTGTGGTGGTTTTTGACTAAATGTGTGGCTGTGCAGAATCAAGGAAAGTGAGAACAATGTACAAAATTGTGGTCTGATCACAAAAAGCCTGCATTGTTGTGAAGACTGTCCTGCCAAAAATGCTGAGTGCCACTCTTGTAAAACGTAGAGTTATTTTAAAGCCATATACAACAGAAAGAAGTTTCATAGAATCATTGAATCTCTACAGTCTGGAAAGAAACTATTTGACCCATAGAGTTTGCACCAAACCTCCAAAAAGCATCCCACCCAGTCACTTCCCACCAACCCCCAACCCAAACACTATTCTGTGACCTTGAATTTGCCATTTTCTAGTTTAGAAACTGAAAGAAAAATCTACGAAGTTAAGCAAACTTCAAGAAATTGAAGATGTTAGATACACCATTCTTGACAAGGTTGAGGGATCAATGAGAAGCTGTTGGAGTGCAGAAATATTAGCAGATGGATGTAAAACAAGTTTAAAACTGGATGATAGAACTGAGGTTTTGGTTCTTTCCCATACAGCTGTGGTTAAAGCAAGCCACACTTAATGCACCATGCAAAAATGTTTGTGGATCAGGAGGCACAACTTAAAGTCATGGGTCAAAAAGCTTCCATATCTCAATATTAAGAGCGGAAAATTTCTGAAACCCTGATACATAACCCCAAGCCAGGATAATTCACTTTTGAGTAGAAGAACTTGTGCAGATCTACAACTAATTCATAAAGTAGAGCAATTGAGGAGCCAAAAGAACTTAAATATTTTGTGTAAAATTTCTCCATTATTCAAAGGCTGGGAAGCTGCCAACAGCTTATCACATCACTTTATGTCCAGAAGCCAAATTTGTCTGTTTGTTTACTCCAAGCAAAGTTCTTTACACAGTTTTTTTGCAGAACGTAAAGCAGGAAATTGGCTCAATGTTACAGGAAGAGAAATCTCACATGTAAAAAACCCAAGCTGATTTTCTGGTATGGTTCCAAATGGATCACTGAGAATCTGTGGTGATCTCACTAAGTGAACAAAATTGTTGAAATTCATCCAATGGTGTTTGTGGATGAGGGTTTTGCAAAGAGTTTAAGTTTTATTTAAGCTAGATGTGAAGAGTGGTTTTTGGCAATTACTTTTAGATGAAGAATCAAAATACTTGCAACCTTTATTCCACCATATGGGAGATATTATTTTAATAAATTACACCTTGGTGTGATGAAGACAAGTATCTTGGAAAGATTGGATGGACGGATTTGTCAGATGTGTCACATCCTTATTCATGGATCGATTGCAAAGAACAAGCCAAACTCCAACATCAATAAGAAGCAGTGATTAGTCCCAGTGGCAAAAGTGAGTTCCAATCATTATATTTTTAGGGCACAATGTATTTTCATCAATGTTCAAAACAGATCCTCAGAAAACCAAAGCAATTAAAGGCTTCCCAGCTGAAATGTACAGAAAACCATAAGAGATAAGATATTGGAGCAGGATTAGGCCATATTGCCCATGAGGTTTTTCCACTATTAAATCACAGTTGATAGTTTTGAAAACCCATTATCCTGTCTTCTCCCTGTAACCCATGATCTCCATATTAATTAAGAACCTATCTGTCTTAAATACTCTCAATGACTTGTCCAAATATAGTCTTCTGTGGTAATAATTCCATAGATTCATTACCTTGTGGCTGAAGAAATTCTTCCTCATCTCAGTTCTAAAGTGTTGTCCCTTCACTTTGAGGCTGTACCCTTGGCTTCTAGTCTCTCCTGCTAGTGGAATCATCTATTCTATCAGGCCTCTTAGTATTTTTTAAATGCCAATCAAATCCCGCCACCAGCTGATACAAATTTTGTTAAGGATGTGGACACCTTTAATTCGCTAATGACCAAGTACCTAACAGTAACAATAGAGCATTTAAATAAGATTTGAAATGCATAGAAATCAGGAAAAGGAAGCTGCTCAAATCCATAAGTGGCGTGTCAAAGCTTGGCCAGAATATATTGCACACTATTCTATTTTGATGCAATATTTTGAACAAAGGAGACATCTTTGTGTATTGGGTGATTTGATAATTTATAATGAGAGACTGCCCATGAATAGAGTCCTCAGATTTGATATCCCTCAGAGGTCACAACAGAGACACTTGGGTATCAAGAAATGTTATACCAGAGGATGAAATATAAGTGGCCTGGGCTTTGCTTAATTACTGAAAGAGATGACTTCTAATTGCTTTATGTGTGCAGTCCATGGGCAGGAGCAAAGGAAACCACTAATGGTATCTTCATTCCTGTTCAAAGTGAGAGAGAAGGGGAATTAATATCTTTTCCAATCAAACAAGGAATTGCACCATCACTACAGAGTATGCAATCTACCAGATGTCCAGTCTAGAGTCAATGTGGATTCATGACCAAAATTGTTAAGTGTAGAATCTTGATAAAATATGACATCCATAATCCTATCTTGCGGAAACTGAATTTAGCAGAGTGAGAACAAACAGGAAATGCACCAGTTTCTATAAGGAGGTAACCCAAATGGACCCATGGCTGCAGAGACCTGGAAGATGGTCTAACTGGTGAACTGGTTTCATCTGATGACTCTCATTCCATCCAATGGAGTTCAAGAGAAAACTTGGAGAATTCAAATTGGGTTGACAGGTGAAACCAGCACAGCAGTTAGTTTAATGAATCGGGGATACAGTCAGAGAACTGGGGAGCTAAGTAATCTGTAAAGGGTTAATATGAATATGCAAATAAGAAAGTCTACATCATCATAAGACATGATGTAAGACCAGATGGGAGATGATTTTCTCTGGAAGCCTCATCTTTTTGACTCTGTAGTTAGCATTTCACACACAAAGCTCAATCTTTGCCACAACAAACTCTTTTGCTATGTTTATCAACCTCATTTCCAGAAATATGCAAGCAAAAACAATAGAGTAACCAAGTGGTTAGCCATTTTAAGAGGCAAATGTTGAGAAATAAATGTTATCATGATCATAGCTTTGTCCATGTCCAGTTAGATAGACTGTATGCTAATTACTTATGAAAGGATTTTGGCTCGGAAGGAAGTGGGGAATATCCCTCAGAAACAAGAAAGCAGAAATTGCCGGAAAGGCTCAGCAGGTCTGGCAGCATCTCTGGAGAGAAATCAGAATTAACATTTCGGGTTCAGTAACCCTTCCTTAGAACTGATATCCCTCAAGTTGTTCCTCCTTGCTGTGTTCTTCATTTAAACTGCTCAAAGTCAGGGAGATTTCATCCCAGCTGACAGTAAGAAGAAGATATAAAAAGAAAGAAGAACTTATGTTGTAAACTTAACGGTCTCTAGATCTGGTGTTTTCTTCTGTTTCCCATAAATTAATTTTTGATCTCCTGTTGCAACTTCGCTGAGAGTTAACTCATTCTGCCTTTGTTGAATCTTGAACTCAGCATTCCAAAAACTCACTTCCTTTTCTCCTATACTTCTGCAAATGCTTCCTTTTCAAGTATGGATCCAGTGCTTTTTATGAGATCAGAGAACTCAATAGGGGCGGACTAGTGAAACTGTTTCAGTGATTAGCACTGTGAGTTGATGCAAGTTTCTGCAAAATCTGTTTCCACCACCCCTTCAGACAGATCATTTTAGGCTGTACCAATTCATTGGTCAAAAAAAGTCTTTGAATCTCCACTTTTTTTGATACATGCACCTTAAACCTGTATCCTCTGGTGACTAACTCTCTTGCTGGTGAAACAGTTCCTTCTTGTTTAAAAGCAAAATACTGCAGGGGTGGAAATCTGAAATAAAAACAGGAAGTGCTGGGTTACCTCAACAGGTTTAGCTGTGTCTCTGGAGAAAGATAGAAACAAAGTTAATGCTTTGAGTTCTTCCTTAGAATTCTTCTTCTGAAGAAGAAACTTCCCCTCATTATATTGCCGGTCTCCCTTTCCGGAACTAGAGCTGACAGTCTGAGGATATGGGGTAAACCTCCTTTAAGACTGAGATGAGGAGGAATTTCTTCACCATGAGAGTGGAATTCTCTGCCACGGAAAGCACTGAAGCCAAAACATTAAATGTTTTTAAGGTGGAATTTGCTATAGTTCATAAGGCAAAAAGGGATCAAAGAATATGGCGAGAAATCAGGAACAGGTTACAGATTTGGATGATCAACAATGTTCATATTGAATAACAAACCACACTTGAAATATCAAGTGGCCTACCCTTGCTTCTATTTTCTATGTTTTTAGTCTGGTGGTCTTCTTCTGTCTGGTGGTCACACATTCCCTCTGTGGCTGCAATTCACCTTAAGCTGAGGGGTAACTACATCCTGAAATGTACTATCCATAAACCTCTCAGACTTGCGAATGAACAGTGTTGCCTCTAGCTGCTGTGCTCTCGCTATGCCTCTTTAACCTCACTGCCACTGCTCCCGAGACCCACACACCTCTCCCACTCGTCTATCTGCTTCTGGGAACTCTCTGCTCTCGCTATCCCTCTTTAACTTCACTGCTACCACTCCTGATCTCCATACAGATCTACCATTGGTACTTCTGAGTCCTCACCTGACCAGCTTTCCATGGGGAGCAACTCCAGACAGTTATTTTCTCTTTAAATGCATTTGTAATGTTAAATCCTGAACGGAAAAGTGATATCATCTGTTTCCAAAGACAGCACAACATTATGGTCACCAGAACATCAACTGAGAATGCCCTGTATCTTCTTATGGATGCAGCCTATCCCACCCATACCATATTGCACTTCACCATTATATCTTTTCAGTAAAATAACAAGGCCCCTTTAAATGGACTCATCCAGAGTTGTGTAGTTCTGTCTTGGTGCATACTACAGTAACTTTGTGTTATATTGCTACTGGGAAAAGCAAAGTTAATAAAGATAAGGTAAATTAACATGATATGCATAATTGGATGTCGGCACGCTCATATTTTTAACAGCATGTTCCAAATGCCACACTGGCACTAAAATTAGCAGCCCATAATAAGAGTGACAAACGATGAAGACAGTGTGTGCTTCAGCACTGTTCCTCCACCACTAGATTCTGGGGTCCTGAATGCTTCACAAACAGATGGGATAAAAGTCCTTGCCTTCTGACAGCTTTTTAAGGGACCCCTTGTGTTTTCCAACAACAGCGCACAGCATAAAATTACCTTCAAATGCAGCAGTAATTAGCACTAATTCAATCTGTGCTTGCAGGGAGAAGACACAAGTCGAGCGGAGAGAGAGAAAAAGAAAGTGACACTGGTGCATTGGTGTATTATTCAACACTGCTTGAAATAATTATGAGGCATTCTTGACAGTTCATGAACACATGAATCCCATTCCCCTGTTATCCTCAAAGAAACCTGACCAAAATTCACTCTGCCTGTCTCCAGAAACTTAAATTTGATCATACATATATCTTTTAATTGGTGACTAACTGTTCATTTGATCATTTTTCTGGAGGCTATATCCACTTGAATTATCACTTTAAATGCCTGATGGGAGATTTGTACTCAGCCTTGTATTGACGACACTTGATGCACTGTGAACTATTCTGTTCCCCATATTATAAAAGGAATATAGCAGCACATTGAGGAAGGTTATTTAAAAGGATGATACCAGAATTGTGATATATTTATTGGGAAAGAATGAATACCCTGGGGCTCTTTTCTCAACAAAAGAGATGGCTAAAAGGATGATCTGAGAGAGTTCATTAAAATTATTTAAAGGTTTGATGGAGATTTTTTCCACTTGTTGGGGAGATGCTGTAAACCAGATTCTATACATATGTACTAAAATATCCAGTAGAGTATTCAAGAGAGACTTTTTATTTTAGCCAGAAAGCCATGAGAATGTGCAACTCACTGTCACTTGGAATAGTTGAGATGACTAATCTAAGTATACTTAAAGGAAAATTAAATAGGTACACGAAGGAGAAAGGAGTAGAAGCAAATGCTGAGCTAAAGTAGGATATGAGGATATGCATGTAGAATATAACACTGCCATGGACCAGCTGTGCTAAATGGCTTATTATTGTGCCATAAACTCCATTAAGAGCTGTGGAAAAGTTACTTAAGTGGCACCTCCTCTGTTTTTCTGGGTCTTCTGATAGCCAGGTAGTGATTACATACTTCTGTCGTGACCAAATGCACTGCACTCATACCCTACATTGAAATACAAGCAATAGGTAATTGGTATGTTACTCAATGTAAATTGCTTGATATGGTAGCTAGATGTGCACATGTTGATCCCAGATAGTGTCATATTTCATAATCTAATATATTTAATGTGTTTCTATATGTGTATTCGCCTCTTATTAGGGCCTAATGGCCAAGCTCTTTCTGTAAAATAATATATGCTCATAATTAACAGCAATCACTTGTTTACAATCTCTTAAATGACGTTCTAATTTACAAACTTGTTACATTATTGCTCGAAGAATAGGGGTAGCATGGTGGCTCAGTGGTTAGCACTGTTGCCTGATAGCTCTCGGGACCCAGGTTTGACTCCAACCTCAGGCGACTGTCTGTGTGGAGTTTGCACATTCTCCCCGTGTCTGCGTGTGTTTCCTGCAGGAGCTCAGGTTTCCATACACCGTAAAGAGATGTGCAGGTTTGGTGAATTGGCCTGCTAAATTGCCTATAATATTCAAGGATGTGTAGGGTAAATGCATTAGTCAGGGATAAATGTAGAGTAATAGGGAATCGGTTTGGGCGGATGCTCTTCTGAGAGTCGGTGTGGACCGAGAATCATAGAACTGTACAGCACGGAAACAGACCCTTTGGTCCAACTCATCCATACCGACCAGTTATCCTAACCTAATCTAGTTCCATTTGCCAGCACTTGGCCCATATCCCTCCAAAACCTCCATATTCATATATTGTGGGAAAAGATCTGCCACCCTGCCAACCCACAACATGCCCACAAAAGCAAACTTGGCCAAACTGTACCAAAAACACCCAGAATGCTTCATCAAGCTATCCCAAAGCCCTGAGGGCAGTTTCACAACCCAGCAATACCAAAGCCACACAAACAGCAGGTCAGACAGAGAGGCATCACCAAGAGCATTGGTCCCTGAGTAGGACAATGGAAGCACCTCACCACTTCAGAGGAGACATTAGCATCAATCTGCAAAGAGGAACGGAAGCTCTGAAACCATCAATACTGTCAGGATGTTGCTTTGTGTAAAGAATTAAGACATTCCCCCGATAACTGTTTTCTAATTAGCATAATTGGAACTCGATTACTCCATTTCCAGATACATTGTATTTTCCCCATTTCTAATGAGCCTCATTGTACAGGATTATTATAAAAACTGGCTTCTTCCTCAGCTCGAGGAAGTGAAATTCTGATCTACCTGGACAGACTATCAGATCTGTGTCAGCCTAGTCAGTTTCTCTTCCAGTCATATCGCTTGTAATAAACAGCATGTCAATTTCACCTGATCTGGTTTGTGTGGTCTCTACTTTGTTGGGCAAAGTTCTCCGACACATACCCATCCAGATGCCTTTTACATGCTGCAATTGTACCAGCCTCCACCACTTCTTCTGGCAACTCATTCCATACATGCACCACTCTCTGTGTGAAAAGATTGCCCCTTAGGTTCCTTTTATATCCTTCCCCTCTCACCCTAAACCTATGCCATCCCGATCTGGACTCCTCCACCCCAGGGAAAAGACTTTGTCTATTTATCCTAGCCATGATCTGATAAGCTTCTATAAGTTCACCCCTCAGCCTCCGGTACTCCAGGAAAAACAGCCCCAGGCTATTCAGCCTCTCCCTATGGCTCAAATCTTCCAACACTGGCAACCTCTTTGTAAATCTTTTTTGAACCCTTTCAGGTTTTACAACATCCTTCTGATAGGAAGGAGACCAGAATTGCATGCAATATTCCAAAAGTGGCCTAATCAATGTCCTGTTCAGCTGCAACATGATCTCCCAACTCAATACTCTGACCAATAAAGGCAAGTATACCAAACACCGCCTTCACTATCCTACTTTCAAAGAGCTATGAACCTGCACTCCAAGGTCTCTTTGTTCAGCAACATTCCCTAGGACCTTACCATTAAATGTATAAGTCCTGCTAAGATTTGCTTTTCCAAAATGCAGCACCTCGCATTTATCTAAATTGAACTCCATCTGCCACTCCTCAGCCCATTGGCCCATCTGATCAAGATTCCATTGTAACATGAGATAACCTTCTTCGCTGTCCACTACACCTCCAATTTTGGTTCCACCTACAAACTTACTAACAATACTCCTATGTTCACATCCAAATCATTTATATAAATAATGAAAAGCACTCGATCCTTGTGGCACTCCCCTGGTCACAGGCCTCCATTCTGAAAAACAACCCTCCACCATCACCTTGTGTCTTCTACCTTTGAGCCAGTTCTGTATCCAAATGGCTAGTTTTCCTTGTATTTCAGGAGATCTAACCTTGCTAACCAATCTCTCATGGGGAACCATGTCAAACTCCTTACTGAAGTCCATACAGATCACGTCTACTGCTCTGCCATCATCAATCATCTTTGTTACTTCTTCAAAAAACTCAATCAAGTTCAGAGACATGATTTCCCACGCAAAAAGCCATGTTGGCAATCCCTAATAAGTCCTTGACTTTCTAAAAATAAGTAAATCCTGTCCCTCAGGATTCCCTCTAACAACTTGCCCACCACCAACATTAGGTTCACCGGTCTATATGGCTTTTCCATACCACCTTACTTATACAGTGGCACCACGATGGCCGATGGCACCTCACCTATGACTTATTGATGATACAAATATCTCAGCAAGGGGTCTATCAATTACTTCCCTAGTTTCCCACAGAGTTCTAGAGTACATCTGATCAGGTCCTGGGGATTTATTCATTTTTATCTGTTTTAAGACATCCAGCACCTACTCTTCTGTAATATGGACATTTTTCAAGATGTCACCATCTATTTCTCCACATTCTATATCTTCCATGTCCTTTTCCACAATAAACACTGATGCAAAGTACTCATTAGTACCTCCTGCATTTCTTGCAGCTCCACACATCGGGGCCTTGTTCTATCCCTAGTTACCCTTTTGTCCTTTATGTATTTGTAAAAACTGTTTGGATTCTCCTTAGCTCTATTTGCCAAAGCTATCTCATGTCCCCTTTTTGCCCTCCTGATTTCCCTCTTAAGTATATTCCTACTGCCTTTATACTTGTCTAAGGATTCATTCGATCTCTCCTGTCTACACCTGACATATGCATCCTTCCTTTTCTTAACCAAACCCTCAATTTCTTTAGTCATCCAGCATTCTCTACACCTACCAGCCTTGCCTTTCACCCTAACAGGAATATACTGTCTCTGAACTCTCATTGTCGCATTTTTGAAAGCTTCCCATTTTCCAGCTGTCCCTTTACCAGCAAACATCTGCTCCCAATCAGCTTTTGAGAGTTCTTGCCTGATACTGTCAAAATTAACCTTCCTCCAATTTATAATTTCAACTTTCAGATCTGGTCTATCCTTTTCTATCACTATTTTAAAACTAATAAAATTATGATCGCTAGCCCCAAAATGCTCCCCCACTGACACCTCAGTCACTTGCCCTGTCTTATTTCCCAAGAGTAGGTCAAGTTTTGAACCTTCTCTAGTAGGAACATCCACATACTACAAAACTTTTCTTGTACACACTTAACAAATTCCTCTCCATTTAAACCCTTAACGCTCTGTCTGTGTTTGGAAAGTTAAAATCCCCTCTGACAGATAACTGAAATCTCCTGACAAATTTGTTACTCAATTTTCCCCGGGAGATCTATGATACAATCCCTCTGAGATTATCATCCCTTGCTTATTTATCAGTTCCACCCAAATAACTTTCCTGGGTGTATTCCCAGGAATATCCTCCCTAAGTGCAGCAGTCATGCTGTCCCTTATCAAAAACACCATTCCCCCTCCTCTCTTGCTCCCTTTCTCTCCTTCCTCTCGCATTCGTATCCTGGAACATTAAGGTGCCAGTCCTGTCCATCCCTGAGCCACATTTCTGTAATTGCTTTTATATCCCAGTCCCGTGTTCCAAACATGACCTGAGTTCATCTACCTTCCCTGTTAGGCCTCTTGCATTGAAGTAAATTCAGTTTAATTTATCAGTCCTACCTTGTTCTCTGCTTTGTACCTTCCTGTCCTGATAGTTTGACTTGCTCCCTTTCCCAACTGTACCAGTTTCAGATTGATCTCTTTCCTTGCTATTTCCCTGGGTCACATCCTCGCCACCCTCCCCCCACCTTACTCGTTTAAATTCTGCCAAGCAGTGCTAGCAAATCTCCCTGCCAGTATATTAGTCCCCTTCCAATTCAGGTTGTTGGGCCAAAGGGCCTGTTTCCATGCTGTAGGGATTCTAAGATTCTAAGAATATCTGACTTCAAGGTCTGTGCTGCAGTATTAGTGAACAAGCTAAAGTAAATTGCATGCCATTGTCAACTTATCAGCTTGACTCTTGAAATGGTCACTCAATTGACCTTCCATTCTCCATGGTGTGTAGACTTCAGGCCCTTCAAATCTCTGCTGCTCTCTCCTTCTCTCACAGTGGGATAAAGGGCTTATCTTATGAGGAAAACTTGAACAGGTTGGATATCTGTTGGAGTTTAGAAGAATGAGAAGTAATCTTATTGGAATACATAATATCCTTAGCGGACTTGATCGGGTGAATTCTGGGAGGATATCCTTTTTGGAGGAAGACCAGAAATGAGGAACAGCGTTTAAGAATAAGATGGAAATGAGGAGAAATTTGTCCTCTCAGAGGCTCAATAGTATTTATTGAGTCATAGAGTCACAGAGATGTGCAGCATGGAAACAGACCCTTCGGTCCAACTCGTCCATGCTGACAAGATATCCCAACCCAATGTAGTCCCACTTGCCAGCACCCGGCCCATATCCCTCCAAACCCTTCCTATTCATATATCCATCCAGATGCCTTTTAAATGTTGCAATTGTACTAGCCTCCAACATTTCCTCTGACAGTTCATTCCATACACATACCACTCTCTGCATGAAAAAGTTGCCCCTTAGGTTTCTTTTATATCTTTCCCCTCTCACCCTAAACCTATGCCGTCTAGTTCTAGACTGCCGCACCCCAGGGAAAATACTTTGTCTATTTATCTTATCCATGCCCCTCATTATTTTATAAACCTCTATAAGGTCACCCCTCAGCCTCCGATGCTCCAGTCTGTTCAGCCTCTCCTGATAGCTCAAAATCTCCAACCCTGGCAACATCCTTGTAAATTATTTCTGGACCATTTCAAGTTTCACAACATGTTTCCAATAGGAAGGAGATCAAAATTGCATACAATATTCCAACAGTGGCCTAACCAATGTCCTGTACAACCGCAACATGACCTCCCAACTCCTGTACTCAATTCTCTGACCAATAAAGGAAAGCATACCAAACGCCGCCTTCACTGTCCTATCAACCTGTGACTCTCCTTTCAAGGAGCTATGAACCTACACTCCAAGGTCTCTTTTTTCAGCAACACTCCCTAGGACCTTACCATTAAGTGGATAAGTCCTGCTAAGATCTGCTTTCCCAAAATGTAGCACCTCACATTTATCAAAATTAAATTCCATCTGCCACTCCTCAGCCCATTGGCCCATCTGATCAAGAGCCCATTGTAATCTGAGGTAACCTTCTTTGCTGTCCACTACATCTCCAATTTTGGTGTCATCTGCAAACTTACTAACTATACATCTTATGCTCACATCCGAATCATTTATATAAATGATGAAAAGTAGTGGACCAGTACTGATCCACTCCACTGATCACAGGCCTCCAGTCTGAAAAACAACCTTCCACCACCACCCTCTGTCTTCTACCTTTGAGCCAGTTCTGTATCCAAATGGCTAGTTCTCCCTGTATTCCATGAGATCTAACCTTGCTAATCAGTCTCCCATGAGGAAACCTTGTCGAACGCCTTCCTGAAGTCCATATAGATCACATCTACTGCTCTGCCCTCATCAATCCTCTTTGTTACTTCTTTATAAAACTCAATCAAGTTTGTGAGACATGATTTCCTACGCATAAAGCCATGTTGACTCTCTCTAATCAGTATTTGGAATTCTCTTCCCCAGAAGCAGTCAAGACTGAAAAATTGCATTTATTTAAGATAGAGTTAACTAGAGGTTTGATTGGCAAGTCTTATGGGATTCAGACAGGAAAGTGGAGTTGAAACCACAAGCAGACCAGCCATGATCTTATTGAATGACAGAATAGGCCTAAAGGATCAATTGGCATATTCTTGCTCCTAATTCTATTTCCTATGTGCTAAGCCACCCTTGAAATTTGAACCACTAGCGGTTGTACATTTAATGCCTGCATGATCTGGACTCATTTAAAGATAGATCAAGCACGTCTAAATTTTTAAATTCTCAGCCATGGTTTTAAATCGCCCCAATACTGTCACCAATCCTCATCTCTGTAATCTCCTTCAGCCATACAATCCTCCAAATTATTTGCAAAGTATCCTCTAAATGTGACCTCTGTGCATTCCTGATTTTAATCACTACATTGATAGCCATACCTTTGGCTGTCTAAGTCCCAGACTCTGGAATTCCCTAAGCTAACCTCTCTATCTCATCCTGTTTCTACCTTTAAGACACGCCTTAAGACCTCCATCTTTGGACAAGCGGTTGGTCAACTGATGTATGATTTCCTTTTCTGAAAACTTGTACTTTGTTTTAAAAAGCTCTTGTGAAGTTCCTTGGGAGGATTTGCCACTTTAAAGGCACCATATAAATTTAAGTTGTCACTCCTTGTGCTGTTTAAGGCAAATGAGCTATTTGGCCAAGCTTCAGTTATTCCTTGTATTGGCTTTTTATTTTGTCAGGATCTGTGTGATTCATCCATATTGTAGACAAATGTAATTTGTTGCTGAATCTCTTTTGGAAGCAAATTTAACAGATAAACTCAAAACAGGTATTAATCTTTTTGAAATTAATTTATTAACATCATTCTCAAGACCTTCCCTTTGTCCTTGACAATGTCTTGAAACTTTCATTTGACTGCAAATGTATGTTAACATCTCATTGCACAATTTCACTTAAATTTTAAATTTAGAAAAGTTATATTGTAATTGAGTATTAGAAGGTGTGCAATTAGACATTATTTTAAGGAATTACTTCCCTTGTCTTTGCTCATATCTGCATTTATTAACGGAGATTAGTCAACAATCTACCAAAATAAAACTTCTGATTGAACAACACATCTGAGAAGAGGTTGGATCTTTTGCATTGAATTAAAAAGGTGATCCATTAAGTGTCAGACCATATCAGTTCCACCATGTATCTACTGATGTACTGTCATAGGCTAACATTCAAAGTTTAGCAAATAGTGAAAATCACTTAACAAAGAGTTGCATTTATATAGCTATTATAATGTTGTAAAGCATTCAAAGGTAACTCACAGGAACATTATGAGACAAAATATTACACCCAGCTATTTAAGGAAATATTAGGATGGGTATTCATAAGTTTAGTTTTCAAGGCATGTCAACAAGGATGAGGGAGAGGCATTGAGGTTTACAGAGGAGATTTCATGTTTGATGCTGTGACAATAGAAGGTGTAACTTTCAATAGTGGAGGGAAATCAAATCAAAAATGTACAATGGCCAGGAATGGAAGAGCATAGAGATCTCCATAGATTATAAAGCTTAAAGTGTTGCAAAGGCAAGAAGAATCAGCATTATGGAGGAGTTTGAACCAAGGTTGAAAGTCTGAACTAAAGATAGGATGGGTGTAAAGTGTATTCCCACTTTGAGGTGATCTCTATTTATGTACTTTTTGCAGTAATTTAATCCTTTATATCTTCATTGTTAATGGGAGTGAACTTTGCATTATTATCAAGGCATCTGGGAGGGGTTCTCTTGAGAGAAAGATGGCAGACAACTTGGGACAACAATTAATGATAAGTGTAACCTTTCCCAAACATATGCATTTTTAATATCGTATATTTTATAGTGCCACATATTCTACGAAGTAATAAAATTTGACAATATGTGGCAAGAAGGAAGAAAACTCATTATGCCTGTAATAAACAGCAAAGCCTCATTTTTTTGCTGAAAAGGCTGGCAGCTGCAGAATAATCACTTTTCATTTCATAACACCGCATTTCACCTCTGCATTTATGCTTGAAGTCTCTCTCAAGGATTTTCAATTTCTATCCTGTAACATTTGCAATCCTAGAATAATAGAACTCCATCACTGAGTTTTATGTCTCTATGAGTGTAGCTGATTGTGGAGTGGCAGTGTGTGGGGATGTGGGGAGATGGAGGATGGTGGCAAATGAAATAGGAAATGAAATCTGTCAACACACAATGAATGCATAAGATCAAGATACTTAGTATATCTACATGTTTCTGTCCTGGATGGTTACTTTCTTTTGAACATTAATAAAGACAGAAAAGCATCTCAGTCTGTTTACACTGTACATTGTTAATTTCAATCCATTGAGTGAATGTACAATGCAGGAAGGAAAGTCATATAGTCATACAGCATGGAAACTGACCCTTCAGTCCAACTCATCCACCTAATCTGACCAAGTCTCATTTTCCAGCATTTGGCCCATATCCCAATAAACCCTTCCTATTCATGTACCCAAATGCCTTTTAAATGTTGTAATTGTACCAACTACCTCCACTTCCTCTGGTAGCTCACTCCATATACACACCACCCTCTGCGTGAAATAGTTACCCCTCAAGTTCTTATTGCATTTTTCCTTACACCTTAAACTTATGCCCTCTAGTTTTGTATTCACTCTATTCATGCTCCTCATGATTTTATAACCTCTATAAGATACCCCTCAGCCTCCGACACTTCAGGGGTAAAAAGCCTCTGCTTATTCAGCCTCTCCCTATAGCTCAGACCCTCCAAGGCAAAAACCTTGTAAATCTTTCCTGCAATCTTTCAATTTAACAATGTCCTTCCAATGGAATGGTGACCAGAATTGTATGCAGTGTTACAAATGTGCCCTCACCAATGTCCCGTACAAGTGACATCCCAACTCCTATACTTAATGTTCTGACCAATGAAGGCAAGCATACCAAATGCCTTCTTCACCACCCTGTATACTTGTGGCTCCACTTATAAGGAACAATGCACCTGTACCCTACCTCTCTTTGTTAGGCAACACTCCTTCGGGCCCAACCATTAAGTGTCTAAATCCTACCCTGGTTTTGCATTTTATAGACTCTTGAATTGGATAATTATGTATGGGGAAGTTGGAGCCATAGAGAAAAGGATATAGGATTGGGACAAGCAAGGCATTTTGA
The DNA here is from genome assembly GCF_047496795.1 of Chiloscyllium punctatum. Classification (NCBI taxonomy): domain Eukaryota; kingdom Metazoa; phylum Chordata; class Chondrichthyes; order Orectolobiformes; family Hemiscylliidae; genus Chiloscyllium; species Chiloscyllium punctatum. The sequence continues at coordinate 100,914,150 of NC_092743.1, read as the reverse complement.
AGAGAGTTGGCATGGATACGTTGAGCTGATGGCCTCCTTCTGTGTTGTAACCAGACGACTCCTAGAGTAATCAAACTTGGAGGTCAGTAATCTCAGCTCCAGGACATCTCTGTAGAAGATCCTTAGGGTATATCCGGGCCTCACCATCATAAACTGTTTCACAAATGATCTTCATTCCATCATAAGGTCAGTGTGGGGATGTTCACTGATGATAACACAATGTTTGGTACTGTTTGTGATTTTTCACACACTGAAGAAGCCAGTGTTCATGTGCATCAAAACCTGTAAACAAAATCCAGGGTTGGGCTGAAAAGTGTCAAGTAAAATCTGAACCATGCAAATAACCATCTCCAAAAAGACAGTATCTAACCATCTCCCCATGATATTCAATGACGTTATCATCACTGAATCCCTCACTATGAAAATCCTGATGGATATCATTGACCAGTACTAGATGGAAACAAAATTATTAAATATAGTTAAAGACAACAGCTAGGTCAGGGATTCATAATTCTGTGAGGGTAACTCATCTCCAGATGTCCCAAAGCTTGTCAACCATTTGAATGGCAGAAATCACACATATGATGAAGTGCCTGGTTGAGTGCAGCTCCAACATCACTCAAGAGATTTGACATAATCCAGGACAAAGCAGCCCACTTGATTGGCACCCCATTCACAACACTCACCACATCACCGACCCAATTCACCCTCCACATTCAATCTACACATCACAGTGGCAACAGTATGTGCCATCTTCAAGATACGCTATGGAAACTCAGTAAAGCATAATCAACAAAGCCGTCCTCCTCTACCACTTAGAACAATAAGAGCAGCAGTTGCATGGAAACTCCAGCAGCTGCAAATACCTTTCCAAGCTACACAACATCCTGACTTGAAACTATATCACCATTCCTTCACTGCTAGCTGGTCAAAATCCTGGAAACCCCCTTCTGACCCCATTGTGATTGTTCATGTCTTCATGACATCTCAAGGTGCTTCATGACCAATGAAGCACATCTCCTGAAAGGCAAGTTACAAATGTAAGTTCTTCCATACTAGATAGACCAGATGAATATGGTTCAAGAAGGTAGCATATGACCAGCATCTCTAGTGCAGTTATAGATGGGCAGTAAATGCTAGCCTAGCTAGTGATACCCACATCCTTGAAAGAATTTTTTTTTAATTCTATGATTCTTTAATAAACTCATGTCAACACAACCAATGAACCATATTTTTTGAAAAGCATTATATAAGGGCAAATCTTTTTTAAATCTTTTTTTTTAAAAAAGGATTCCCTGCAATATGGAGATTTTCCCTCATGTAATGTAACCACCTGCCAGTCCTCCTTCATATCAGCTGCTGTATCCTTCTCATCCTTTTACTTAACATTAAATCTGCCATTGATGTTGTAAAACTATCATTTTCTTTTTATTATTGATGTAATTAAATTCCTAGCTATAACCTACTTAGAATTCCATAACCACTAATCAGTGCAAACATGTTTAAGAATTTGCAGCTTCTAAGAAGTGCCACTCATAGTATCATCAAGACTAACAAGCAGCCATATTGCTGACATCCCCTTCAGCTGATCTACTGTGCAATGTGCCGTAGCATTGAATTACTAGACTACAACCTATGGTTGGAGCAACTGAGATTGGAAGGTGACCCATGGAATTTTTAAAAAATGAAGCAGACATGGATGTATTTAATGGTGGGTGTGCTGGAGCCAGCCTTCAACAAGTTGCTATTCAGGATTATTGCCATAGCAAGATTTTACTTAGTAAGTCTGGGAAAAAAAATGATTTAAATAATTTAAAAACTATACTAAAGGATCAGAGTCATGATTATTTTATTTGATTAGCAGACTAATATAGACTTCAAAGTTTTTGAGAAGATTTGTAGCTCAGGTGCTCGTTGTTGTGGTTCTATTTGCCGAGCTGGGAATTTGTGTTGCAGATGTTTCGTCCACTGTCTAGGGGACATCCTCAGTGCTTGGGAACCTCCTGTGAAGCGCTTCTGTGATCTTTCCTCCGGCATTTGTAGCGGTTTGTCTCTGCCTGTTCTGGTTGTCAGTTCCAGCTGTCCGCTGCAGTGGTCGGTATATTGTGTCCAGGTCGATGTGCTTATTGATTGAATCTGTGGATGAGTGCCATGCCTCTAGGAATTCCCTGGCTGTTCTCTGTTTGGCTTGTCCTATAACAGTAGTGTTGTCCCAGTCGAACTCATGTTGCTTGTCATCTGCGTGTGTGGCTACTAAGGATAGCTGGTCGAGTCGTTTCGTGGCTAGTTGGTGTTCATGGATGCGGATCGTTAGCTGTCTTCCTGTTTGTCCTATGTAGTGTTTTGTGCAGTCCTTGCATGGGATTTTGTACACTACATTGGTTTTGCTCATGCTGGGTATGGGGTCCTTCGTTCTGGTGAGTTGTTGTCTGAGAGTGGCTGTTGGTTTGTGTGCTACTATGAGTCCTAGTGGTTGCAGTAGTCTGGCTGTCAGTTCGGAAATGCTCTTGATGTAAGGGAGTGTGTCTAGTCCTTTGGGTTGCCGCATGTCCTTGTTCCGTTGTCTTTCCCTTAGGCATCTGTTGATGAAATTGCACGGGTATCTGTTTTTGGCGAATACGTTGTAGAGGTGTTCTTCTTCCTCTTTTTGCAGTGTGTTGTGGCCCTTTCCACAGATTCTATCAACAAACACATCGACCTGGACCCAGTATACCAACCACTGCAGCGGACAGCTGGAACTGACAACTGGAAGCGGCAGAGACAAACCACTATAAATGCTGGAGGAAACATCACAGAAGTGCTTCACAGGAGGCTCCCAAGTACTGAGGATGTCACCTAGACAGGGGACGAAACGTCTGCATCACAAATTCCCAGCTTGGCAAACACAACCACAACAACTAATATAGACTATCAATTATAAATAATATAATTGATAGCTATTCTAAACTAGCAGAAGAACTGTTCCTGAATTACCACAGAGACTACATTTCATAAGTACTTAATTACCTGTAAAGTCCCTTCTCTGTTTCTCTCTTCTCCTTCCTGTTTCTCTCTTCCTCTATCTAATTCTCTCATTCTCCAAATGCTGACAAAATGCATCTCTGTGCTGGGTTCAGTATCTGTTCTCCTTTCATAAATCTGTGGAGTGCCTTGAGACTTGTTGATGACAGCAACTTGTATTTATGTAACACCCTCAACAAAAGAAGACAGGGGTGTTAGAGAGCCTATCACACAGATACATCAGATGACATCAGGACATACAAACAAAAGTTTGGCTAAGGAGATTGGTTTTAAGGAGAGTTTATCGAAGGATAGAGAGATAGTGATGTTGAGGGGCACGGGAAGAAAATTCAGAGTTTAAAGTCTTGACACTTGAAGGCAGGGCAGCTTTTACTAGAGCTATTAAAACTGGAGGTGCTCAAGAAGGCAGAATTAGAGGAAAGGCAAGGGATATCTTTCAGTGTTGTAGGGCTGGAGGAGATTACAGAGATAGGAATATGTGCAGGCAAAGACTTGAACAGGATTAAACAGAGTGAACTCAGCAAACAGCAAATTGCACAATAAACACACAGGAAACAATATCAACAAAACCGGAACTTGCATTGATGGCTGAATATTCTCTGCTCCATGATTCTACCTGACTATACAGTCAGCTGGTGGACTGCTGAATGATGAAGTAGAGAGAGACAAGGATGGACAAAGGAATTGAGAAATTAAATATGTTTTTGTTATAAATGAAACATTTGCTAAAAGGTTTTTTTAATGAACTTTTGAATATGCATCTTGAAAGATTAAAAAATAACATTTAATTTGAAAAAAAACTATTTATTCTAGATTGCTATTAGACTTACAAAGTGTAGAAAGTTCTGACAATCATCATCTGTCACAATGGTTCATGCGATCAATAACAAAGCGTAGAATATGTATCAAAAGTACTTCAACTTACTGCACTATGGATGTAGGTTTTGGAATATCATACGTGTAGTTTGTTTAACACTTTAAATGTGCACTTAAAACACATGGGAATTTTTCATTTGCCTCAGGGCATCAATCATTTGCCCAAAGTTCTGAAGTTCCCTATTCCATCTATTCCATCCCCTTGATCATACACCTCCTTTAAGTTGCTACTTAAAATCTTTTACTTTGGCTAAGGTTTTGATTCCTGAAGAAGGGCTTATGTCCGAAACGTCGATTCTCCTGTTCCTTGGATGCTGCCTGACCTGCTGTGCTTTTCCAGCAACACATTTTCAGCTCTGATCTCCAGCATCTGCAGTCCTCACTTTCTCCTCTAAGGTTTTGAATACCCCTTCTCATATCTCTCTATGTGACTAGGGCTGTCAGATATTGTCTAATAATGTTTTAATAATGTGCCCTGAGCTATTTCAATACATGGATGTCACTATTACCATGTTACTAAGTTTAGCATGGTAATATGCTTATACATGTGTAGGAGACTAACAATGAAAAGCAAGGAATTTTGACAAAGTCAAACAAAATTAATCACCTGATTTTATTTTTGTTAAAGCTACATATCTATGAATGAGCTGACACTTATATAGCAGCTTTCATGAGCTTAGGACATCTCAAATCACTTTGCAAACAATGACAACTTTCAGAAGTGTAGTCATGGTTATAATTTAGGAACCATGGCAGATAATTTGAGTGCTGTAAGATCCAACAAATTATAACATAATAGTTTCCTGTTTTATTCAATGATATTGGTTGAAGAATGAATATAGTTTAAGACACCAAGAAACACTCCAGTGCTCTTGTTTGAATATCTATTCTTTTACATCTACCTGTGAAGACAAACTCATCTCAGTTTACTCTTCCAACAGAGAATCCTTCACTAGGACAATGGGCTGACAAGCCTTCATTTTCATCTGAGAGGCAAAGGCAGGATTGCTACCCACTGAGCCATGGTTGTACCATTGAATCAATGGGACTACATTCAAACATCACTATAACAATTTATTAATATCTACACGCAAATACTATTCAAATACTCAAGAATGCACAGATTTAACAATCTTAAATTGGAGTCTTAGTCAGACTGAGTTAGTGGAAATCTGAAGGTCTACTTTAACCAATTCCAATCCATCAATTAGTTTCTGATGATAGGTGTGATGTTACAGGTGTAGGGTAAAGGGTTAATACTTGAATCTGTAAATTGTAAACTATTCAGTCATGCTGGAAGAGGTCACATGATGATGGAAGAGACTCTGAAGAGAGATGCAATAGTGTACCCCTTGTGCTTAGTTTAAAAGTGTTAATACTTCATACCATGATGAATAATACCAGATAATACCATGATACCAGAAACCACACTTTAACAACGTGGTGCACCCAAACTCCTCAAAGACTCCCACTACAACATAATGTAAGGAAGCAGAAACTGGGGAGAATTCAGATGATAATTCACTCCAGACATGGGGTGTAGAAAGTTAAAATCTACATTAGTTGAGTGAACATTAACAGGCTTTATTAAATATAACTGTGGACACAGGATTGTAAGAGTGGATATTTTTAGTTTTGGAATACTGTGTTCAATTCTGATCTCCTTGATATAGGAAAGATATTGAGAAACTTGAAAGGGTTCAGAAAAGGTTTACAAAGATATTGCCAGGGTTAGAGGGTCTGAGCTATATGGAGAGGCTTAATAGGCTGGGGCTATTTTCTCTGGAGAGTCAGAGGCTGACAGGTGACCATATAGAGATTTATAAAATTGTGAGGGGCAAAGATAGAGTAGTTTCCCCAGGGTAGGGTAGTCCAAAACTAGAGGGCATAGATTTAAGGCATCTGGATGCGTATATGAATAGGAAGGATTTGGAGGGATATGGGCTGGGTGCTGGTGGGTGGGACTAGATTGGGTTGGGATATCTGGTCGGCATAGATGAGTTGGATTGAAGGGTCTGTTTCCATGCTGTACATCTCTATGACTCTATGACTCTAAGACTAGATCATTGGCAAGGATGAGTTGGACCGAAGGGTTTATTTTCATGCTGTACATCTCTTTGACCCTGTGACTCTGTATACCTTTCAATGGATAGTTTTTTATTAGATGGTTGCAAATGTTAAACGATCACTTGATGGGCTCTTTCTGAGGTTTGAAATTTATTTTTGACTGTGTAAAGTTCAGGTTGTATCTTATCCATGCATGCTCATTAAGATGTGCTGTATACAGTTAGCTTCTGCCAATGCAGTTTTGGAAGTTTTCTCCGTGCCTGAAGCTTCAATGTCCATGAATTTGATTGATGCTGTAGGATGTCTAATCTGGATGATTGAACATCCCTTTTTAACTCCGTAATGTGACATTCTCTCAGACATTGTATCTACTTTGCTGGCTGCAGATATTTTTGAAGGTTTGCTAGTGTTAGCTTGTGATTCAATTAGTGTAAAGATTTCATGACCTGCTAACACTTGAAATTTATTGGAGTATTTTCCATTTTTACCTGTTTTTCACTTTAGCTTGCAACTTTAACAGATCTTTTATCCTCAGTTTAATATCCTGGAGGTTTGTTAAAGTGTTGGCCTTTATCAATTGGGTATTAGCATGTGGCTAGGAATTTTGTGTGTTGACGTCTTTTGATACAACTGTTCCTATGGCTAACTTAAAATTAGATTTTTTTACTGTTAACCATGATCTCCACATACCAGAACTCATCTTGCAGGTCTAGTTAATCACAGGAACTGAGCTCGGACAGTGAACATGCCACACCCCATGAAGAAGTCATCCTGCCTCTCTGTATCCTTTGCTGCAGGGACACCTGAAGTAACTTTGGTTTGTGTTTAATTTTCTGTGGACTCTTTCATGGCCTCTCATTGTGGCAATTGCAACTTTCCATAAAGCTTGCTGGCGAGATTCCAGCAGTTAAGATTCCTTAATGGAGTTGACTACATCTTGTTTCACAATGTGCTTGTTGCTGGTTATTTATAATTATATTTTCCTTGCTGGCTGGCTATTTTTGTTGGGGGCTTCCTTTATTTTTTCAATTTCTGTAACTATTTTGTACCCAGGCACTTTGTACCCAAGATGGTTCTGTGTGTGGCGATGTTGCACACTTTTCAATATGCTCTTGTACCCTGTACTTCAGTATACCTGACAATAAAACTTAAATCTAAATCCAAATGTTGTCTGCTGTAGACTTTGTCCCCATTGGACTTTTTTGTCTGAGGTAGGTCTGGAAGTCCATTGACCACTGCTCAATGTCAATGATGGGTTCCCTTCTGTATTTGACTCACTTCTGTATTCAGATTCTAGGTTGACCTGACCCTTTGCCTGCAGCACTGTAGCTCCAGTGAGTTTTACTTACTATCTCTTGCCACTTCCCTTTGAGTCTATGGATCTGTTCACCATTGCTACAATGTACTGTGATCAGGTCTACACTCAGATGAGTGAACAGTAGCAGGCTTTATGAAATATAACTATCTACATAGAATGGCAAGGCAGAACATCTTCTGGAGCTCTACATTCTCAGACTCCAGTTGCATGTGAACTGATGTCACTATGACATAGCACTTTATGCACATGTTGAATGTCTATTCTTAAAGTAAATATCCTTGGGATTGCAAGGTGGCTCAATGGTTAGAACTGCTGCCTCTCAGCACCACGGACCTGGATTTGATTCTAGCCTTGGGTGCGAAGTTTGCATGATCTGTATGGGTTTCCTCCAGGTGCTCCAGTTTCCTCCCACAGCTGTGGAGGTTAGATGATTGGCTGTGCTAAAAACTGTGCAGGTTAGTGAATTATCCATGGGGCTTATAGGGTAGGAGGCTGGGTCTGGAATGCTCTTTGGAGGGTTGGTGTAGACTTGATGGACCAAATAGACTGCTTCCACACTATAGGGATTCTATGAAAAGATTGGGGTAAGAAATTGACCTTGCAATTTGGATGGATGCCCACATTACATTTTGTCATTAGTGGGGTGCACCAGATACTTGTCTATATGAAGTCCTATCAATCTTTTTTCATATTTTACAGAAGACAATATCAGATGTTTTAATCACTATCCTGTAGTGATTTCTGTTCCAAAACTTGATAAGTACTCATATTGATTGGTGCAGAACTGAGCAGAATATTCTTGGATTGCTTCAATCTTATTTATATCCCTTAAAAAAAGGACACAGAATAGTACAGTTGCCAACATCTAACAAACTGGGAGTACCTTCATCACATGTACTGTAATAGTCCTCAATGATGATTAATTCTGAGCTTCTCAAGGGCAGCTAGTGATGGGCAAACAACGTTGAACAGAGATGCCCAAATCCTCAGAAAAGATTTTATTAAACATAAATCAACAAACACAATCTTGCTGCATTTCGTCCAGAAAGCTTGTCTTTCAGATAGCATTTCAAACTTAACTGGCGAAATGAAGTTAAATTGGGGGCTTAATGTGTTCATGGGATCGGTGCTGTTGTGACAGGTGTCTTATTTGGTCTCAATATTTGTCTCTTTCTGGCAATAGATTCCTGTTAAGCTTCTGCAAAAAAACATGTAAAGTGATTTTATATTCTTCTATGCCAAATGCAAATCTATTGTGAAATGTTATGTTGATGGCGAAGAGAAACTTATGTGTACCAGCATCAACCATCTGGGCCAAATGGCTGGCTCTGCTCCATGAATCCATGTTTTTTATTGTTTTATTCATCAAAGAAATTAAATGAACTTTTTTTAAACATTGTGATGTTTTATTGTTATATAAAGAAAACCATGAAGGATGCAATTCACAAATTTTGCTGCATTTTGTTTATTGTTCTTCAAAGGAAAGATGATGTGTGAATGGAGCAGTTGTCTAATTACTATCAATAATCTGGTGTCATGCTACCTCACTGTGGATGGGAGGTGCAGCCAGCAGGTGTCCTCAGTGCATAGCACATGATGCGATTTGAATTGTACAGATACAAATCTATTTCCAATTTCATTTAAAGTAACTTCTTGATTGTGAAGTGAATGGGAATTATTTTGGTCTGCCTTCATGTTTCTTTTAATTCTTTTTCATCTATAGGATGCGGGCATTGCTGGTAAGGTCAACATTTCTGGAGTCAATAATTTGTCAGATCTGGTAATGACAGCAGAGATTCTTCCCTAAAAATATTAGTGAGCCAGATGGGTTTTTATACAAATTGAGAAGTTAATTGGTTATTACTGATTCCAGCTTTTTATTCAGAGAATCCCCACAGTATGGAAGCAGGCCATTTGGCCCGTCAAATCCACAGTGCCCCTCTAAAGATCATTCCACCCAGACCTAATTCCCAGCCTATCCCTGCACTTCCCATGGCTAATCCACCTCGCCTACATATCATTGGACACTATGGGCAATTTAGCATGGCCAATGCAACTAACCCACACATCTTTTGACTGCGGGAGGAAACCCACACAGACACAGGGAGAATGTGTAAACTACACACAGTCACTTGAGGTTGGAATTGATCCTAGGTCCCTGGAGCTGTGAGGCACAACTGAGACACGGTGCCACCCTTCTATTCTAGATATACTTAATGAACTGAACTTAAATGTTATAGATGTTTCGATGCAATTTGAAGTTACATCTACAAGATTAATATCCCTGGTTTTAGAAAAAACAAAACCATGATACTATCACAATACTCAGCTTGCATGACTGAGTGTCAATTATCATCATTACATACAAACCATTTTACCACCTTGCCTTGGTGGGACGATGACATCAGATTGAATCAGTAAATATTCTCTTAATCTTCTACAATAGTTATTTACTGTAGATCTCCAGAAAGTTATCATGTCTAAGTTAGACGACACTTGGAAATTTTGATAGATTACACTATTGCTAAACCAGAGACAATCAAATCAGAACAAACTGTGAGACATTGCATTTAGGGATTTCTGCTTGTTTGCCCTCTTCTCCTAAGCCTCAACTGAAACTTAGATGTTTATGGATTTTCACATTTCGGTGGTTGACTGCCTGTTTGGTGGCAAGGACATTCCACCTTTACAGTGCTTTTTGGTGCCCTGAGCTCAATTAAAAAAATAAGTTGCATTTATATATCACCGTTCGTGACATCTCAAAGCACTTCTCAGCCAATGAAGCTCTTTCTCGAAGCATAGTCACTACTATAATACTGAGGAAATGTCAGCCGATCTAAGCACAGACCAAATGACAATGTGATCATAACCAGGTAATCCGATTTAATTATGTTAGTTAAAGGATAAATATTGACGAAGGACATGCCTGTTATTGTTTGAAATTATTTTGAGGAATCTTTTGTATTCACCTATTCACTTCATTTTAATGTTAGAAGCATCAGAAGGTCTGCACCTCTAAGAAGACAAAACCTTCTCAATTCTACACAGCTCATGATTGGTCGTTGAAAGTAAAATAACAGTCAATGGATAGGCTTGAAAGTTGAGCTGGCTGAAATGAACAGGGATACTTGGCTAGGGTATAGATGAATAGAGAAGTGATGGTAGACATTTAAGGAGATATTTCAGAACACTCAGAATAAATATATTCCTACAATAAAGTAAAGATTTTAAGGGAAGGACCCACCATTCATACCTAGCTAAAGAAGTTAAGGAAAGCATCTAATCTAAGGAAAAAAACATATAATTACACTACATGATAGGTCAGATGATTGGACAGAATATAAAGATTTGCAGAGAATGATTAAAAGTTTAATCAGCAGGAAAAATTAGAGCATGAGAAGAAGCTAGCTAGAAATGGAGAAAACGACAACAAGAGTTTCTACAGGCATTAATAAAGTAAAAGTATAAATAAAGTTGCTCCTCTAGAGAATAAGAATGGGCAGTTAGAAATGGAGGTAGAAGATACAAATATTTTGCTTCCATTTTCATTACACTTGATCAAAAAAAAAATCCAGTACTAGCTATAAATGAGCATTTGTAAGGGAGAAAGGAACTTGGTGAAATTATAATCACCAAGTAAGCAGTTCTGACCAAACTGATGGAGTGTGACTGACAGGTCCTGGTGGACTTGTTCCTTGAGGCTTAAAAAAGATGGTTAATGAGGTAGTACATGTATTGGTATTGCTTTTTCCATCGAATTAAGAAGAAACAAAGACAAAAATGTGAAAGGATAAGCCAGTTAATTTTCTTCTGGAGGAGGGAAGGTGTTAGAATTGATCATTAAGGAGTTTATAGCTGAATACATAGAAAACATCAAGGTAATTGTAGTGATTACAACAAGGTCAACCAGGTGGACCTTATAGAATCCCTAGTGTGTGGAAGTGGGCCATTTAGCCATCTGGTCCACACTGATCCACTGAAGACCCAGTGCCCTGCCCTATAACCCTGCATTTCCCCGGCCAATCCACCTAGCCTGCACATCCCTAGACACAATGGGTAACACAGCCAATCCAAATAACCCAAGCATCTTGAACTGTGGGAGGGAACCATACCAGCCAGAGGAAACCCATGCAGACACAAGGGGAATGTGCAAACTTCACATAGACAGTTGACTGAGTCTAGAATTGAACCCAGGTCCCTGGTACTGTGAGGCAGCAGTGCTAGCCACTATGCCACCCTTGAATATGAGTTCCCTGATTGAGTCTGTTAAACTGGTCCAATCAAGGAGCCCTGGCTGACAGATATGAACAGGAGAGGCAGACATCCTGTTTACTCTAAGAGCTGGCTCTGAGGAAGCCGGATAAGTGTCAAGGACTCTCAACCTGTAAATAAAGGATGACTGGGTGACAGCGTCTGTAGAGTTATTTTAATAATCATGAAAACTGAACATGATCTATGAAAGGGAAATCTTGTTTAACCAACGTACTGGAGTTCTTTGAAGGAATAACATGCATGGTTAACAGAGGGGAGCCTGGAGACATAACAGGATTTGGATTTTCAGAAGACATTTGGCAAGATGGCACATGGAAGGTATGAGCTCATGGTGTAACATATTAGCAAGAGAGAAGATATGCAGGCTGGCTGAAAACAGAGTTAAAAATCACACAATACCAGGTTATAGTCCAACAGGTTTAATTGGAAGCACACTAGCTTTCGGAGCTCGGCTCCTTCATCAGGTGATTGTGGAGGACACAACTGTAAGACATAGAATAATTCAGTGGTTGAGCACAGATTTTGCAAATGGAATACAATGACAGAAATTGGAAAGTTGTTCCCTTTGTCAGGAAGAAGGAAAATGCTGACTACTACATAAATGGAGAATGATTATAGAATTCTGAGGGGCCAAGTGATCCAGGCGTTCTATTGCACAACTTGCAAAATGTGGGTATGTAGGTCCAGAAATAATTAAAAGGGCTAATGGAAGGCTCTCCTTTATTATGAGAGGAATTGAACATAAAAGTTAAGACTGGAGAAACTCAGCAGATCTGGCACATCTGTGGAGAATGCTCAGATATAGTCAGAAAACATGCACTAAGAATTGATGGAAATCTTCATGTAACATCCTCTACAATGCAAAATTGCTCTCCTTTTTTTCCTTAAAGGTTTTCATAATAATTTATTGATCTAATCTTCACAATAGAATGCTTAATATTTATTTCTTCTTGCTCCTTGAAGCATTTCACCCATTTACTGGGGCGATCATTATTAAATGTAATTTAACCCACAAAGGAACAATACAGTTAAAATAAAATTCAGGTTCCTGCTGACTAACATTTTTGAGTATAGAGCAACATATTTAATGTATATTTCTAGATATGTCACTGCTATAAGTAACAAGATAATATGTATACATTCAAAGTCATTGAATATTATCATAACAATGATCACTGCAAAGGATGCCTGGTACCTGCTAACAGATTGTAACCTGTTTTCCTCTAGAGAAAAATGCACCATGGAAGCAGCATAATTTAAAATATTCAGTTTTAAATGTTCTAATTTTTATCTGTATGTTGGTTTTCATAGTGACGATCACAATAGAAATAGTGAATGCTGAAATATAAATTTGACTGCAAAGTCTGGCGTTATGGTTTTCCTTGCTGAGATTAGCTTTGCTGCCACATTGGCTCCTTCAAATCAAATTTATGGGTTGGGAATTCTGTGTCTGCTCAGCAATTGCAATTTTAAATTTTTTTTTGACGATCCCTAAACATAACCCAGACTCTATCCATCTTCAATGCAGATTCCTGTCCCATCAAACAAGGTGGGGGGACAGGAGGGCAAAGTTCTGAGAATGTATTGACATTTTAAAATAAATAAACTGTGTAAAGTTTCTTTGGCATTTCCAATTGACATTTCTGTCTTGTACCCTGTAATTTCAGCTGAGTAGTATTGAACTGTTCAATGTTACTGGTTTGATTATGTAAGTCTAGTAATTGATGTATGCTCCCTGTGCTTGATTACATAAGCCTGGATATGGATTCAGAGCAAAGTAAACCTCCAGCACAGAAGCTACTGTGCTTGAGTTTGAGTATGTAAGCATGATTGCAGGCATTCTGAGATTGTCGAGTAAATTTAAAATTCTTATAAATAAACCTGTTGAACACTTAGAAACTAGTGCCACATCTGCATCTGAGATATATAAAATATTTAAATCTGCATTCGCCCGTGTGGTGATTGACAGGTGAGACACATGCTGGTAAAAACAACAAGTGACACTCTAACATTTAGCAATGTACCTGTGATCTTCCAGTATGTACTGGTGACAGAAGAACTTTCCCACTGTCAAAAAATACATGTAAAGTGTAGGCTGCTACCTCCAGGTACCAAGCTGCACCTTTGATTTTAAGTCTGGGAATGGCTAATAAACCTGAGCCCATATATATCAGGAGCAAAATTGAAGTTTGAATAGAGAATAAATATTTGCAATTATATAGCACATTCCCTTGTACTTTACAGCCAATGAAGCACTTTTTGAAGTGTAGTTACTGATGAAATGGAGGACATGCAGTGACCAATATGTATATGGAAAGCTCCCACAGAAAGCAATGAGATAATGATCAGATAACTTCTGTAATCTTTCCAGTAATGTGGTTGAAGCTGAAAAATCAGACTAAATGCTCGTGCTCTTCTTCACAATAGTGCCACAGCAGACTAAGGTTAATATTAAGGTTCAAGTTAACATACCATTGAAAAGATTGCACCTTCAGTAATGCAGCTTCCCGTCAGCACTCTACTGGTGGATTAGACTAGTTATTATGCTCAATTCTCTGGCATGGGACTTCATTGCACAGCTTTTTGGATCTAATGCCATTAACCTAGAGTTCTCATGCATTTTGTTAGAATACTAAGATTCTGATGGATATGTGGAAAACTCCGAGATGGGAGAACTGAGAAAATGTCTGTAAGTATCATAAAAGAAAGTTAACAATGGAACTCTGACTGCAGCCATTCATGAAATATGAACAAATACTGAACAGCTAATACTCTGCCCATATAATACAACAATGAGGTGGGCAATGTTAATGATTTTTCAGTCAGAGGCGTTCAGAATGTAGTGACAATGCCTCTGGCTATAACCCAGAAGCCGAGGTAAGTGCTTTGAGGACATAGGTTTAAATCCTGTCATGGTGGTTGCTGGAATTTGAATTCAATAAATAAATCCATAATTATACAGTTGTACAATGGTGACCATGAAACTATCATTCAGTGATGTAAAAACCCGTCTGTTCATTGTGCTGTTTCCTGGATCTACATATAACTGCTGATCCACAGCAAAGTGTTTTACCTTTAAATGCCTTCTGAAATAGCATCTCAGTCCAAGGACAGTCAAAGATCAGCAACAAATGATGGATTGCCAGCAGTGTCTACAAACAAAGTAAGAAAGTCAAACCAGCCTACCGTAAATAGTTGCAGCAAAACAACAAATATAGTATTCAACTCATTATCAGGATACAGCAGAGAAGGAGGCAATTCAGCCTATCATCCCTGTGCTTGTTCTTTGAAGTAAGCTCACTCTCTTGCTCTTTACCACAGCCTCACAAATATTTCTCCTTCAAGTACATATCCAATGCTCATTTCAAGTTATTGCAAACCAGATCATAAAAAAAACTTGCAGTTTACATTTTCCTCATTTCCCCTCTGGTTCTTTTTCCAATGCCCTTTAGATCTGTGTCCTCTCCTTATCAACACTTATGCCACTGTAAACAATCTCCTTAGTTACTCAATCAAAGCCCCACATGATTTCAAATAGCATACTCTAGTTTAATGATAAGCAAGGTTCTATCTTTTCCATTAATGGAAGATACCTTGACTCTAACACTGAATACAATTTTCAGGTTCTTTGGCTAAATCACATTTGTACATTTATCAGTGTCTGTCCAAATCAAGAACTAATTGAAAAAAGGAGAAAATTAATTATTATTCACTTCCTTTAGGGATTGTATTAACTTTTATTAATGATATTCAACTACTTGGTGTCTGATGCTAAAAGAGCTTTGCAGCAGATCATTAAAAAAGTTCTAATGAAACAGGTTTGTTTAAAAAAAGAAGAGGCTTATAATTAACTATCAGAGAGATAGTTTATTAGTTAAGTAATGAGGCTTGTCTCTGCTAGGAAAGCACTGACATGATTGAGAGTTGTTGATAATGTGCTGTCTGACCTGAAGCAAAAGCAAGTTATCAATTCACTATCTCCACCGCTCACATAATTCCCAGACATAATTATTTTTTGATTAATTAGACCTGCAGTTCTACTCAAGGAACTATTGTATTTTAAGAAAGGTTATACTGCCACTCTGATTTGTCATTTTCTCCAAGTTGTCACATATGTAATCAGAACCAAAGAAAGGGTTCCCCAATGGCTTGGCTGGTTATGGTAGAGTATCAGGCCATTCAAATCAATTCAGATGGCAGTTTGATTCCCTGTCCATGTTAAGCAAATTGGGAACATGCATGGTGATGGTAATTATGTGATAGCTGTTTGGTAGAACAGAATGAGAATTGCCGAAAAAAGACATTTTGTTGCATCAAGGGATTCGCTGTTACTGTCTACTACAAAGCTACTTTCACTGACTAGTATACATGTTAGGATTCCTACAGTTCCGTGCATGATATGATTGGCCTTATTAGCAACCGTGTAAATAGGGTCCGTGCTATTATTCAGTGTACAAACCTGATGCTGAACTAGGATGCATCAAAGCTGTTCCATGGGGTAATTTCTCACTCTGTCATGAACAGCCTGAAGGCAATGATGTTTGGTTCTGAAAAGTGCCCATCATACCTTACACTTCTGGGGTAACCTTGGTATCTCAAAAGTTTGAGCAACAGATGAAGCTCAATGTTTAAACAATATTCCTATGCAATAGCCATATGAGTGGTGTTCACTACTAACAGGATGTCACTGTCAAGCCAAGAAAACATTCTGCCTATTACATAAGAGTAACAAGGTTTCTGAAGTTCAGTGTGGGTGTATAGGCCATATGAATGAAAGATTTGTAGGTTGTATCAAATTGAATATCTGTTCAGATGTTTGCAACAACCAATATCTAAACAGCCTGTACTTACACAGCCTCCAACTGGAAAACATTCCTGAGTTCTGCGACTAAGTATGCTGACAACAAAATGTTGCTTACTGGAAGTTACATGCATTAATATATAAGTGCCTGTTCTTTGTGAACAGAAGAAACATATACACGTACTGTGCCTGTAGCAACTCAACTAAACAGGTGACAGACACTTGCTTTTTCTTTTGTCAGGGCAGTGCCTTGACTAATTAGAATCAACCTCCCTGGTTTAAAATTTAAACAAAGCCTGGCAGGTATGGGTCAAGCATCATTAACTGGTGCATCCTCCAAGCCAATGTTTCTGCAATCAGTGTCAATTTACCAATTAAACAGTACTTTCCTTTGATAAAGCAAACATGTTTGGTTTCTCCTTAAATTGGTATTCTTGCCAATTGTTCTGAAGAGTGCAAGATGAAAAACTTTAACAAAAAGTATCTTTTTTCATCAATACTCAAATGATGTGAACCTTAACACGCTTAATTCTTTCTTATGGTTCCTGGGATGTTGGCAAGGGAAAGGCTCATGATTATTGTCCTACTCTAATTTCTAAATTGGAATTGCAATTCGCTTACCACAGCATTGAGAGTACGAAAATTAGCATCTTCTTAATAACTGTACAATATCCCACTATTTAAGAGTAAGTACCTTTTCAATTAAGATGAAAGCTAGCTATAAGTAGCTCTTAAAACTTGATAGGATACACCCTGGACAGCAATAAGGGGCCCATTGTTATAGGCCTCATTTCTTGAACTTGCACAATGCTACAGGAGGAAAGTTCCAAAAAATAAAAGGCAATAGTGGAAATCTAGATGTAAGGACTTATTTGCTGGGAAAGCAATGTGCGTGTTTAAGATTTCTGGGGTCTCCCTAAAGAATGCAATATATAAAGCAGTGTTGTAAAATTTCCTGTTGAAAAACTGCACTCTAAAATTTTCTGGAACTTTTTAAATGTAGATATCAAGAGCTGTGTAATTGAGAGATAGATGAATCATTCATGAGACCGACATATATTGCCTGTCCCTAACAGCCCTTTAGAACATGATGGTATGCCATTTGCCTGAACTGCTGTAGTCCAGGTTGAGTGGGTATAGCACAGTGTGGCAAGAAAGAGGGTTCCAGGGCTTTGGCCCAGGAACACTGAAGCAATAGTGATATAATTCCAAATCAGGATGGTGTATGACTTGGAGAGGAAGTTGAATATGGTGGTGCTCCATTGCATCTGCTGTTCCTTTTCATCTTGATGATAGAGGTTGTGGATTTAGCAAATGTAGTTGAAGGAGTCGCTGCAGTGCACCTAGGAGATGGTGCACAGTGTTGCTACTTTGTCAGTGGTGGAAGGTATGAATGCTTGAGGTGGGGGATGGGATGACAACAAGCAGGCTATTCAAATCTTTAATGTTTTAAGCTATTGAATAAGCAAGGACATTTAATTAAATCTTATTAATTTTCCACAATTTGGAATATTTCTTTATTTGTAACCTTGATTTCATTTAGTTCTGTGAAAGAAGGCTGACCATTAAGGCTGTACAAATGCTTTTTTCTCAATGGCAAATATTGATGATAGCCATGATGATGCCATTTAATGCCAGATGTTAGTGGCTAGGATCTTTATCATTGATGATGCTCATGCTCCAGTTCTTGCAAAAGTTACTTACTAATTATCAGCCAAATCTGATGTGGTCCAGATGTTGTTGCGTGTTTCAGTATCTGAAAGTTGAACATGGAGCAATCATCAGCAAACATCCCCATTTAATGGTAAGGGGCAGCTGAACACAACTGTTTCTGGAATACTGAACTGAGGTCCCACTACCTTTCTGATGTATTCAAATCAGCAGATAATATTCAGTTTGTGTAAAATTTTGGAAGCAAAGTTTTAATGATTAGTCGACTTCTGCATATGTAACAATAGTCACAGCTTACATTAGTGAGGCACACTTAATGATGTGAAAGATCCCAAAGTGCCGCACAAGAGTGATCCCAAAGTTTGACCCCAAATTATGAAAGTGATATCAGCACAGAAAAGCTTGATCAAAGAGGCAGGTATTAAGGAGTGAGCTAAAGGAGGAGAGAGAAAAATAGAGAGCAAGAGAGGTTTAGGGAGGGAATTCCGTTGGGGACAGTAACTGAAGGTCTGGCTACTAATGGGAGAGCAATGGAAATTGAGAGTGTGCAAGAGGTCAGAGCTGGAGGAGAGCACACATTTTGCAGGCTATTTATAGCACTGGAGAAGATTATAGACAAAGTGAGGGGTGAGGCCATGGAGGAACTTAAAAACAGGCATCGCCTAAATTATGTTATAAATTTGCAGTGTTGTCAGACAAGGAATCATGCTCGTTGATCAGGATGGAGTATTGTGCATTTTTGTGTAGCTGTCTCTGGTCAAGCGACCTTGTTAGCCACGGCATCAAAGACACGCAAACAAAATGTCTTAGAAATGGCGTGGAGCCAAAACATGTTGCTGCCTTCCAAGTGTCTGCCACAGCCACAAGAAATTGAAGCTGGGTACAGCACATCAGTAGAGTGGCTATCAGCAAATGACTTGTTGAAATTTTAATTCTCTGAATGCATCATGTAGCTCAGGAAGACAACAAAATCTGAAGCAGTCATCCTTCTTTTTGTCATCTCTACCAGAAGACAGCAGTCAAAGCTCTGTGGGCTTATTTATTCAGAGTGTGACAGTGGATAAAGTTACAATACTCAGCAGATGAAGGAAGATGAGATCCAGCAATCATTTATAGCAGATAGATGCAGAAATCAGAGATGATTGACAGATATCTCGAATGGCTAAACTTAGTGTTTATTCTCTGTGATAGGAATCTATCTCATTACAAGATTTCATTCTCGTTATCATGTAGGACTGCAGATTAATTCTACCTAAATTGATATTAGATATTATACAAAAGATACATGTTAATCTTGAATAGGGAAGTATTTATGTTGATTTGCACTCCCCATTTATTGCAGTCCTGCAATGTCTCTTGAAATGATAGACTGACCATACTGGTGTCAGTTGAAATGCAACCCAGGCAACAATTAATTACAATACTCAATTAGCATAGCACGGTGACCTAAAGATGTTTAGCTGTAATTGAGCCATAATTGAATGGTAAAATGTACTGCATACATGTGACAGAAATGAAAAATAGTAATGATGGTGTAAAGTTACCTGCATTATCATCATGGAAAAACTTACACTTGACTCTCTGTAATTACATTCTTGCACATCACTTCTTGCTGGCTTGCTGTGTTTTCTTTCTCCTGTCACTACATATAATCTGATGAAGACTACTTCTTTTATCCCTTATGCTACATGTTGATTATCTCATTTGGTTTCCTTTTTGGGAAGTGTCAAAAAATGCATATCTCTGTGCCAGAATAATAACATTGGCATTGATTTTATATTGTGGCCAAAATGTCTGCTTTAATAAAAAAAGTTGTACATTTTCCAGACTGTTGGAATTACTCTCACTTTATGCCTGCTTATTGACTGCAGTGAAAAGGAAGTTGGCTTTTCAAGAATGAATGATTCATAATAAATAAGACAACACCAGGTTATAGTCCAACAGATTTTTAGCTTTCGGAAGGAGCAGCGCTCCGAAACTTAGTGCTTCCAAATAAACCTGTTGGACTGTAGCCTAGTGTTGTGTGATTTTTAACTTTGTCCATCCCAGTCCAAAACTGGCACTTCCACATAATAAATAAGAAACCAAACGGGAACTGGGTTATAAATAGACGAGAGAATCGGAAACCCACTATACACCTTGCCTGATGTTTTTCTTCATTATGTTAAAATATGCCCCATTGTTTGGATATATTGAGGTATAAGTGTTTTCTGGAATAATAATCACATTCGATAATACATTAGAATTGTTTGGGAAGGCTGAGGACTAGGGATGGATGCAGAGTCTTTCAAGAATGAAAGTGATTTCAGTTTATGGTTCTGAGTAAGGAGAATGAAGCACGTGTATGAATCTCTAACCTATTGTGATAGACCTTTAAGTGGATGTATATCATACTGAGGGGGTAAAAGATGTATTGTTCAGACAGAGTTGTTTTGTATCTCACATTAGTTTTAAGGAAAATACAGCTTACAAGTGTACCAGTTCCTCAACTGTGTAATGCTCTTATCAACTTCTCAAATGCTAAATGAATAAACCTATGTATTTTTAACCAATCCCATAAGTGCAGTTGATTTATTTACTAAGTGAGCTCAAGGAGAAGAAAAATGCAACATGAATAGTGATCTAACAATTAGATCAGCACGTGCAGTTCAAGACTCAGATTTAAAAATTGACACTTCTTCGAAGTAGCTGTGTGTTTAATCAATGACCTTGAAAAGCCCCAGTTTTGATCTCCTACCTCTACTTGGTTAGGCCATTTTAGCTGCTCTGTTTTTGGAACATTGACTGCTGTTATCCCCTATGATCCTGGATCAAGGAAGAGTGAATCAGCTGGATTTCTTGCTTCTAACTGCTGTTCATTGAACACTCCAGTAAATATGTGTGAGCTTAACTATGACATGTGTTCACAAGCTGAGACATCAGTAACAACCACTTTGTCAAAGTCCTGGAGGATAAAGGATGCCTGAAGAATGGAGAAGTATGATAAAAAGAAAAAGGTTTTAAAATCAAACCAGCATAGTTTCATACTGTGGATTTAACATTCAATTCAAATGTAATGTGCACTTGAACTGGATTCAAAGGGATTGAAATTGAGTTTAGTGATTTTTCAGGCCCTGAATGGGTACAGTGTGGGATTATCAGCTGAAGCACCTGATTATTTGAAATAATTACCATGCTGTTAAATTATTGAAGATTTAGGCACCTATCTCTGTTTGTCCATGATACCAACTGCCAACCTCTGTCAATGTTGCCACCGAAGTTGATAGGGTTGTTAAGAGGGCATATGGTGTGTTGGTATCATTAGCAGGGGGATTGAGTTTAAGAACCACGAGGTTATGCTGCATCTCTATCAAGCCCTGGTTAAACCGGATTTGGAATATTGTGTTCAGTTCTGTTCACCTCATTATAGAAAGGATGTGGAAGCTTGAGAGAGGGTGCAGAGGAGATTTACCAGGATGCTGCCTGGACTGAATGACATAGCTTATTAAGGAAGGTTGAGGGAGCTAGGCTTCTTTCATTGAAGGGAAGAAAGGTGAGAGGCGACTTGATAGACATGTACAAGATGAGGAGAGGCATAGGTAGAGTGAATAGTCAGAGACTTTTTTTCCCAGGGCAGAAATCGCTATCTCAAGGGGCATAATTTTAAGGTGGTTGGAGGAAGGTTTAAGGGAGATGTCAGACGTAGGTTCTTTACACAGAGAGTAGTGGATGCGTGGAATGCACTGCCGGCAGTGGTAGTAGAGTCAGATACGTTGGGGACATTTAAGTGACTCTTGGATAGGCACATGGATGATAGTAAAATGAAGGGTATGTAGGTTAGTTTGATCTTAGAGGAGGATAAAAGACTGGCACAACATCAAGGGTCGAAGGGCCTGTACTGTGCTGTATTCTTATGGCAGTTGTTGGCCTGCTTCAGCTGTCCAAAGCCTTGGTTAGACCACATCTGGAGAACTAGGAGAAAGTGAGGGCTGCAGATGCTGGAGATCAGAGTCAAGAGTGTGGTGCTGGAAAAGCACAACAGGTCAGGCAGCATCCAAAGAACAGGAGAATCTCATTTCGGGTATAAACCCTTCATCAAGTATCCTGATAAAGGGCTTATGCCCAAAACGTTGATTCTTTTGCTCCTCGAATGCTGCCTGACTGGCTGTGCTTTTCCAGTGCCACACTCTCGATCCACGTCTGGAGAACTGTCAGCAGTTCTGGCCTGGTAGGGAAGTAGAATTAGAATTATGTTTATTGTCAAGTGTACTCAAGTTACAAAGAACAGGAGTACAGTGAAAAGTGTACAATGTCACCAATACATGGTGCCATCTTAGATACAAAGTACCTAGATATAAATCTTAGGTCTAAAAAATAGAGAAAATAAAGAAAAATGTTCCAGATATACATGGTATAAGTTAGGAAAATAAGAACTAAAGCTAAAAAGATAGACATTATAGTCTTTCTATAAGGAATTCTATGTGGTCTGACCGGGCTCCACCAGTTCCGAACAAATAGTCATCTTTGCTCTGGGCCGGCTGACCACTGCCCATACTCTCCTCCGGGTCCTCTGGCAGAAGAGATAAAAAAGAGACAGAAAGAAAAAGGGGAAATAAAGAAAAGGAACAGACAGAGTGAATGAGCTCCAGCTGGAGCATTCTACTCAGCTGCCATCTTGGAATCCTGGAGTGTGCTTTTGTTTTTCCAGCATTGTGCCTGAACTCCAAAGGGAAATTATGATTTGGGAATACATAATCAAATGTTGCATTCTATGGAATTTATAAACTTCAAGCATTATTTGCTCAAAGTTTTCATAGAACAGACAGGGCAGGTACAGAGAAACTCATTCCAATGGTTAGAGTGAATAGGATTAGGGCAGATAGTCTAAAAAGTAGAGTCAGACTTTCCAGAACTGAAATTAGGAAGTACCTCTTCACAGGCAGCATGATATGATTTTGGAACTCTCCTCCACTATTCAAAATCAATGTCAGATCAAATATTAATTTTAAGACATGAATTACAGATTATTTCAAGCTAAAAATATTAATAAACATGGGACAAAGGTGGGCATATGGAGTTAGATTGCAGAAGTGCCAAGATCCTATCGAATGGCAGAACAAGCTTGAGGGACTAAATGCCTTCTTTAAGTTCCGTTGTTGCTTTGTTGTTCCCTTTTCCATTTCTGGCTCAGGAGGCTACTTCTGTTTTGCAAAATATTAACTGTCAAAAGATCAGAAGAACTGGATACTGTCTGCTGTTTATAAAAAGCCAAGGGATTTTGGGAGAAGAGCTTTTAAAAGAGAGGTAAGTGTTTGTTTATGATATTAATTACTAGACAAAGAGACTGCAGTCAAGAAGAAAGCCTGAAAGCAGAACTGTTAATCTGATTATGGGACCGGAGTCTAACTGATTGACGGTCTGAACTGAGTTAGTTAATTAGGCACTGGTATACTGCTGAAAGTAGCATGGCCTCATTGACAGGCATCAGAAGGAACTGTGTGAAAGTCACTTCATTCTACCTGGTTAGTTTGGGTTTTAGCTATTCTTTCATTCATAATGGTTCTGCAGAGCTATGTATCTTGTCCTGTGTGTGAATGAATTTGTGTGTTTTACAATTAAGGGGGATGTAGTTTGGTTCTGCACAGTAGCTTAGATGATAACCAGTTTGCTATGTGTTTAAAGAGTACATTTGTTTTTTACAAATGAATTATTTTTGAGTTTAAGGAGGAAATTTAGTGCAAATATCTCTTGTTCTATGTTGGCAATTTAATAAGGTATGGACACTTTTGGGACGACTTGTGGAGTAGCAGGGCTTGATTTCCAGTGCACATCTCCTGTCATAGAGTCATATAGATGTACAGCATGGAAACAGACCCTTCAGTCCAACCTGTCCATGCCAACCAGATATACCAACCCAATCTAGTCCCACCTGCCAGCACCCGGCCCATATCCCTCCAAACCCTTCCTATTCATATACTCATCCAACTGCCTCTTAAATGTTGCAATTGTACCAGCCTCCACTACTTCCTCTGGCAGCTCATTCCATACCCATACCACCCGCTGTGTGAAAAAGTTGCCCCTTAGGTCTCTTTTATATCTTTCCCCTCTCACCTAAACCTATGCCGTCTAGTTCTGGACTCCCCGACCCCAGGGAAAAGACTTTGCCTATTTACCCGATCCATGCCCCTCATAATTTTGTAAACTTCTATAAGGTCACCCCTCAGCCTCCGATGCTCCAGGGAAAACAGCCCCAGCCTGTTCAGCCTCTCCCTGTAACTCAAATACTCCAACCCTGGCAACATCCTTGTAAATCTTTTCTGAACCCTTTCAAGTTTCACAACATCTTTCCGATAGGAAGGAGACCAGAATTGCACGCAATATTCCAAAAGTAGCCTAACCAATGTCCTGTACAGCTGCAACATGACCTCCCAACTCCTGTACTCAATACTCTGACCAATAAAGGAAAGCATACCAAACGCCTTCTTCACTATCCTATCTACCTGCAACTCCACTTTCAAGGAGCTTTTAACCTGCATTCCAAGGTCTCTTTGTTCAGCAACACTCTCTAGGACCTTACCATTAAATGTATAAGTCCTGCTAAGATTTGCTTTCCCAAAATGCAGCACCTCACATTTATCTGAATTAAACTCCATCTGCCACTTTTCAGCCCATTGGCCATCTGGTCATAACACAGTTCTGGCAACTTTAATAGTAGCTCTGACAAATGCTGGCATCCAGCATCTCTAGTGGCTTCCACAGTCAAAGGGCAAGCAAGAACAGATCCTTCAAGAATCTCCCAGCAAGATGTCACTCTGTTCTTGCTTGCAGTAGATCTGTTGTGGAGACTAAGACCCCTGAGAATGGGGTCTCCATAGAATCCTCCCTTAGAATGAGAGCACACCTGCCCTCCTCACCTTTGCCTGCCTCTCAATCAGTGGTGGAGGGGAAAATAGCAGTGGATGCAGACTGCCCCAGCCAAAGTCGAGTTGCAAACTGTCTGTAGTTGGGTCTTCAATGGCCAGCCCTCCTTAAAGTCATCCAACATCTCAATTGCCCAGAGTGGAGGATCAGCAGCCTTCAACCTACTAAACTACAGTCATGGAAAATGAAGAATTGTACCAGACTAGGTAATCAGTCACATAAGACATGTGCTAGGACTTTGGAAAAAGATCAATTTGTACATGCGCTTCGATCAGGTAAGTAGCTGCCAAATCATGAATGAATTCTTTTGGAATAGTGAAGTAAAATGTTTTTTTTGGTGTTACTCACAGTCCAATAGTCTTATTGTGCAATCCTTTTTACACGGCTCTGATTATATTGATGTTCTGCATCTGTGTACTAAGAAGAGTCAAGGGTAAAACTAAGTGGTCATTTATCCAATGGCTGTATGTGAAGTGCTGCTCTGGGATTACATGTCTGCCTGCAAAACAACAGGCACTCACCTCAAAGCAATTTATTAAAGGTGAAGTGAATTGAGACATTATTGAACGATGTGACACTGCACTGTATAAAGTTGAAAATTTACTGTTCTATCAGTGTACATTAACATTAGATAAGCAAGTCGTAATTATCATGATAGACATTCATTGTATATTTTAAAGCATCACTTGCTCTTCTAAAGGGATTTTAATACTATAATATGAGATTGGTTTTGACACCATGAGGAAATGTTGGGTAGCTGTTCGACATGTCAGTCAGAAAAGTAAATACTTGGGAACCTCTTAAATGGGAAGAAAGGGGCGCAGAAGTGAAGGTGAATAAAGAGGGAATGCAGAGCTTGTGACTTAGGCAGCAGAAGTTATGCCACAAAATGACGAAGTGATGGAACTCAGGGATATGCAAGAGAGAATGAATTTGATGTGAATTATGCAGAGTGGCTCCAATGAAATCACTGTGATTTCTATTTTTCTTCAGCTCATGTTCATGCAACACAAAATAAATTCAATATATATGATTGTACTGCTTATTGAAACCCATAAAAACACCATACCAGAGGCCGGAAAATGTACATTATCCATCCTTTCACTTCTCTTGATTCGACTATTCTAATGCACTAGTGAACAACATCCCACATTCCTCCCTATTTAAAATTGATTTCACTCAAACTTCTGCTGCATATGGCCTCTTTCGCATTCCATGTTCTCATTGATTTGGCTCCCAGTTTAGAAGTGTCTTTATTATACAATTTTCATCCTTGATTCCAAAAACTTCGATGCACTTATTCCTTCCTGTCTCTGAAATCTCCTCTGAATATCTGGGCCCCTGTGATTTTGCCCTCACCACTGGTAACCATGCCCTCTCTCTGCTTCTTCAACATTGCAATTTCTTGCTAAAGTATTTTTTGCCATCTCTTCTTCCTCCTTTTAAGTAATTCCTTACCTAACAGTTTGAGCATGTTTTTGGTTACTTGTCCTGTTATCCCTTCATGTGGCTCTGTTTCAGATTCTGTGCTTTAATGCAATTTTGTGAATTGGATTGGGATGTTTTGTGATGTTGAAGACATGACTTAGGTTTAAGTTGTTGTTGGATCTGTACCATAGTGTACACTGTGGGTCTAGCATGTAGCAGTTATTGCATTGAGATCAGGAATCATTAATTGTCTCCCCTCGACCAGTTTCATCACTGGACCTTAAAATGGATTTAACTCTTTTAGACTTTCTTTCCTATTCTAATCTTCCAGTTTTTGAAAGCTAATTTTGATAACCCAAAGAAGATGACAGCTTCAATAATACAATTATTCTTCATACTCCACTCTGCCTTTGAGCTACATGTATCAGGTTCAAGACAGGACTTGATTATCATGGGACTTGATTATCAAGGAAGATACATTCATAATGTGGCATAACAATTCCTTTCTCAATCGTAGGTGGTTATGAGTCGAATATTCCTGGTCAGTTGTGTGATAAAAAGAAACTTGGAGCCTCAACAATCACTATCCATAGATCCAGACTATACTGTGCATGTAAAGGGGCATGTTAACACAACAACCGTGAGAGAATTATAACACCCTTTTTTCACGAAATAGGGAAATTTTCAAGAACATTTTTATAGTGAGAACACAATAAAGCTTGAAGATAGATTTTTTTAAATAATAAAAGAAACATAAACATAGACACATAAGTATAAATAAACACATAGATGACATTTCCCTCATAGGTATGTATTATTCTATATTTATACTCTTAATATATGACTCGGGGCATAAACACACGTACTCATTTTAAAAGTCATCTCACAGTAAAGAAAAACATTTTCGAATTACATTGACAATATAATATCCACCGTATGTTTGAATAACCAGAAGATCCAGACAATTGTGAATTTGGCTCTCATTAGTATTGGAAATAAAATATTACAGAAAACCCATCTGTTAATCATTGCTTAGAAAGTAATTTGAACCCTTAATATTACAGAATACATTAAACATTATGCTCAGCATAAGTGCCAGTTGCTATTTTGCAAATCTGCGCAGACTATTGAAAAAAGATTAAAGCAAAGAATTAGAATATTTGAACACAAATCTCCCTCACTCCAGTAACACTTCATTTTTAGTACCTGCCATAAAACTGGCACTTAATGTTTAGCAAAGCCTCAATATCTCAACTTTAGGAACTATTAGCGATATGAAAAAGAACAGTTGTTTAATGACATTGTAATAACATTGCTATAAATAATTATTATGCGCTTAATAAAAAGGTTGTTAAAGTACAATAACTAGAAAGGAACAGCTGATTATAAATACACCAGACTGTTGGGTTTTGCTCAATAGCATTACTTTCCTGATTGACCCACTGTCTGAGATATTCTCATGGCAAAAAGCTCAGGCACAATTTCACACTTAAATTCCTTTAATTGATAAAGCCAATCTCCTCATTAGATGGGTTTCTCAATAGTAACAGCTCAGAGTTTGTGAGAAGATTTGTAGCTCGGTGCTCATTGTTGTGGTTCTGTTCGCCGAGCTGGGAATTTGTGTTGCAGGCATTTCATCCCCTGTCTTCCTCTTTTTGCAGTTCTGGTGTACTGCAGTGTGTTGTGGCCCTTTTGAATAGTGTCTTGATGCAACTTCGTTTGTGTGTGTTAGGGTGGTTGCTTTCGTAGTTCAGGACTTGGTCTGTGTGTGTGGCTTTCCTGTATACCTTTGTGGTGAAATCTCTGTTCGGTGTTCTCTGTACCATCACGTCTAGGAATGGGAGTTGGTTGTTCTTTTCCTCTCTAGTGAATCGGATTCCTGTGCGTGTGGTGTTGATGATCCGGTGTGTGTTCTCTATTTCTGTGTTTTTAATGATTACAAGGGTGTCATCCACATATCTGACCCAGAGTTTGGGTTGAATTTGCGGTAAGGCTGTTTGTTCTAATCTTTGCATTACCGCTTCTGCTATGTGTCCAGAGATGGGTGAGCCCATGGGTGTGCCGTTGATTTGTTCATATATTTGGTTGTTGAATGTGAAGTGTGTTGTGAGGCACAGGCCCAGTAGTTTGAGTATGTTGTCTGTTCTGTATGTCCAGCAGGTTGGCTATTGTTTCTCTGGCTAAACTGCAAAAAGAGGAAGAAGAACACCTATACAATGTATTCGCCAAAAACGGATACCCGTGCAATTTCATCAACAGATGCCTAAGGGAAAGACAACAGAACAAGGACATGCCGCAACCCAAAGGACTAGCTACGCTACCATACATCAAGAGCATTTCCGAACTGACAGCCAGACTACTGCGACCACTAGGACTCATAACAGCACACAAACCAACAGCCACTCTCAGACAACAACTCACCAGAACGAAGGACCCAATACCCAGCATGAGCAAAACCAATGTAGTGTACAAAATCCCATGCAAGGACTGCACAAAACACTACATAGGACAAACAGGAAGACAGCTAACGATCCGCATCCATGAACACCAATTAGCTACGAAAAGACACGACCAGCTATCCTTAGTAGCCGCACACGCAGATGACAAGCAACATGAATTCAACTGGGACAACACTACTATTATAGGACAAGCCAAACAGAGAACAGCCAGGGAATTCCTAGAGCTATGGCACTCATCCACAGATTCAATCAATAAGCACATCAGCCTGGACCCAATATACCGGCCACTGCAACGGACAGATGGAACTGACAACCGGAAGCGGCAGATTCAAAGCACTACAAATGCCGGAGGAAAGATCGCAGAAGTGCTTCACAGGAGGCTCCCAAGCACTGAGGATGTCACCTAGACAGGGGACGAAACGTCTGCAACACAAATTCCCAGCTCGGCAAACAGAACCGCAACAGTAACAGCTCAGGTCTCATCTCTGGCTAAATTCCACCTCATGGAGATCCAAGTTGGTATAACTAAACAAAAACCATTGCACTACTAATATTCCCAGAGGAACACAAGTATCTTTGCCCCCTTGGTCTGCACTCAGTAGTGAACATGCATGTGTGCTGTGCTTATATTTCAATCAAACCTGAAAAGAATTTCCTATTGCATAGTAATAAAAATCACTCCTGGACAAAGCTGAGTGGGAAAGATTTATACTGTGTCCCACTGCTTATTATATTCTCCTTTAACTTCCTCACATCTTCTTGATTATACATCGCTAATGACAAAAAGAAGTAATATATTTGTCCACTGAATGAATATAGCAAGGGCAGGAAGTGACAGTGCTATTTTCATCACTGAGGGAGCGCTGCACTGATGGAGCTGCCATATTTCAAATGAAACATTAAACCACTGGCATCATTTATTCTCCCAGGTCAATGTGAAGGAGCAAGAGAATTTTTCCAGTGTCTTGGCCAATTTAAGTTTTTCAGCCAACATCATAACATCAGACTATCACACTGTCGTTTATGAACTCTAATTATCAATAAATTGGCGACCATGCTTCTTGCAGTGTAATAGTGACTACACTTCGTTGGTTGGAAAGCACTTTGGAATGACTGTGATCATGAAAGGATTTCTTTTCTAGTGATTTCCTTTCTCATCTTTTCCTACTCTGCAACTTTCTTTCACTTTCCATCTTTTACACCTCAATGTTTTGATTCATATTATACTTTTTGCAGGATGGAATTGAGTGTTGGAATCATCACCTGCAACTTGGTGTCTGCCCAACTTGATTTAATGGGAAATGTTGCAATTCTAAACAGTTGCTGAGTAAACTACATCCACTCCCTGCCTTCTACTGTACCTGACCTGGTATTCCAAACAGTAGATTTTAGTCATATCTACCTCACACAATCTGGATTTCACTCGCCGAGGCCTTAAGCTCTGGACTTCCAGTCCTGGACCTTGTTTTTGTTTTCTAAGGTGCTTCTTACAACCCAGCAGTTTAGTTGCACATATTAAAATTTACCAGTGTGGATCAATGTTTGGTTGAATATCAGATTTTGTTTGCAAACTCTCCTACAAAGTGCCACAGGACAATTTTCCTATGTTAACAGTGCAATATAAATGTAAGCCGTCATTGCACAGGCTAAAGAACAAGGCTGAGGAAGTCAGAATAAAAAGAACTAATAAAAAAGTTGAAAATCAATTTTGGCAAATAAATAAGCATGAGATATGCATCTCTATGTATAACTGTAGGCATGCTTGTGTAGGCATGTATTTTATGTGACTATGTATTTCCTTATGTGCATGCATTACACAATCTAGAATATCACCCAACAAGGGATGGAGAACACCAATTTTTTTTTCCCTTAGGCATGCAGGATTCAAATGTAAGACTCAACATACTGACTTTCTCTTCAGAACATTGGATTTTGCTCGAGGATCGTATGTAGGTGTACCTGCCTTAGCTCTTCCAGCTTTGTGTTTCAGTTAACACTGGAATTGTTATTACAGGTAGAGCTCATTGTGTACCATTGTCTTCCAGGACCAAGAACAACTCAGTAGCAAGTATCATGGCCCTTCATGATATTACAGAATTGATAATGCAGGGTGAATTATCAAAAAATAAACTGGCAAATAACATGAGAAAATGCACCAATTCCACATTTTACATTTCTGTGTTTTGGGATTTCCTAAATTAAAAATCACACAACACCAGGTTATAATCCAACAGGTTTATTTGAAAGCACTAGCTTTCAGAGCACTGCTCCTTCATCAGGTGGTTGTGGAGTATTTGCAATTGGGATTTACTCTCATTCTGTGCTTGAACAGAATAAGTTGCCATTAACTATCATTTAACTGAATAATAATTACGCTGTAGTTGCTTATTGCTGTGCATACAACTTCAGCTGTGACTCAGTGTACAGTGCCCTTGCAGCCAAGGCAGATGGTTATGGATTTAAACCCCACTGCAGAACTTGAGCATAAAAATCAAGCCAGGTATTCCAATGCAATACTGAGAGGATGCTGCTTTTCGGGTGTAAGAGAGGCCTTTTTTGCCTTCTCAGTGGGATGCAAAAGAGCCCACAGCACTAACTCAAGGAAGGGCAAGGGTGTTATCCCAAGTTTGCTGTTGATGTTTATCCTTTAATCAATGTCACAACAAACATTTTATGTGGCTAATATTATATTACAGTTTGTGGGAGCTTGCTTTGTACAAATCGACAGCTGTGTTTCCTGTACTACAGCAATGACGGCACTTCATCGCAATAATGTATAGACTGTACTGTCCTTTGAGATATCTGGTGGTTGTGAAAGGTGCTCTATCGATGCAATTTTTCATTTCTTTTATAATTCACCAAGAAGTTTTTAACATTTTTTACATCTACAAGTGACTGGATTTGTCGAGTTCTACTAGTGGTGCCACACACCATAGGAAAGGCTGATGTCAGCTAGAGATGAGAATTAAGCAAAATGTTCACCATCTTCTGATATAAGAACTCATGAGGTTATCATTTCCATTAATTAATAATATGCCATGAGCCACTATGAAATATTTATAAAGCACTTACATCGTAGTTCACTTTTGCAGATCACTGTAATATTCTAATGAGTTATTATAGTGGGATATTAGCTTTTTTAAAAAAACATATGTTAATGATTTATAGTAATATAATTACAATGTTATTGTATAATTTTTTTAAACAATTATATTATTAGTGCTTTATTAAAGATTAAGTACCAGCCGATGCTCAAAATGAAATATTATCAGCATTCCTCGGCAGCTTGCTTTTGCTAACCTTCCAAATTGTAACTCTCGTCTCTGCAATTGTTCAAAGATGCGGCTCATCGAATTCAAATGCCCTACTATCAGAACAGTGATGTGCAGTCACCACGTAAAATGTATGAAGAATTACAAGCAATCTTTTATCTCCGCTCATGGATATGATCCTTTCCTACTGAGCACAAGTCTAAAATTACCATGTCAGCCTATCCTTAAAGCAGCCTCCTGGGCACTTCAATATCAGGTTAGTACATTGAGACCTTGGACTTACTGCACATGCTGATTCCAAAGGTCATCCCACTGAGATTACCTTACAAAACCTGTATTTTTCAATGCATTGCCACTGCTCTACCTACCACTGATCCTTCCGCATTTCTTCCACAAACCTACAATTTCCTTTCTGTCTCAATTATACTTCTTGCCATGATTTTCCAAGTTATAGTGGCCATATAAATGGAGGTTGCTATTGTTTTTATAAGCTTCTCCTAAGTTTCTCATTCCCCATCATTGAAAGCATGCACATTTAGGTATTCATTTGGCATTACACCAGTATTTGTGTTCCTGCCTTCGGTTACCCAGGCTATCAGCTGAGGAATCCCACCTCCGCACCCCCCTGCAACACCCCCCCCCCCCCCAATATAAAATTCAACCTCTCTAACTCACACTTTTCCAGCATCAAACACACCTCTTTGACTATACGATTGGTCATCTGACCTCATATCGCCTTTTCTGACTCAGTATCTTTCTTTTGTGTTATGGCTCTCTTGTGAAGCAACTTGAGATGTTTTAGTACATTAAAGGCACTATATAAATATCAGTTGTAATTGCCGTTGATAAGTATGTATGAAGTGACACATTTTGGGAGAACTAAACAAGGCGAGGGAGTATATGATGAATGGCAGAGTACTGGGCAGCACTGCGGTTCAGAAGGACTGTTGTGTGCATGTAGATGGATCCTTGAAGGCAACAGGACAGATGGATAGGACGGTTAAAATAGCAAATAGGTTACTTGCCTTTATTAGTCTTGGCACAGAATACAGGAGCTGGAAGGTTATGATAGAGCTGTATGGGACATTGGCTAGGCCACAGTACCATGTGCAATTCTGGCCACCACACAACAGGAAGGATATGTTTGCACTGGAGGGGGAGTACAGAGGAGATTCACTAGAAGCCCACGGGCTGCAGCATTTCAGCTCTGAAATGCGACTACGTAGGCCAAATGCTGGGGGTGTTTTCCTTGGAGCAGAAAAGGCAAAGAGGGGAATTGATTGATAGTAGACAATAGACAATAGGTGCAGGAGTAGGCCATTCTGCCTTTCGAGCCAGCACTACCATTCATTATGATCATGGCTGATCATCCTCAATCAGTATCCTGTTCCTGCCTTATCCCCATAACCCTTGATTCCACTATCCTTAAGAGCTCTATCCAACTCTTTCTTGAAAGTATCCAGAGATTTGGCCTCCACAGCCTTCTGGGGCAGACCATTCCATACACCCACCACTCTCTGGGTGAAGAAGTTTCTCCTCAACTCTGTTCTAAGTGGCCTACCCCTTATTTTTAAACTTTGTCCTCTAGTTTGGTACTCACCCATCAGCGGAAACATGCTTCCTGCCTCCAGAGTGTCCAATCCTTTAATAGTCTTATATGTCTCAATCAGATCCCCTCTCAGCCTTCTAAACACAAGCGTATACAAACCCAGTCGCTCCAATCTTTCAGTGTAAGATAGTCCCGCCATTCCGGGAATTGACCTCGTGAACCTACGCTGCACTCCCTCAATAGCCAGAATGACTTTCCTCAAATTTGAAGACCAAATCTGCGCACAGTATTCCAGGTGCGGTCTCACCATGGCCCTGTACAGCTGCAGAAGGACCTCTTTGCTTCGATACTCAATTCCACAAGATTATTATTCTACATGGTCTACAAGATTGATTGGCATGGATAAATTTCCTCTTAGTAGAAGGATAAATTACAAAGTACAGAGCAGGAGGTTTAGAGAGAATTTTCACTTCGAGAGTGATGCAAAGTGTGGTAAAAGTCACACACTTGGGAAGTATTTAGTGGAACATTTGAAACACTATAACACGTGATGGGAAATGCTGGCAAGTTGGATTAGAGTAGATGGGTGCTTGATGACAAGTCAAGATTAGAGTGGTGGACATGATGGGCTGAAGGACCTCGTTCTGTGCTGTAATACTTTATAACCCTATGATTGAATATAATAGGATGAAGCTGTCATTGACTGCTTCAAATTCTGACAACAGTGATTATGCATCAAAAGTTCTTTTTTGACCTGAAGATACATGGCGATACCTGAGATTATGGAGTGCAGTGAAGAAAATCAAGTTTTTTTTATTGAAGGAAATGAAATGAACATAGAAGTAATTAGGTGTTTTCTTTAAGTTAAAAGCAAATTGCTGTGGATGCTGGAATCAGTTAGACTCGAAACAACAGCTCTTTTCTCTCCTTACAGATGCTGCCAGACCTGCTGAGATTTTCCAGCATTTTCTCTTTTGGTTTTCTTTAAGTTGTTGTCTGGTATTTCTTCAGGTGATCTTGGTGAAGTCCAATGTATGATCCCACTGGAGATGATTAAACAGCATGAAATTAGAAAAAGGATGATAATTTGGATTAAAAATTGGATTGACGAGATGAAAAAGGGAACAAAATGGACAAAACTTCTAGGTGGTTGGGTCGGATGGTGTCTCATAGGGATTTATTCTGGAACTCCTTTACTCACAGTATACATTACCAATGAGGATGGAGGGCTAGGAAGAGGAGTGCAAAACTCAGACAATACTGAAACCAGTGTCATAATTAATAGAGAGCAAAAGGAAATACAGGTTACTGGGGTATTGAGAAGATGAGAAAAGGAGAAAGTTAATGTCAGGGAGTATGCATTAATTTATGAACTACTAACTATATTTTGAATTGAGAAAAGTTGGAGATGTTGAAAAGCAATAATTATTTAGGTTCACAAGTAATTACAAACAGCATCCCAAATGTACGACTCTAAAGAAGCTACTGAGCAAATGAGTTTTCTGTGAAGAGTTATAGAATATAAAATTTGGGATTTGATGGTAAATCTATATACCACCTTGGTAAGAACATAAGAAATAGGAGGAGGGGTAGGCTATATGGCCTTTGAGGATTGCTTTCTTGTTCAACAAGACCATAGCTAATCTTTTACACCAGCTCAACCTTCCCATGCTATCCCTATTGTGTTGTGGGGTAGATTCAGGATGACAGGGGCTGGCACATTTAGGGGAGTCAATAACATCATAACATTATCATTGGACTGTTTATCAAAAAACACAAGTACTGTTCTGGGCCTGAGTTCGAATCCCACCACAGCAGATAGTAGAATTTGAATCCAATATTAAAAAAAACTGGTAAAAAGAATGCAATGAGACCAATGTCGATTGTCAGAAAACAATTCTGGATCATAACTGTCCTTTTAGAAGTGAAACTGCAACCCTTACCCGGTCTGGCCTACATGTGACTCCTGACCCATAGCAATGTGGTTAACTCTTAACTGTCTTCTGGGCAATCAGGGATTGGCTTTAAATGCTGGACTAGCCAGTGATGCCCATATCTCTAAAATGAATTGAAATAAAAGACAGTTACATTGCATTATGACATGTGACATTCCAACATAATGGTTCCTGCCTCATATTCAGTTACTGTCTCTGTGCAATGGAATCAATATAGTCAGGCTGCTATGTACGTGCATTGTATAGTAGATCAGTACTCATTGTCCTCAGACTACATGCGTATATCATAGTCTTGTAATTAGTTGTTGTTGTAAGTAAATTTCAAGTGCTTTGACTCAACAAGAACATGGTTCCTTGTGGTACATGTTTCACAGCTAACAAATAGAAGGCCATAAAGCTCATCATAGCGACAGTAAGTGACATTAAAAATGAGCTGTGACAGCTAGTTAATGACAGTTAGTGGACACTAAAGGCAGAAAATGTGATAAGTGTGGCAATTGAAGAAGTCTTTTTTCCCTAACATTCATCAATCACTCTGTCTGAGTTCAGAGCTGAAGTTACAACCATAACCAAAACTAAAATGCTGTGTAAAGTTTGACTCAATTTCAGGAAAGACAAGCTTGAGTTTAGGTCATACCAACAGCAGCCAAGTGACAGGATATGACTGTTTTGTAGGCTCATTTTAACATAAAGATACTAAATTTGATTTCAACAAAGCTAATTTAGCTGAAAAGCTCATGAAACTGCTCATTGCTTCCAGTCACACTAAATCCTTCAGATACTTCTGGACAAATTCAAAAATATATGATTGATGCTCCCTTAGACGTTTGCTGCAAGTTTGAAGGAATTCAGCAGGATAGTGGTATCTGCAATAATTGACTCTGCAACCACTGTTGCAGCCACTAATAGGTTTAGAATACATCAAAATCTTGTATGAGATGTGGCTTGTCTCCCCAACCAAGACAGTGGTAGCCAGTGCTTTGTGACATATGCAAGCTATGTTCTACGAAAAGAAGTTTGGCAAAAATGTGTCAGAAGTCTAATTACGGTACAATGCTCCACAACAGCGTGTGAAGAACACCTAACTAAGGAACAATGTCAAAACAGTTCACAACATTCTGTTCACAGCACAGATCATGTCAACAAAGCCCAAGAAGCATCATAACAGTTTACAAATCCTGATACATACAGTAAACGTCACGCACAACCTGAACACAAAAGCTAAAGCCTTTATCCCTACCTGAGTGATACATCTCAAAAGGAATAGGCAGTATGCACTATATACATTGCTGCTGGTGTAATTACAAAGGTCATCCCTTTCTGCATCTTACATGAGATTTATTCAGGAGACTGGGAGAGTGTGGTAAAGTTCAAATCAGTGAAGCTAACTGCACATAATGGCTTTGATATCCCATGCATTGATATTATTCATCTTAAGTATTAATACTGACTCTCAAGATGGACATCAAAAATCTTTGACATAATTGGAACAGATGGACCAGCCCTTATGCATGGATGCAAGCATCTTACCACATTCTGGGAGGTGACAAATCCATCATTTGCATCACCAACAAATCCAGAGAGCAATACAAAGACAAGCTATGACCTGATTAATCTTAACTGACACATTTTCTGCTATCAGAAACTTTAAAGGTTGTTTAAAACATTAAAACTTTAAAGTACTGTTGCATTGTAAATGAGATGCCCTACCCAGTGCCAACTCTCCATGTAACTGCAGCACTCACATTCAGGAAAAACTAAAAGGGACTTGCAATACAGTGATATGTACAGTGTGGAAAGATGTTATTTGGCCCATTGTGTCCATACTGATTCTCTGCAAATCATCCCAAACCCCCACCCTGTCCCCAATATGCTGCTTTAACTATGGCTAATCCACCTAACCTACTGGACACTATGGGGCAATTCAGCATGGCCAATTCACCTAAGCTATACATCTTTGAATAGTGGCAGGAAATGAGAACACCAAGCAGAAACTCAAGCGGACATGGAGAGAACATCAAACTCTACACAGACAGTTACCGAAGGCTGGAGTAAAAGTCCGATCCCTGGTGGTGTGAGGCAACAATGCTAACTACCGAGCTACTATTCTGTCATACAATACTGTATCATTTGGAAGTTGAGTATCATGCTGATTGTTGCAGTTCTGTTATTTGTTTGTTGAAAAATGACAGCATTGAAATTGTGTGTTTACATTCAAAGCAACAAAATATTGCACTAAAGAGATGATCATACAAATTCCTGGAGGAGCCAATTTTCCAGGTTTCAAGTATTTTTCCCAGCTTGATGCCATGAATAGCTGCAATATTCCATGTTTGACAACTATCTGTAGGTCACTGATACACCTTTCCAAGATGTGCATGACTTAGGGTGTTCAATGTATTACCTCATCTGCTCATGATTCTTAGTCTCACAGAATGTACTGTTTATACTGTAAAATCCATGATCATTCAAAGCAAAGTGACATGCTCATTGCTTTAGATAACTATGTTAAACCGATGTGCTACTCCTCTACTCAACATTTTACCCTCACCAGCAGCTCTCATGTTTGGAAGAGATCCAGACAGTTCCTGTGCACTCTTACCATTAAACCACATTCTCATTGTTGGATAGTGGGGAGAAAATGGGACAAGAACATAACCAATGAGCATACTGATAGTTGGACGTACATGGAATAGTATAGGTGGAATGGGCTTCAGATTAGTATGACAGGGCGGCGCAACATCGAGGGCCGAAGGGCCTGTACTGCACTGTAATGTTCTATGTTCTACGTTTTATGTAAAAGGAAAAAAGGGGTATGGTGTATCATGGCATAGACTCTTAAACAGTACGATTTGTACCTTTAAGATACTTACATGACATGTGACATGTGGAAATTACTGACCTCACTTTCAACCTGTCTGACTGTGTACAGGAGTCAGTGTAATATCTTCAGTCAGTTAGCCATCTGCATTTAGCATATAGTAACATCAGCACAGAGTCATGGAGTCATAGAGATGTAGACCACAGAAACAGACCCTTCGGTCCAACTCGTCCATGACGACCAGATATCCCAACCCAATCTAGTCCCACCTGCCAGCACCCGGCCCATATCCTTCCAAACCCTTCCTATTCATATACCCATCCAGATGCCTTTTAAATGTTGCAATTGTACCAGTCTCCACCACTTCCTCTGGCACCTCATTCCATACGCGTAACACCCTCTGCGTGAAAAAGTTGCCCCTTAGATCTCTTTTATATCTTTCCCCTCTCACCCTAAACCTATCCTCTAGTTCTGGACTCACCCACCCTAGGGAAGACACTTTGTCTATTTATCGTATCCATGCCTCTCGTGATTTTTATACCTCCATTAGGTCATCCCTCAGCCTCTGATGCTCCAGGGAAAACAACCCCAGCCTATTCAGCCTCTCCCTATAGCTCAATTCTGCCAACCCTGACAACATTCTTGCAAATCCTTTCTAAACCATTTCAAGTTTCACAACATCTTTCTGATAGGAAGGAGACCAGAACTGCATGCAATATTCCAAAAGTGGCCTAACCAATGTCCTGTACAGGAGCAACATGACCCCCCCAGCCTCTATACCCAGTACTGTGACCAATAAAGGAAAGCATACCAAACGCCTTTTTCACTATCCTATATATCTGCAACTCCACTTTCAAGAAGCTACTAACCTGCACTCCAAGGTCTCTTTGTTCAGCAACACTTCCTAGGACCTTACCATTAAATGTATAAGTCCTGCTAAGATTTGCTTTCCCAAAATGCAGCACCTCACATTTATCTAAATTAAACTCCATCTGCCACTTCTCAGCCCATTGGCCCATCTGATCAAGATCCCATTGTAATCTAAGGTAATCCTCTTCGCTGTCCACTACACCTCCAATTTTGGTGTCATCTGCAAACTTACTGACTATACCTCTTATGCTCACATCCAAATCATTTATATAAATGACAAAAAGTAGTGGACCCAGCACCAATCCTTGTGGCACACCACTGGTCACAGGCCTCCAGTCTGAAAAACAACCCTCCACCACCAACCTCTGTCTTCTACCTTTGAGCCAGTTCTGTATCCAAATGGCAAGTTCTCCCTGTATCCCATGAGATCTAACCTTGCTAACCAATCTCCCATGGGGAACCTTGTTGAATGCTTTACTGAAGTCCATATAGATCACATCCACTGCTCTGTCCTCATCAATCCTCAAAAAACTTAATCAAGTTTATGAGACATGATTCCCCAAGCACAAAGCCATGTTGACTATCCCTAATCAGTCCTTGCCTTTCCAAATACATGTACATCCTGTCCCTCAGGATTCCCTCCCACAACTTGCTCACCACTGATGTCAGGCTCACTGGTCTATAGTTCCCTGGCTTGTCATTACCACCCTTCTTAAACAGTGGACCATTTTAGCCAATCTCCAGTCTTCCAGCACCTCACCTGTGACTATCAATGACATAAGTATCTCAACAGAGATCCAGCAATCACTCCCTAGCTTCCCACAGAGTTCTAGGGTACACCTGATCAGGTCCTGGGAATTTATCTACTTTTATGCGTTTCAAGACATCCAGCACTTCGTCCTCTGTAATATGGTCATTTTTTGGGATGTCACCATCTATTTCCCTACATTCTATACCTTCCATGTCCTTTTCTATTGTAAACTGATGCAAAATACTCATTTAATATCTGCCCCATCTCCTGCGGTTCCACACAAAGGCCGCCTTGCTGATCTTTGACAGGCCGTATTCCCTCTCTACTTACCCTTTTGTTCTTAAGTTTTTGTAAAATCCCTTTGGATTCTCCTTAATTCTGTTTGCCAAAGCTATCTCATGTTCTCTTTTTTCCCCTCCTAATTCCCTCTTTAGTATACTCCTACTTCCTTTATACTCTTCTAAGGATCCATTTGATCTATCCTGTCTGTACCTGACATATGCTTCCTTCTTTTTCTTAACCGAACCATCAATTTCTTCAGTCATCCAGCATTCCCGACACCTACCAGCCTTTCCTTTCACCCTAATGGGAATATACTGTCTCTAATATCATTTCTGAAGGATTCCCATTTTCCAGCCGTCCCTTTAGCAGCAAGCATCTGCCCCCAATCAGCTTTTGAAAGTTCTTGCCTAATACCGTCAAAATGAGCCTTTCTCTCATTTAGAACTTCAACTTTTCGATCTGCTCTATCCTTTTCTATCACTATTTTAAAACTAATAGAATTATGGTCGCTGGCCCCAAAGTGCTCCCCCACTGACACCTCAGTCGCCTGCCCAGCCTTATTTCCCAAGAGTGGATCAGGTTTTGCACTTTCTCTATTAGGTCCATCCACATATTGAATCAGAAAATTTTCTTGTGCACACTTAACAAATTCTTCTCCATCTAAACCTTTAACACTATGGCTGTCCCAGTCTATGTTTGGAAAGTTAAAATTCCCTACCATAACCACCCTATTATTCTTACAGATAACTGAGATCTCCTTACAAATTTGTCTCTCAATTTCTTTCTGACTATTAGGGGGTGTATAACACAATCCCAATAAGGTGACCATCCCTTATTACCAGGCATAGAACTCAGACTATGTGTATATCTGTGGTATTGTAGACTTGTAGTTAGTGTTGTAATTAACTACAAGATATCTGACTCAATGAAAACCCAACTATCTATGATATATGTTACCAGGGCTTGCATATAGAAAACACAAACCACATCAATCAACATATTCCTTACTTCTCTTAAAACTCCAAATCAAGTGATCTTTGTCTTGATACACTCAACATCTCTTTTAACTACAAAATTCTAAAGTTTCACAAACCTTTGCATAAAGAAATTTCTTCTCATCATAGTCCTAAATGGCCAATTGTGAGACTGTGGTTCCATGTTTCAGAATTTCCAACCAAAAAAATATCCAGACAGTATTTAGCCTGTTCAATTCCTTGAATGCTTGTATTTCATTTATATCTCCTCGAAGTCTTCTAAATACTAGGGTACGCAGGCCTGCCTAGTCTCTCAGGACATCTCCTCATCCCAAAAAGCTACCTTGGTAAACCATCATTGTTAGTTCTCTAAAACAAGTATATCTTTCCTTAGATAAGGAGACTGTAAGTGTACACCATAGGCAGGTGTGGTCTTGCCAGTTACCCTGTGTGTTTTAAATAAAACTTAATCACTTTTATACTCCAATCCATTTGTAATAAAGGCTAACATCCTATATCCTTCCTAATTCCTTGCTGCATTTTCTGGGTTTCATATACAAGGATATCCCGGTCCTTTGTATATGAATGCATTGTTTTTATTTTAAATAGTTTCTGATCTTCTATCTTTCATAACAATGTAGATAACGTTACAGTTCCCCACAGTATGTTCCATGTTCTTACCCCTTCAGCTAACCTGTCTATATCCATTTGTAGTCTTTCTAAATGCTTACTTTCCCAATTAACTTTGTATTATCAGCAAAGTTGAAATGATTACAGTCAGTCTGCTCATCTATATAATGACTGGAAATTGTAAATAGCTGAGATCCAAGCTCTCACCACAGAAGGAGAACGGTGGAAGCCATCAGAGGTAAATGTCTCTTGGTAGAATTGAAAAATAAGAGTCTAAGGGTGTTCAATCAACCAAAGAACAAGTCGAATTATCTGAGTGGACATTTGATAGCCACAAACATAATTTTGATGAGAGACCATATGACAATTGAATTGGACGACATAGAGTAGGCATCTTGAAGCATTTGAGAAGCAACATCATTGATGCCTTCACACAATCCTCCAAATCTGGTGGCAGGAAAAGTAGACACACAGCAACATTCTCTCACAATGTACTGAACAAAATGCTAGTCATTAAAAATGAGCTCCACTGGGCAACTGGTATGGGGATGGGGATGAAGTACCTTCTCTAGACAATTGTCAGTGAGACTAACATGGAGATATTAAAGCTTTCTCCAATCGAGTGGGGTGACACAGTGGCTCAGTGGTTAGCACTGCTGCCTCACAGCACAAGGGACCTTTGGTTACTGTCTGTGTGGAGTTTGCGTATTCTCCTCATGTCTGCGTGGCTTTCCTCCGGGTGCTCTGGATTCGTCCCACAGTCCAAAGATATGCATTGATTGGTGGATTGACCATGTTAAATTGCCCATAGTGCCCAAGGATGTGCAGGCTAAGTGAATTAGCAATGGGAAATGCAGGGTGACAGGGATGGGGTGGGTCCAGGTGGGATGCTGTTCGGAGGGTGGTGTGGATGTGATGGGCCAAATGGCCTGCTTTCACACTGTAGGGATTCTGTGTTTCTTGTGTTGACTGAAGCAGAGAATGTCTGTATGACTGACACCATTGTCTTGAAGCAATGTGCTACTCAGAGCTCATAACAGAAGTCTCCCAAGAAGACAGCTGTAACAATTTTGTTGTGTCCTCAAATCGTCCCTGAAGAGACTACTGGCTTGCAACCAAGCAAAATGTAGAAAGCCCAATCCATGATATATCTGAATGCATTGAGTGATTTTGTGAGAAATATGCAGAGACAAGTTGAGGTGTTAGAAAAGCATTCAATCGTCCAAATTATCTCTCTACCTAACCCTGTAAGCAGTACCTGCACTACATGTGGACGAGTCTGCAGCACATGCATTGGACTTATCAGCTACTTCAGAATCCATCCACTGGAGTGGAGCAAGTCATCCTTAATTCTTAGTGACTGCCAAAGAAATTAAGATGGCAACATGTTTAACTATGCAAAGTACTAGAACCTTTTAAAGACATCAACAGCATTTAAACAACAAATGTTGTAAAGGGGTGGAAAATGTCTTACAACCATTGTATTTATATAATTACAATCTATCATCTCAGTGGTCACTA
This sequence comes from Chiloscyllium punctatum, assembly GCF_047496795.1. NCBI lineage: Eukaryota > Metazoa > Chordata > Chondrichthyes > Orectolobiformes > Hemiscylliidae > Chiloscyllium > Chiloscyllium punctatum. The sequence continues at coordinate 100,870,712 of NC_092743.1, read as the reverse complement.
TCCTCCCCATGCTTATTACTAAAACTCTGAGCAATGTTAATTACAATGAAATCGTTGTCAGTTCATCACTTTGATGCCACTAACACAGCTCCTCTGATGTGATTTGCTGTACTGTTATTTACATATCCAGTCCTTTTCTGCTTTCTGTAAAAATGGTGGATGAAGAAGCTATTAGAAAAATAATCAAGCATTCAGTTGAAAATTTGCAAAATCAGCTGCTTTAAATAATCGTGTAAAATTACAGAGAATTGTTTCATATCAAAACAGTTCATTCACTCACTGGTCCATGCAGACGTGAATGCCTCTCCAACACTTCTTTTCACCGACTTCATCTTCTTTTCTCCCTCCCATGATTAACAAGATTCTCCTAAATACATTTTTATTGTCCATCCCCATGGAATATTTTGCATTCTCAACACCCTCTTGGTCCAGAAGGACCCCAACTTCTTTATTGGATCAATTAGTAATAATTTCAGATGTATGTGTCCTGGTTTTGGACTTTCCACATGTAGAAACAGCTCTATTTGCATCCTTCCAAGGCATCATGTTAACGACTTCATGATCACAGTTATCTAAATATAGACAGTTGATCATTTACAAGGAATTTTCAGATAGTTTATTAGGTTTATTAAGAGGCATTAGTTTCGATACGATGGATTAGTTAATTGGACAAAGAGAGAGAATACAACTGTGACAATTAAGGGTTGTTGACTGATAACAAAGGAAGAATACATAGTTGACATACTGTGTCGATCTTATTAAAGTCTCAAAGGCAGCATTCTGCTCTCTAACTGAAGTGTGAGGGAAATCCGGCGCCGATCTTCCCTCAATCTCTTTTGGTCTATTTTCCACCTGTAAAGGACAGCTGTCTGATGAAGACTGTCCCCTACAAGGGCCACTTGATGAGGACTGGTCCCTGACTCAGAGTACTTGTTGCTATGCTCTATTTTTGGGAACTAATAGTTTCAGCTGTGTCAATTACCCATTTGAATCGTTTTAGCCAATGAGTATGGAACAGCTACTCATGACTTGGGATAACTGTTCTGCCCTTGCCAACCTGCATCTGAAAGTTAGTGTCATGTTTTCTAAGAACAAAACATTTCTTTCTCTCAACACTACATTGATAATAGGGTACACTTAGTGCCATGGTGTCTTTGACGTCAACTCAGTGGAATGTCGTGACCTTGATGATCCTGGGGATTGTTGTGACCTTTCTTATACCTTCCTTTTGCCTTCATTTAGTAGATGTTTGGAATTCTGGTTACTGCTGTAACACCAATTAAATGTGATCTCTTGCTACACAGGAAACATTAGAAAAAAATCAGTTTGAAAGGGACCTCAATTTCCAACACAGGATTCATTTTTCGAGAGAAAAGCATTTGAATCTATCCCATCCTTCCTGAGAATTGTAATTTTCCCTGATAAATCCTATCTGTAACTTTCAATTCTCACTGCTTGTACATCCCCAGTTTTAATCACTGTTAAAAACTCTTCCTCTCTCTTAACATTCTAGCATCCTTTAAGAAGCTCTTTAATACCTCTCAATTGATTCAGCCTTTGGTAACCTGTCCAATTTCTCCTTCAGTTATTATGTGTCAAATTTATTTGATGGTGCTACTGTAAACCACCATTTAGTGTTTTACTACTGAATGGCAATATACAAATATAAGTTACTATCACTAAATCTTGGTGGTAATATGGAGAACAGGGATGGAAAATTGGACTCATTCGTAATATCTTATGATATTATTGATGTGCAACATAGATTTAACATCTGTGGCACAATCTTGGAGCTCTGTACTCCCAACTAGCACCTTCTCTTAGCCTTCAATACGTGTTTACCAGCTTTTCCTTACAGGTTAGTGGCTGGCTTCTCCAATTACACAAGCTTTTGACAACTTCTATGGTTTGAATGGTGGAATCCCTATAGTACAAGAGGATATTTGGCCCATTGAGTCTGCAACAACTGCCCTTACAGTATCTCATCTGGACCCGGTCCCACACCCGAGTCCTGGAACACCACATTTCCCATGGCTAACCCATTTAGCCTGCACATCCTTGAACACTGCAAAGCAATTTAGCATGATTAATCCACAGGATCGGCACATCTATGGACTGTGGGAGGAGACCAGAGCACCCAGTGATGGAGAGAATGTACAGATTTCATCCAGGCAGTAGCCTAAAAGTGGAATTGAACCCAGATTGCTGGCACTGTGAGGCAGCAGTACTAACCACCGAGCCACCATGCCAGCTATTGTTTCCACTTGAAAAAAAATAAAGGCAGGCACAAAGGACAATTGTCTGACTTCATGGCTTCTGTAGAAATTAACTGCTCCCAGAGATGGGTGGGCAGTGGTGGACATTAAATAATTGGAGAATGAAACGCGACCACATCGAGCATGGCGTGCTGCTGGAAGTGCATGAAGGGGACGGGTTTAGTGGAGAAAGGCTCTCAACAGGAGCCACCTTGTATTTGACCCTCCAGGAGGAGCTATGTGTGAGACACCTGCTACTTTCTCAGCTACAGTTGCAACCTCAGAGCAGGACAATGATTACTTTGTCAATGGCTGTGAAGAGGACAGTAATGAAGTGCCTGATTCTCTCCAGGCTGCTGCTTGAGAATTTGCAACATCTCATGGCTTGCCATCCATTGCTGTGGAAGCAAGGTCATTGATCCTATCCTGTCCAAGAGAACTGACTGTATTTCATTCCCTTTTATGAGAACAAATTAGCCTTAGTCAGAATACAACTTTGCTAGGATTGTAGCACCTTCATGGGGCAGAATGTCACAGACTGCATGCACTTTGCTTTGCTGGTGCCACATCTCAATTTTGCCCACTTTTAGATTTGCAAGTTCTAGCTGGTACGTGACCATAAGTGAATATTGCAGCTTAATGCTTGGTGTTCTGCCAGCAATACAAAGCCAGCAGTGCCAGTTACTTTGGAACCACCATGGCAAACCAAAGATTGGCTACTGTGTTGATGGCATGGCTGATGTCCCTGAGGCATAAGTATCATCCATGAGGGCAGCGCGAATACAGTGAAAAGCATGCTACTGTATGAAATAGGATTGAACAGACCATTAGCATATCAAAACAACATTTTTACTGTGTGGCACCTCAGGTGAGCACTGACAAAGCTTATGTTAAACTGTACGATGGTCTACTGCATGCTGCACAAGCTCACTATCATGGAGGACCATCCACAGTGAGCAGCTGAGGAGCAGGAGCTTGAGAAGAAGGAGGGAAATGAACAAATGAATGATTTAATGTCACATTTATCTAGGGATATCCACAATCCGGCACCATTTTGAAGTACAGAAGAATAAAAACAATGTACTTAAATAGAGTTAATCTTCATTGGCCAGGATCTCAAACATGGCTTCAAGACTTCTGCCAGGTCCCTGCTCTGGGCCTACTGTAGCCAGGAGTCCCAACTCCTGGCACCTACCCTGCCACAGTCGACAACCCACCACTATTCCAGGAATCCACACCACGGACCTACAAGCCAGGACATCACCGACACTGCTCCGGCCTCCCTGCGACATCAGGAAGATGAAGAAAAGGAAAAGAAAAAAATGACGACAAGGGAGAGAGAAAGACAGACAAAGAATGTGGCCAGCTTGGAGCAGACAGGTTCAGCCTGAACATTACCTACTGTGCCAGTGCTACCATCTTGTGAGATGTAAATGGGGAAGAGGACAAAGAGGATAAAGAAGGAAACCTAGACAGTGCTAACGGTCCATAAGGAAATCATCCGAGTATGATAACAATAACCACAGCACTAATTATCCAATCAAGAAAGCAAAAACAGAGGCCAGCGCCAAATTAACCATGCAATTCCTGGCAAGCTGCTTTGCAGTGTATTCAACAGCTTATTATGAATACCCACCAATGCTGCATTGAGACATCTGTGTTCATCTAATGCTGTTGTGTGTCCCCTATTTTAATCACTCCACCATTGGTACCCATGCCTTCAGCCAGCAGGACCCCAGGGGTTGGGATACCCTTCCTCAACCTCTGTGCTTCTCTAGCTTCCTTGCTTCCTTCAAAACACTTTTTAATCCACAACTCTTTGACTGAGTTTTTTGGTCATCTGACCTCAATTCCCCTTTTCTGGTTTGGGACCATATTTGGTTTTATAATACTCCTGTGAAAAGCTTTGATATAAGTTGTTAAACAGATTATGTGTTCTTTGACACTTTACAACACTTTGTGCTTGAACAAGCTGCTGAAGCGGAGACTGTTGATCAGAATTCTGTTGTTTTTTTTCACCTGACTTAAGACATAACTAGATGCACTGACCTTGACCTGCAAACAGACCTTGGCATTTTGTGATACTGTGGTTTGTGGCATCTCTAACCACAGAATAGGATCTTCCCTGTGGCTTTAAGAAAGGGATTCACTCACTGACTAATGGTGGCATTGAATGCATGGAGCAGAATCTAGCAGCACGTTTGATATCCTTTTCTTAGCTTCAGCATAGCTGCTTAAAACACTTCTTTGATAATAGATGCTTCTGCTTTTGTTTACATTCTTCAGTGTGATTATTTAATAGCTTATGTTCCATGTACAAAAAAAATTGCCCAAAACTTCAAAACTGTACAGAAATGGAGCATTTTTTCTGACCTGAAGCTGGAATTAAATTTTGAAATTTGAACTGCAACTTATAATTATGCAGTGCCTTTGATGCAGTGAGCTGACGCAAAGCACTTCACTCACTGGGGTTTTAGTCAGACAATACTAGGCTACGTAAGAAGATATTGAGCTGGGTTTTATGATCACCCACTAGGCTTGTTTTTGGTGGAAAGGAGGAATTGAAGTCCTACACGGGTAGCCCACTGCCTTCCTGCCCATCTTGATGATGCAGGTTGTTCTGTTATAATGTGCATTTCACTGACTAGAATTCACTGTAACACGATTGGTGAATTGGACACATTGTTTCTACAGCATGATCCTTTAAAGCATGTGTTAGCTGTCATACGATTACAGTGGCAACACTTTAAGCACTGTTTCTAAAGCGCTATGTTTCTTGGGTTGCCCAAGAATGCAACCATTGCGTTATAGAAGAACTGACTGTACCCTGCGTGGGTACAGTACCCACTAGACTGCCCAATCTGAGGCCTATTGAGATCCTTATCTGCCTGCTTCAGGGCCATTTGAGGGCTCCAGTTCACTTCTGCTGCAATGCAGTGGCGTCCCTCCGTACACCCTTTGCAAGTTTGCTTAACCACACGAGAAACTTTGTATAACTCCTCGCCGATCAAGAATCCTACCTTCACTCGCCCACAGTTTAAAAGAAAAATCTCACTGCCTGAAGTAAAGGTACACACTGCATGTATGTCATATAGTGTGCATCCATGTTCCGCTGATCATGAATATCACCGATTGCGATGTTCTCCAGGAATGCATTCCTGTGTGAACAGCAGGCCATCTTTAGGAAAGAAGGAATGGTTAGTTGCATCCTTTTGGAGGGTGGGGGGGGAGGGGTGCCTGATGTACATCAAGGCTACCCACTCACAGATCACTACTCCCCCCCTCCCCCACCCACATCTCAACTTTGCCCTTTTCCAGATTACACGCCTCCCAATCCCCAGGGCAGTCAGTCAAAATTAGCCTGACTTGCTTAGGTCCAGTGGCCATCTCCAATTTTGGCCAACCTCCTTGTGTTCCCAGCAGTCTTCTCCTCTGGCCTTGCTGGGATTGCAAGAGCTACCAGGCAGTCAGATTGGCCAGCAGCTCTCAAGAACAGTGCTTCCTTTACACAGAGGGTCCAGAGTCCTTCCTTCAGCTTGTTAAAGTCATTCCAGGGTGACATCACTGTAAGGCAGCCTTGGTCATAAAGGGAGCGAGCAATCATTTTCCCCACTGCTCCTAAAAAGTTCAGCTCTTTTGAACAAGAGGTGGAAAGCTTGGTCAGATAAGAAGTTTTGAAGATAATTTTAAAGGAATAGAGAGAGAGAGAGAGCAGAAATGTTAAAGGGAGAGTTTGACAGCCTGGGGCCCAAGCAGCTGGAGGGCTAACCACCAATGGTGGGTGATGGTAATCAGGAAGAGGCCTGAAATGGTAGAATATAGAGATCTTGGATAGTGGGAGGGTTGATGGAATCTAGAGGGGTAGGAAGGAGCAGATCAGTGAAGAGATTTGAATGCAAGAATGATCTTTTAAATTTGCTAACAGCAATATTCATATACCACATCTTTTATTGACCAAATTGTTTTATGGTGCTGCAATGCGTTCTGTTAAATTTGTTTCGATCTGTGCATGTGAGAAACCATATTTTGTAATTGAATTTCAAAGGAAATGTACATATTTCCTTCTCTGTCTGATGGTTTTTGACAATTGTTCTGATGAAGGAGATGGCATAGGTACAGGAGTCTGAGTCATAATGTAAGCTCAGTCTCTAGCTCTTGTCAGGTTTTTATTTGAACTGCACTACCACAGGGAAGTACCATGAGAGGAAGAATGAATGTCAGCAGCTGGGCAAACCAGGATAGTGGCAACGAAACTGGGACATTGATGGAGAAAATCAGAGAGAAATTTATGAAGCCTTTGATGTGAACCCAGTCTCTCTCTCTCCCCCATCTCTCTCTCTCTCCTCTCTCTCTCTCTCCCCCATCTCTCTCTCGCTCTCTCTCTCTCCCCACACATCTCTTTCTTTCTTCCCCTCCATCCTCTCTCTCTTTCTTTCTCTCTCTCCTCTCTCTCTCCCACGCCCCCATCTCTCTCTCTATTCCCCATCTCTCTCTTTCTCTCTCTCTCTCCCCCATCCCCTCTCTCTTTCTCTCTCTCTCACTGTATCTCCACTTTCTCTCTCTCTCTCTCTCTCTCTCTCTCTCTCTCTCTCCCTCTCTCACCCTCTGTCTCTGTCTCTCTACCCCCTACCTCTCACTCTCTTCCCTTCTGGTCACAGGTAAAGTCTGACCCATACTTTCACCTGGGGAGACAGACCCACAGTGTTCTCTTATCAATGACAGCCCAGTTGCTGGAGCACTTCTGCTCAGACAAAATCATGATGATGACTATCTTCTTGCAAGCAAGAGTTTAGCCCCTGAGGCCATAAAACAAGCCGATTGAAGCTAGTCAGTTGTGGTGCAGCGGTAGAGTCCCTGCCTCTGGATCAGAAGATCTGAGTTCAAGTCCCACCACCACAGAGGTTTGTCATGTCATGTGTGCTGAGCTCCTGGAAGCTCCTAATGATGTTGCTACTTTGTACCAACTGGACCCAGTAAAATGACAGGAAGTGGCAAGGTAAAACCTGAAAGGAAGCTCTGCAGGAGCAGGTGAAAGATGTGGAGGTGGCTAGCTATCAGACCACAGAAAAGGTAAAATCTGAAGAGAAGCCCAATAGGGCGGCAAAAACAGCAGATGAGGGTCGAAGAGATCAGCTAACTCCACAGCGCAGGAAAAGTAAGAGCACAGAGTATGGGCTGGTGTGCAAAATGACTTTGACTACAGGAACTCACCAAGAAAAAGCGTCCAGAAGAATCATCGGGTTAGCTCACTGTTGCCAGAGCTGATGATAACCGCATCGAAGGAAGGAAAATTCTTGACTTTATCTGAGCTTTTATATAACACAGAGGGTCCTGACCAGAGTGTGTTTTGGAATAACTAGAGTTGTTATTTCAGCAGGTACCAGACTTTCTCCAACATTGATCACAAACCCAGACAAGCATTACCTCAGTGTACTGTTGTACTGAACCAGCAGCAACGCTGATGCCGGTGCTGTTTAAATTAAGGAGGGCATAGAAGAAGAAACTGTCAAATGTGGCAAGTTCATTTAGGCCTTTGATTTTTATTTTAGTTAATGGTGCAACCTAGATCGGAAAAAGTTTCATTGGTACAACTGGGAGCCAAAGGTGAACATTGATTCTTTTATAATTGACATTACCACCGTGCTAATTGTCCACAGGGAACATTGAGAGATGAGCTCATGAGGGCTCACATTGCAGTCGAGGTGATGATGAAACTCTATCAGAATGTTTACAATCTAAAGAGGAGCTTTAGCAAACGCAGTGCAGTTCACCATGCAAGCTGAACTTCCCAAACAAAACCAGCAATTACCCTCAGGAGCAAAGGGCTTTCACCTATCAGGCCACAGATATCAGCTCGGTCCAGCCTGTCAGTCTGGGCGCTACCCTTGTGCCAGTAATACCACACTCACAATGGGCAGAGGCCTGTCGATACCAATTATTCGTATCCATGTTGTGTTGGGAAGGCACATTGTCACTGCCAACCCTGAACAGCCAGCACACTGAATGATCAGCACACAGACTGAGCAGAAGTGGAGTGACCAGCACCCTCACTGACCAACACCCTGACTGACCAGTACCTTCACAGATCAGAATGCTCACTGACCAATACCCTGACTGAACAGCACCCTCACTGACCAACACCCTGACTGACCAAAATCCTAACTGACCAACACCATGATTGACCAATACCCTGACTGACCAATACCCTGACTGACCAATACCCTGACTGACCAGCACCCTGACTGACCAACACCCTGGCTGGCCAACACCCTGACTGACCTAATGATGATCCTGATGAAGGGCCTTTGCCTGAAACATTGATTTTCCTGCTCCTCGGATGCTGCCTGACCTGCTGTGTTTTTCCAGCATCACTCTAATCTTGACCAACACCCTCACTGACCAACAACCTGATGGACCAACACCCTGATTGCCTGGAACCCTGACTGACCAGCACCCTGACTGACCAACACCATCACTGACTAATACCCTGACTGACCAGTACCCTCACTGACCTACACCCTGACTGATCAGCACCCTCACTGACCAGAACCCTGACTGAATAACACCCTGACTGACCAGCACCCTCACTGACCAATACACTGACTGACCAACCCACTGACTGACCAGCACCCTGACCTACCAACCCACTGACTGACCAGCACCCTCACTGACCAACCCACTGACTGACCAGCACTCTCACTGATCCACCCCTCAACTGACCAGCACCCTGACTGACCAGCACCCTCACTGACCTACACCTTGAATGACTAGCACCATGATTGACCAGCATTTTGACTGACCAGCATCCTGTCTGGCTAGCTCCTGACTGAGTGGCTAGGCCCTGACTGAGTGGCTAGGCCCTGACTGGCCAGCAGTGCTAAGTGCACGCATGCCATAGGAGATTTCAGTCTATTGGAAAAAAAGATTAAATCAGACCACTCCAGTCTGCAACTGTCCAAGTAAACCGACAAAATGGTTTCTGGTATGCAGCGGATATGGGTAATTGCAAGAAAACATATTTTACAATGGATACTGGGCAGACATTCTTTCAACATCCTGGATGAACATTGAATTCTTTCAACTATTTTCCATGAAACATCAACGTGCAGGTGGCACCATAATGGGAGCACAAATACAGATTCAGGCTATGGCTATCCTTCATTATAATGGCAGCAGTACCATTGATACTCTCTGTGTTAAACCTAATCAGCATTGTTCTTTATTAAATCAAGATGTCTGTATAGTTATGAATTCACTGGTTCACAGCTGCAGCTGACACTGAGGTTGACTTCTTTACCCATTGAGCTAAGCTTCTCCGATGAGAGATAGGTGTTGCTGATCTTTCCCATCTGTTTGAGGAATGGGTGGAGGCAGTAGGAAAAGGATACTTCAAAAATGACAATGATCAGCCACATGAGGGCATTCTTGAGCTTACTCTGCCCTCCCAGTAAAGAGAAGGAACCTGCTGCAGATCATCTGGTGGAAGAAGAATTCCCAGGTACGAGCTCTACCCTTCCACTTCACAAATAACGATTGTCAAGTTTCTGTTGTCTTTTTGATGAAAATTAGTCTTGTTTTAACAAAGGGAATCAAGAGTCTGCTTCTCCCACACAGTGCAATGATGACATGCAAAACAATCACAAGCAGCCTTTCAAAACTATTCTCTCAGAAAGGGATGTTTAAGTGCAAATTGTCTCAAACCAACACAAAAAGTTCAGAGGTTATTAATACATACAAATGTAAGCTGGAATTTTCAATTGTATCTCATCATCAAACCAAGGGACCATTTAAGTTTATGTTACTGAAGAATTAAATGCCCAGTTGTTTGATTAGATTAGATTCCCTACAGTGTGGAAACAGGCCCTTCGGCCCAACAAGTCCACACCGACCCTCCGTAGAGCAACCCACTCAGACCCATTCCCCTACATTTAGCCCTGCTCTTAACACTATGGGCAATTTAGCATGGCCAATTCACCTAACTTGCGCATCTTTGGACTGTGGAAGGAAACCAGAACACCTGGAGGAAACCCACGCAGCCAGTGGGAGAATGTGCAAACTCCACACAGACAGTTGCCTGAGGCAGGAACTGAACCTGGGTCCCTGCCGTTGTGAGGCAGCACTGAGCCCCCGTGCCACCCTATGTCAGAATTTCTAAAGTTGAAAAGTACCTTGCTTAAAGCCAAGCATCAAACTGAACTCGAAATATTAAAGTTTAGCAAGACTAGCAAGAATTTAGCAAGTCTAAGAACCGAAAATAGATTGCTGAACCAAAGTTCCAGCTATTTTTAGTCACACAGCACTATGAACCTTGTGAGAGAAATACACACATTGGAAATGGGACAAAAAAAGAAAGTGAACATACTACACTGGAGCAGTATAGAATTGCTGTCCTGCAACTAAAGAAATTGCAAGAGTATCAGACAAAGAAATGCTGATGTTGAACTTTCAAACACGTCTACAGAGCAGAGTACTATGTTGGACCTTTCTATAGGTACTGGTCCAAACACATTTCATTGATAAAAGTACTGTAGACTTATTTTCTGCTGGAGAGTGAGTTCTTATTGTCTGCAGCAAAATAGCCTCACACTGATGTAATTGTGGAAGTGAGATCACTTGCTACAGAAAGAGAAATTCCTACTTTAGGAATAGGAGGGAAATTCTTATTTTCTTGTCATGGCCTTGTTTTCATGCTGTTTCGTGTCTTTTTATCATCTAGCAAATTTATCTTTTGACCACAGTGTAACATAGAAGAAGAAGGTGACAGGGATAATTTCAAACCATTGTCCTCTTTTTCAAGGAGGTGTGAGCATATGCATCAAGATATGTTCAGTCTCAAATCCATTTTCCCTTGATCGGTCTTCATGGTCTTTACAGTCATGGCTCAGGTAGCAGCTGCCGTAAGAAGCTGCCTTCTCCCATTCTATCAATATTTTCATCTTTGAGGGAGACAGTGTAGGAGTCCATACATCCCATGTGTCTTTGAAGCGAGCCAAGACCACTGTTGGGGATTGATGTCTTTGCTGAAAGAACATGGTGTGGAGGGGCGTAAGGGTAAAAGTAGCATTTTCATGGAAACCATTCATGAGGTTAGTAGATTGTGAAAAGAGCTAACTTGGAAGGAATTGCAGCGTAAAGGGTTAATTATAACAAATACTCTGACGATTGCTACAGAGCATCTGTAAAAGGTATGACATCATGATGACATGGACCTGAGACCTAATGGAAGAAGGTGTTAGAGAATGTATTAGACATTACAACCATCTGCTCAGCCATTGCAGTTACGTTCTGTTATGACGAGTATAGGTTGTTAGTCTAAAGGGCAGATATATTGGCTCCACAAATCTGATGGATGGTGCTTTTTGGCATAAACGTAGAGAAGAGTGAGCTAGCTCAATAAATTTAGTTGGTTACATTTACAAGCGGTTCATATGGGGTAGTCCCAGACCAAAGTGAGCTTAATATCCAACCACAGACAACAAGACTATCGATGAGTGGAGATAGGGATTGATAGTGATCCTAATTTCTGCTGTGTAACTGGCACAAAATGATGAAGAGCCTGGATAGGATGGAATGCAGACAGGAGAATAATCAAGGGACCATAAAATAAAAATCCGAGGGAATGCACTGCCTGAGAGAAGTATGGAAGCATAAACTCTCATTATCTTTGAAAAGTATATGGAGATCTTCCTGAGGTCCTATAACATGGAGGTTTACTAACCAAGAGCTGGAGGATGGTGTTAGATCATCGTTTACTGGCCAACATGATGGGCTCCTGTGCTGTAGGTTTTCTGTGTTTTTAAAAACACATGCAGGTTGTCTCATGGTCGCTTTATCAAAATAACCAATTTAAAAGTAATTTTGAAAATTTGTCTTGAGGGATTGTCGCTTAAATCCTGTCTCAATCTCACCTCCTCCCAAAGTAGGTACCCCCTCCCCATGTCCACCTCTTAGCTATTATGATCAACCATCCAATCAATATTCTGATACTAATTTGAGGAACAAAATCTAGAATGCTTGGCCTTCTCTGCACCCAGTCCCAGACCTTCAACCACCACACTGTATCAGTTGCCCTTCTAGAGCAGACAAATGTTCCCCACTTCCACACCACCTCCCCCCCCACCCCCCACCACAGCACCACCCCCCAGCAATGTTATTCCATTGAAAAATAATATCTAGAGTCATTTGGGACCTGTCTCAATGTCCATTTGTTCATGTAGGTTCCATTACCATACACTTTCATGAAGAATATTGCATTGTATCCATTCGACTTAAAGCTACCAGTAGCAAAGCTTCTAGCATCGACAGTCACAGCCACAACACTGTGCAGATCAATTGTTGCCGTACAATAGACTCCGAAACTGAATGTGACAGTTTTACACCATCTTGCCAACTACTGGTTTAATGGCTTTAGATGTTGTACTGTTATGTTGCTGCTAAATGGGATCATTAGTATTCATACTTGTAATAGTGTTTCCTTAATAGGCATAATTGGATCAAGGGGATGGTGTACTTGCCATGATGAAGGCAGGGGGGAAGTGATCACATTAATCAGCATCCACTGTTTTCCACTGTTTGTGTTAGATGCAAGATGTCATAATGTTGTATTTATACTTTGCATCTTAAAAATTATCAACATTTCCTTATTCTTCTCTCAAGTCCTTATGTCAATTAAGTTATTTATAATTTTCATCTTCGCTTAGAAATAAAAAATTAAATTGTTTTTGATCTTATCATCACAAATGATATGCAATAATGGAAGCAGAAAATGCTTTAGTTTTTCAGTTTGAAAGAAGAGACTTATTTGACTTGATTTCTCTCTCCACACAGGCTGTCAGTATTTCCAGTGCTATTTCGGATTCCAACATTTGTGGTCTTTTGCTTTTATTAGACCATTTGAAGTCTTAAGTTCAGATCAAAATCACAGAGTTGTCATATGCCTGAAATGCTCTGATGATAATATCTCCAGGAAGATGTCCAACCAGATTTGGCAATACTCATCCAAAGTGTTCAACAGATTCCAAGTTCAATGAGCATTGGAGGCAAGAGGTTTGGCTGGTATTGTAGCTGAGTCTTCATCAGCACATCACAGAGCTGGCAGGGATAGTTTGCAGCTCTGCTTGATCTACAAGCTGGACTGACTGCTGGAAGACAACTGGGAGTGGAGAGCTGCGGGGTGTGTGGGGAAGGGGAAGAGAGTGTGATGGTCATGGGGCAGGCAATGGAACTCAGCAGAGCTGGGAGAAGCATTCTTCTTACCTCTCCTGGATCAATAGGGAAGTGAATGAAGAATGAATATTATAGCTATTTGTAAGTGGGTACATTTTTTTAAAAAAAATTCTTTCATGGGATGTGAACAATGTTGGCAAAGTCAACATTTCTTTCTCACTCCCAACTGCCCTTGAAAAGATGGTGAACTAGCTTTTGTGACCGACTGCAACCCGTCTGCTCAGTTACATACACAGTTTAGGAAGGGAGTCCCAGGGTTCGGATTCCGTGACAGTGAAGCAACAATGATAAAGTTTCAAGTCAGATTAGTGTGAGGTTTGACCAAGCCACTGCAATTACTGAAAAACCTGAAAGCCATTCATTGCCACATTGTGCTGAAGAATTTTGCCAGGACCTTTTCCTTATACAGACACTATACGCCTCATCAACCTGTAATGCTATAAGTATTCATGCAGAACCTGCTTAGTTTTTAAAAAAAATTATTTCACCTGTATTACATGCTGAGTTTACAATGTTGAACAATGATGCAGTTTTGAAAATAAAATGTGTGCATTGACATTTTCAGTACTGAAAGAAAAAACATATTCCCAGGGGTACAGACAAGGACCTGGTTAATAAATGGCCTGCTAAACTTGTAGTAATTATAGAATTTGATCAAGGTCTGATGGTTAAATTTTAAGCGATGGTTTTTCATTTACTTTAAGAATTGCATTCTTCCACTGTTATTAGGCAGCACTTAATCATTAATTGTTAAGGTCATTTATAACATGTATTGCAAATATTTTATAATTTAGTAATCCTGTCAGAGGCCTAAGAATGTTTAATAAAATATGAATGAGGAGTGATGATCCACTATTAATAAATAAGCGTGACTACTATTTGCTACATGAAGCTGATTCACATTTGAAGCCAATACCTAAAGTATATATAGGTTAAATGTAGTTCCACACTGCACCAAAAACACTCTAGATATTAGCATGTTATTCTTGTTTTAAGTCTTTATCTTGTTTATCTACAAAGAATACGGCCTGCAAACTCTATTAAACTCTATCTCAACAATAGTATATATTACAATTTTGGCTAATAGACCAGCAAATGAATGCATTCGTCAAGATAGCAATAAGAGTGATAATAATAAATATGAGGACAGGGTGATGTACAATGCACAATGAAAGAAGCTGCCAATATTATCAAAGCGTGCTTAATCATGGATGCTAACTGATGTACCTCCAAGGGGAGAGAGAAAGCAGTTATATGAGACTACCTATAAAACCTGGGAACCTAATTTAGACAATGATATGTAACGTTCAATAAGTTTTTTAAACTGTGTGTGTGCAACATAGAGAACCAATGGAATTCCACAGACAAGGGATTTTCCATGGGATCCTGTGAAATGCTGTGTGTGTTTTCTGAAAGCATAGGACCTACAGTTTCAAGGGAAGATCAACAGCCTCAAAAACTCTACAGGAGGGCATTTAGTTTAATGACATATTCCTATCATCATTCCTGGAATGTGAGTAACATTGGCAAGGTATTGCCCGCCTCAAATAGAGATGGCAGCGGTGAACTGACTTCTTGAATTGCTGTGATTAATTTGCTGTGAGTATATCCACAGTGCTGTTAGGAATGGAATTCCAGAATTTTTACCCAGCATAAGTTTGCAGTGTATAGCATATACACTGAAGCAACACCAAGACCTCTTTGTCAGAACATCCAGTGTAGCAAGCACTACAACCTAGAAGGACAAAGGCAGCAGTGGGAGCAACAACATCTGCAAATTCCTTTCCCGTGGGTGGCACGGTGGCACAGCGGTTAGCACTGCTGCTTCACAGCGCCAGAGACCCGGGTTCAATTCCCGCCTCAGGTGACTGACTGTGTGGAGTTTGCACATTTTCCCTGTGTCTGCGTGGGTTTCCTCCAGGTGCTCTGGTTTCCTCCCACAGTCCAAAAAATATGGCCGTGCTAAATTGCCCCCAGTGTTAGGTATAGGGGAATGGGTCAGGTTGGGTGCACTTCAGTGGGTTGGTGTGGACTTGGTGGGCTGTTTCCACACTGTAAGTAATCTTAAAAATCTAATCTAAAAAAACAGTAACATAGCTTGAAATCAAATGGTGCATGGTTTGGAAGGAACCTCATGTCCTGTGACTTACCTGATGCTATCTCCACCAACTCACTGACTGGACCTTCTGATGCTCGCAAGTATTTTCAGTGCTGTTGAAAACCTGGTGGAATAGCAGGTACAGGTAAAGTGAGCAATCAAATGAGAAAAAATGTGTCGATAGTCTTAAATTTTCAGGTTCAGAATACCTAAAAGGGACAGTTGAGAACCCTTAAGTGATTTAAAGGTAATTTATTGGGAAGCAACAGTTTAAGTATGATCCATATGTGAAGTAGAATAGCATATGGCAGATTAGAGCAGTTTACTGATCCAGGAAGACAAATGGATAGATTGTGCATAGTTATTGTTTATCTCTGTAACTTGTGGTTTCGAAGTGTTTGGAAACCTTTCCCTAGGTTTCCCAGACTTCCTCTGTTTTTCTTAAACATTTTAAAAAGGCAGCTGTTTGACAAAGACAGCCCATGCCCATGAGCATCCATTAATATATTAATTTTTAGGAGCTGTTTGTTAACCTTGTGTCAGTCACTTATTCAAATAGCTTTGGCCAATCAGCAGTGGTGTCATCACTCCACTGTCCATCACTTTAGCTCAAGTCATGTTTTAATTTATCTCATGCTGGGACTCTTTTCATAGAGTCATAGAGATGTACAGCACGGAAACAGACCCTTTGGTCCAACCCGTCCATGCCGACCAGATATCCCAACTCAATCTAGTCCCACCTACCAGCACCCGGCCCATATCCCTCCAAGCCCTTCCTGTTTATATACCTATCCAAATGCCTCTTAAATGTTGCAATTGTACCAGCCTCCACCACTTCCTCTGGCAGCTCATTTCATACCTGTACCATCCTCTGTGTGAAAAAGTCGCCTGGTAGGTCTCTTTTATATCTTTCCCCTCTCACCCTAAACCTATGCCCTCTAGTTCTGGGCTCCCCGACCCCAGGGAAAAGACTTTGCCTATTTACCCTATCCATGCCCCTCATAATTTTATAAACCTCTATAAGGTCACCCTCAGCCTCTGATGCTCCAGGGAAAAAAGCCCCAGCTTGTTTAGCCTCTCCCTATAGCTCAAATACTCCAACCCTGGCAACATCCTTGTAAATCTTTTCTGAATCCTTTCAAGTTTCGCAACATCTTTCCGATAGGAAGGAGACCAGAACTGCATGCAATAGTCTAACAGTGGCCTAACCAATGTCCTGTACAACCGCAACATGACCTCCCAACTCCTGTACTCAATATTCTGACCAATAAAGGAAAGCATACCAAAAGCCTACTTCACTATCCTATCTACCTGCAACTTCACTTTCAAGGAGCTTTGAACCTGCACTCCAAGGTCTCTTTGTTCAGCAACACTCCCTAGGACCTTACCATTAAGTGGGTAAGTCCTGCGAAGATTTGCTTTTCCAAAATGCAACACCTTGCATCTTTTGTTCATCTTTACTTGATACTTGATGAGATCAAAGGGTACAGAATACTACTTTATGGACAAAGGAATGTCAACATGGAAGCCTAAGATTTTCAGGGAGTGTTTAAATATTTTTTTCCAGAAAGAAGAGCAACACTTAACTCCAAACAAATTTTGTAATATTCTGAGAAGTCCTATTAGCTTTTACATTGCATTTACAATCTCATGGACAACCTAGAAGACTTTAGAGTCAACAAATTTCTATTAACGTGTAGTGACTTGTATTCCCCAGATCAAGGATTCATAAATAGAAATGGAGCAATGACCAGATCGTCTGATTGATTTTGCAAAAAAGGCAAAGTCCTGCTGAAGTTGGAAATTTGATATTTAACAGGAAAAGTAAGAAACTTTCAGAAGTTTATCCAGCAACTGTGGAGAGAAAAATAATAGATAGTGTTTTCAGGTTTGTAATCTGTTCTTAGATGTTGACGTTTTTAGTCATATTGATTCAGTGATAAATAACTTGCCTGTTCTTCTTTGAAATAGTAGTATATCAGCTTGTTTACAAACATCTGAGAGGGCAGACAGGGCGATGGTTTAAGGTTTTGTTCCAAATGACAGCATCGCGGACATTACAGTACTCCCTCAGTATTCCAGGAAATGTCAGCTTGGATTGTGGGCTCAAGTCTCTAATGTGGGGTATGAACCATCAACATTCAAAATCAGAGGGGCAGGTCCTATGCACTGAGCCATGCTTGGCATCTTTTGCTTCTATAGGTACATGGCTGATGTTTTGTATTTTCTGGTGATTTTTGAATTGTAATTCATCATGTATATTGTACAGGGATAGGTGAACAATCCATGGACCAACTGAGTTTGCTGTATGAGCTGAGCCATTGGCCATGTGAGTGGTTAATTGGGATGCAGATAATTTGCTAGTGAAAGCTGGCAGTAGTATGTCAGCTAAAGAAACTGCTACCATCCCAAATCAACTGCAACCATTTGGACGTGAGCAAATCTTTCGGCCTCGATATTTAAAGTCATAGAGTCATTGCATATTTACAGCATGGCAGGTGGCTCTTTGACCCATCAGCAGTTATCAAGCTTCTATGTATTCTAGTCTCTTTTTTCAGCACATGGCCCATACTCTAGGAGAGATGACGAGATTTTATTGGGAAACATAGCGAGTGTGCTGCTGTGCATATCTAACTTATGACAGTGACCACACCTCAAAAAGTTTTTAATTGGCTAAGAATCATTTTGGGATATCTGAAGATGTCAAAGATGGTATAGAAATTTCTTGATCATTTGATTGACAAGTGTCAGGTCTTGGTCAATGTTGCTGTCACTGCAGCAATTTTCAGAGGATTCCTCTGTCCTCTGTTAGAAGACATCAGTTAGAACTTTGGTCCTGTGTCTTTAGTCTTTTTTAGTCGCTTTCCATAACTGTAGTCTCATGAACCCAGGTTTGTTCAGGTGGATTTACACATGTGCGTAAAGGCTTTGATGTCCTTTTTGTACCAGTGCCCAGGAAGCCCTGTTGCTTTAATTTCTAAATCCAAAATGGAGAAGGCATTTGAATTCAGCCCAGACTAATGGGAGCAAAGTCTTCTCTTCTCCGATGGCTGTAAGATTTCTAAGTGAAATGAGCTTCAATCTATCTCCCACTGAGCACAGGAACCACATTACAAAAATGAACATAACTTGGCATAAATTAGTACTAAATTGCCAATCGTACTCAGGGAGGCCATAAAGGTAACTGATGTGAGAAATGGAAATGTCACACTCATGTAGTGATAACTGTAATTGTGAAGTTGGATTAAAGTGCCTTATTAAGGCAGTTTAGAGGGAAATTATACTTGAACTAGGGATGTTTTATGCTGATGTGGGTGCATAAAGTGGAAATGTGGGGGTGGGTTGGGTGACGACCGGATAGACCTGGAGATAAGGCAGGATTTTGATATCCTGCTTCCAATTGTACAAGCCAGATGGCTGCACCTGAATGGAGCTGGGAATAAGTTTGTTATGAGGTGTTTTTGGTATTGCTGTTAAGGGAGGGTGGGGAAGCTTTATACTAACTTGGCAGGGATGTGGGAGCCAGCAGAGATTATCTGAGAGAAATGCTAGGGTGCACAAAATATTGGGAGAGACAGATAGAATAAAGAGTGATAAGCTAAGAGGTGAAGTCTGAAGCAGGGTGATACTGCACGTGTGGAGTATGATAGATAAGGTTGGGAAGCTGCAGGCACAATTATCATGTAGAATTACAATTTTCTCATAATAACAGACAGCTGGCTCAAGTAAGGGCAAGACTGGGCATTAAATATTCCTGCGTGCAAGGTTTTCAGGAAAGGAAGAAAAGGAAGAGGCGTGTCACTATTAGTTAAAGAAATCTTTGCAGTGCCAGAGGATGAGAACGTCACAAAAGTGTCAAAGGCGAAATCAATTTGACTAGAGGTCAGGAACAAAAATGATGCGATTACATTATGTTGTGTAATCTGTCAACCACCAAATTGTGGGAAAGACATAGAGGAACAAACCTGCAAGGAAATTACAGAGAAATGCAAAAATATTAAAGCAGTTACAATGGGGGACTTTAATTACCCAACTATGTACTAGGATATTGATCATGTAAAGGGCATGGATGGGTAAGGGTTCAAGAGAATTTCTGACAACAATATGTGTCCAGGTTAATAAAAAAGGAGGCATACAGCTGGACCCGCTTCTTGGGAATGAATTGGGCCGAATAGTTCACGAGTCCGTGGAGGAACACGCAAAGATCGTGATCATTGTATCATAATGTTTAAGATGATGGTAGAAAGTGATAGTCAGCAATCCAGAGTAAGACTTATTGAATGAGGGAGAGCCAATGTCAATGGAGCAAGAATGGAACTGGGCGAAATAGATCGGAAACAAAAGTTAGTGGGTAAACGTCAGTAGCTGAGAAGATCAGAGAAGATATGTTTCAGGCACTCAGGGTATATTCCCTCAAAAGGCAAAGGTAATAAACAAAAGTAGGAGCATAGAAAATAGAAATGAAAATCCAGAGAGCTCTGGATGAAAAAGGAGATGGAATCAGGATAAAGAAGAAAAAGAATGTTGATGAATGATTTCAGGCAGAAGATAAAATTGAGAACAAAACTGAATACAAATGTTCTGAGAGGAGGTTGAAAAATAAAGTAAGAGAAGCAAAGAAGGACTGTAAAAAAACACTGGCAGCTATCATTAAGGAGAATCCCAAATTCTTCTATGAGCATGTAAATAGGAACAGAATGGTTAAAGAAGGGATAGGGCTAATTAGGGATCTACATATGGAGGCAGATGACATGCTGAGGAGATTCATTACCCCTTACTGTTCCAAAGAAAGCATTTGGAATCTGAAAGAAATTATTGGAGAGCTCTTGGACCCTACTTTTATTTAATACAAAACATTGGATGATCAGCAAACCCGCATGAGGATCATCCGAGGAGGCCAAAATCAAATAAGTCAATGGAATATGATGTTGGATAGAAGATTAAACAAATATTTTCTGTTGCTTCCAATTTGGCATATTAGATTAAATTCACCACATTCCCCAATTCATAAACACACGCTCAATTTCTAATATTTGTGATATGCTGTGCTGTTGGTAATTTGAAGAGGAATACTGGAAGCTGGAATATATGAGCTAGGCTACAAGGTTAATGCATAATGGGAGATTTAGGTTAGAAAAGGATCATTAGAACTCTAGAAGCAATCTGAAGCTGGAAATCAGAAACAAGCAGCCATAGCAGAAAAGAGACAAGATTAGAGTGTCTCTGGAAAAGCACAGCAGGTCAGGCAACATCCGAGGAGCAGGAAAATTGACATTTCGGGATGAAGGGCTCCTGCCTGAAACATCAATTTTCCAGCTCCTCGGATGCTGCCTGACCTGCTGTGATTTTCTGGCACCACTCTAATCTTGTCTCTGATCTCCAGCATCTGCAGTCCTCACTTTCGCATAGCAGAGAAGAGCTGACTGTAGTCAATACCAAGGTTGGACCCACTGGAATGTGGTGAACCCATCAAGAAGCATCATTACCTACAGTCTCTAAAGCATTAGGAATTCTGTGTCTCCTTCATGTAAGACTATAAGACCAAAGGAGCAGAGTTTTGTCATTCAGCCCATCAAGGATGCTCCATCATTCGATCATGGCTCATATGTTTCTCAACCTCATTCTGGGGACATTTATTCTGATGTAGCAACTGTTGGCCTAATAAGGAGCCAATGGTCAATAACACAAATTAAGTATGGTGGCTATAGGATTGGATCTTAAGTAAAGGACACCTGAATAATTGGATAATGGAGTTCTAGTTTTGAGCCAGTGGTGGGATTGATAGTTTTTAATTCACAGTTAAGCTATAAAAGGGCTGGTTGAATGAATACCTGTGTAATTCAATCACTAAGCCCCTGTGTATATAAATTGACACAAGGAAGAGGCCCAGGGAATGGCTGTAAGTTGCTATCCATTTTTATCCTTCAGTTTGAAAGGTTTCTGGTACCATCCCCACTGGCAGGGGTCGCCAGGAGACAAGGCGGTCACAAGATTTAGGAAGCTCAACTTTAATAATAATAGAAATATAAGCAGGTGAAGGCCATTCAGCCCCCTCAAGCCTACCCTGCCACTCAATACAATTATGGCTGAACTGAAATGGCCTTAACTTCACTTTCCTACCTGCATACCCCTATAACTGTTGAAAATTTTGTCAACCAATCATCTGTCTAATGTAACCTTGAATATATTCAATAACCCAGCCTCCTCTGCTGGCTGTGGAAAATATGTCAATAAATTTGATGCAGATTCTGTAGTCTAGCAAAGTGAAGACCTTCGCTTGAAGGAGTTGTGTAGTAATTACTTTTGACATATTAACTCTGACGAACATTATATACGGCATCAATTCCGATAGCCTGAGCATTTCTAGGTTTGACTTAGGCTCCACTATCCAAGATGTGCTATGAAATTCCCTCTTTAAAACCTCCCCAATTCTCCTTTAAGAGACTCCTTAAAACCTTTTGACCAAGTTTCTGGTCACTTGTTCAATATCTCCTGGCTTATTGTCATGCTATAATTAATAAAGTTCAGGCGAAATACTGTTTTGTTGTGTTCATTACGGAACTATATAAATGCAGTTGTTCGAAGCCTTGCTTTGATGCACGGGGGGAGCAGGTATTTTCAGTTTGCAAACAATTTGATGAGTGGCCCTTAACACTGGATCATTGTTCTAAAAGGTTTTGCAACTGCAAGAGTTTGCATTATGTTGAATTGGAATAAGACATTGCTGTATGAAGGGAAACCATGAACGGCATGAAATACGTGCAGTGTGCTTATAATTTATTCATCTAATAATTCCCATTCTGAGAATCTTACAGAAGTTTAGTAGGCGAGCTATTCATTGCAGAAGCTCTGCACTATAGGAAGGATATTATTAAATGAGAGAGGGTTCAGAAGAGATTTACAAGGATGTTGCTTGTTATGGAAGGCTTAATTCATAAAGAAATGATGGATAGGCTGGGATTTATTTCACTGGATTGTAGGAGATTGAGAGGTGACCTTATAGAGGTTTATAAAATCATGAGAGGTATAGATAGGGTTAATGGTAGGTGTCGTTTCCCTAGGATGGGAGATTTTAAGATGAGGAGGAATATTTGTAAGGTGAGGGGAGAGAGATTTAAAAGGCATGAGGGGCAAATGTTTTACACAGAGGGTGGTATGCATGTGGAATGAACTTTCTGAGGAAATGGTAGATGTGGGCACAATGACAATGTTTAAAAGACTCTTAGATAAGCACACGAATAGGAAATATTTGGAGGGATATGGGCTGAGGGCAGGCAGGTGGGACTAGTTTCATTTGGGATTATGTTTGGCATGGACTGGTTTGACTGAAGGGTCTGTTTCTGTGCTGTATGACTCTAAGACTCTGTCCTCATTTGGAAGATCATATTCTGATATGAATGATCCAGTGATGGTCCTGGTAATCTTTAATGGTTGTTCGTCAAGGAACCAAAGATGATTGAAAGACAGTGGGGAAATAGCAAGTCTTTGCTTTCAATCATTACCTGCCATTTTCATGTACATTCCCTCAGCAGTGTACCAAAGTGCCAGTTGGATTATGTCCTGGACTGAGGTTTGAACTCATGACCTTGTGACTCAGACATAAGAATGCTATTATGGAGCCAAGCAGGTACTTATAATAAGATATAATAAAAGCAGCACAAGTCATATTTACATATAATTAACTTGCTGTTTTTGTGTCACTCAGTTTTGGAAGAGAGCCAGCATTAAAATAGCCAAATAAGATGTAATTTTACATAGTTGTGCCAAAGCTTGCTTCAGTGTAAAGTTCTGTTAAAATAGGTCATGCAGAGGCTAATTGTGAAGCCCAATAAACTTGGCGGCACCAGTTTCACAATTGAAATTGGTCCCTGCCTGTCTTTGTACTGGGGAGGGGGCTAATGGAAGATCCCACCCAAAGCAGGCTAGAGCTCCACTTCAATGTTAAAAAGTGTTCAGAAGGTATAAACAGAAGGAGACTATTCAGCCCTAGGAATCTATTCCACTGTTTCATGAGATAATTGATTCCTGGCATGAAAGGCTTCCTTAATGAGAAAAGGTTCAGCAGGTTGTGCCTATATATTCATCGGTTTAGAAGAATGAGAGCTGACTTTATGAAAATATCTAAGCTCTTGAGCCAGACTTGACAGGGTAGATCGCTGAGAAAATGTTTCTCCTTGTAGCAGAGTGGAGAACAAGGGGGACCATTTTAAGAATAGAAGATGTCCCATTTAAGACAGAGATGAGGAGGATTTTCTTCTCCCAAGTGCCTTTTGGGTTTGGACATCTCCTCCACAGCCAGCAGAGGAAGCTGGGTCATTGGATACATTCACGGTTACATTAGACAGATGTTTGGTTGACAAAATTTTCAACAGTTATGGGGGTAGGCAGGTAGGAAAGTGAAGTTAAGGCCATTTCAGTTCAGCCACAATTGTATTGATTGGCAGGGTGAGCTTGAGGAGCTGAATGGCCTTCACCTGCTTATATTTCTAATATTCTTAAAGTTGAGCTTCATATATCTTGTGACCTCCTTGTGTCCCGGTGACCCCTGCCAATGGGGATGGTACCAGAGACCTTTCAAACTGAAGGATAAAAATGGATAGCAACTTACAGCCATTTTCTGGGCCTCTTCCTTGTTAATTCATTCCCTCTGACTGGCTTCAAAACGTTTGCAAGCCAGATGATGTTTAGTTTTTTTTGTCATCTGTTCCATTTATGGAGAGATGGGATTCCTTAGGGTTGATGTGCTTGGAAGAATGGACGGCGACTCTCAGATGGATCAGGCTACTAGAGAGATTCTTGCTCTGTTCCTGAGTACTACCATTGGCTGCCGGCCTCTCCAAACAACTGAAGCTGTCTTTGTTAAAGCTGCAACCCCGATGGAATCACTAAAGAGAGAGACACTTGCATTTACATCGTGCCTTTTGCAACTTCAAGGTATCTCAGAATGTCTCACAGCCAATGCTGCAATGTAGGGACTATAAAAGAAAAGTTGCCCACAGTAATCTCACACAAACAGCCTCGGGTTAAAAGATTGAATTTTGGCCCAGAAATTCCGAATAGCCAGATAGTCACTGCACCAACAGCGACTAGAACTATGCATCCGGACCAGGAGCAAATCCCAAGGCAGTAGATCTTAGCAAATTGCCCAGAAAATTGAAAATTCTGATGGGCAATTCCCCTGAGACCCTCTGAGAAAGTTCCTTAAGTTCTGTCATGCTTACGCTTAACAGTTATCCAGGAAGATTTAAAAATTACTCATACTCCTGAGTAAATAATAAACTGAAACTCTGACTTACTACTGACCTCCTTTCTCAAGTTCACCAACCAAATTTGACAATAGCTCCTCTCCACCCCTGACCACCCCCTCTACCCCAACCACCCAAACTGATCTGACCCACTGGAAACAGCATCTGACCCACCCAGCAGATCTGACTCACCCCAGATTCCCAAACTTGTAAAAATTCCTAACCCCCCATCCACAACTGACCCAACCCCACCAGACCTGGCATCATTACCTCATCTGACCCTACTGGACCCAGCGTTATTCCTGATTCAAACCCAATGCCAACAGATCTGGCACCTGGACTTCCAACCCAATGTCACTGGAAAAGTCAGCCATCCAGACCTGACCCAACACCTTGACCTACCCAAAACATTCATTGGCTTATTAATGCCTCACCCACTCTGAACTTTAACCTCTTCATCCAGCTGGCTCCCTATTGACTCACCCTGCTGGCACCCAACCCCGTCAAGCACCTGACAAGACACCCTAATCTCTCACCCACCTATAACTGTGTGCCTACCACCTCCAGTTCCCACCTACCCTATGTTACAATTGTAGTAAAAATGGAATATGAATATTCAACTTCACTTCTGAGACTTTCATGGACTAAAACCTTTTTTAAAATAACACTACTGGTCTAAAATGGCTGCCATGATCACTGCCCAATCCCAGGTAACCTTCATGGAATACACAGAACTGAATGCCTCAGAATTATCATCTTAACGAAGAAGCAATGAAATCCAGTGAACCACCAAGAAATTTACACTTCTCATTTTACTCACACTTACATGTTAACTCAATAGCGCTGAATAAGGAAATGAACCATATTTTAGTAGCTTGCTTTGAGCAATAAAGGAGAGGCAGTAGGCAATGTGGGCTGATAACAGCAAGAATACTGGAAGTTCTTCTCTCTCTCTTTCAATCCCATTCGAGTTCAGAAACTAGCCAATGCGAAAAACTTGGAACAGCAACAATGATTCATTGAAAGTTCCAGGCTATCTGCGGTTGTGCAATTACAGAGGAAACAAGAATGCATCTAAACAATTAGATTCAGGTCTTCGCACTTTTGCAAACTAAGGGACTTTTAAAATTTGTACCTGGATCTGCCTTTACCCCTCTATTTGTACTAGACACCCTTCCTTCCCTTCATATGTTTGTTAACTCATTACCTATTTTCATATCTGATTTCATGTTTTATTATTTGTTTTGGGATTCTAGGTAATAAAATTCCATTCTCTTTCAGTCATGAAAACATTGGAATATGCTCTTCGTCATTTTTGATCTGATTAACTAAGTTTATTTGAAGTGTGATAACTATATGCGAAATATTTTTGTGACTTTGACTCAGAGGGACTTTAAAGAGAGGTTAGCTGTAACTGGTTGTAACAACATGCACCTAACTTGTACACTTACTCCTTCACAAAAGCTT
This sequence comes from Chiloscyllium punctatum, assembly GCF_047496795.1. Taxonomy (NCBI): domain Eukaryota; kingdom Metazoa; phylum Chordata; class Chondrichthyes; order Orectolobiformes; family Hemiscylliidae; genus Chiloscyllium; species Chiloscyllium punctatum. The sequence continues at coordinate 100,844,421 of NC_092743.1, read as the reverse complement.
CCAAATTATTTGCTAGGTATTTAAACTTCAGAATACAGCACTCAATGACCATGCTTTCCATCCTAATTCTGTCCACTTCTGTATTGGAGGATTCTTGGGTGTGTTTGTCCCTGTCCAGGAATCTCCAGCATAGAAGATGGTATTATGTAGTATTAGTTATTATTCTGATTTTCTGGGCCATTATGTTTTTGCTAATATAAGTATTGACTATGTTACAGGGCAATTTGCTTGTGCTTTGTCAAATAGCATGAAAGTTTGCATTTATATAATACTATTCATAAACACCAAACATTTAAGAATGCTTTACAGCCATTGAAGTATGTTTGAAGTGCAATCACTGTTGCAGTGGAGGAACATAGCAGATATATCATGGGCAGAAATCTTCCACAAACAGCAAAGTCATCATCAAAAACCTGTTTTTGTGACAAAAAGAGAAAGTTCAGTATTTGTGATTTTGGTTGAGAGCTGAATGTTGTCCAGATACTAGGGGTAACTCCTTCAAAATGATGTCATGGTCATCCATCTGAGTGGGCAGATAGGGTCACCCAAGCTCTGTCTTTATGAAACTGGGACCATCAGTCTGGTTTATGAGCTCAAGTGCTCCATAATTCTATGACTATGACTGTAAGTCTCTGGAATGGAACTTGAACCTACAATATTTGGCCTATCTACTTCCGATGGATACCCCTTGACCCATGGCTGACCTCCTTTCTTTCTACAGTACACGTATGGTGATGTCGAACTGCAGTTGCCAACCTTTGCACCAGACATGGACAGAAAAACAATTCAGGGACAGTATGTGCTTGTTGTATGAGGTGACTCTCGGTGGCCATGTGAAAGGTTGGTATTGCATGCAGATATTCGGGGAAGACGTTTGGAATCAAACAACAGCTGGAAAATTGCTGCTCGCCCAGTCAAAATGGATCCCTCAATTGCATCATTGAAGCATTGTGTGTTCATCTACATTTCATTTACTGTAACAAATGGGTTGGGATATTAGAATTGTACTCTTCTATTATCTGTGTACTGCTCTGCAAAAACCTATCTATTTGCTGTGATTTTTAACATAGGCTTTTTAAATACAGGCACTCCTTACTGAGAGATTGGTCTTGTTCCAGTCAGTGAGTCGAGGGTGCAATTTGATTGCAGCATGTTCCACCTTGTACGCTCTTTTTCATTTTGATTTCCATGATGGAAACATTTGCAGCCAGACCTATGTTAACCTTTAGCTCATCACAATCACTGCAGATATTCTTCAATCCAAAGCATTTTCCACAGAACTGAACCTTTCTGTGGTAGCCCCCTTTGGCTTCTCTAGTTCCCCACATTAACACAGGACAAGATGCTAAATTAAAATGTGTCCATTTTAATTTTCCCGTGTCAATACTAGATGCTATGCTCTGAGACAAGAATAAGAAAGTGGCTACATTTATACATCAAATGAAAGAGTTCTCTCTTTAGAGAACACATTATACTGAAGATCGTGAACTCCAACTGAAGAAGAAAAAAATCAAATGAATAACACAGTTAATATTGAATGCACTTACTGTGCGGGATCAAGTTTCTACTTTGCTGCAAACTGCTCTTGAAGTTGCATCTGATTTCCAAAGTGAATTGCAGGTCAAATTCATTTGCATTTTAGTTTGCTGTGAACCAGCAGAATTGGCAAGTATTTTTTCTCCCTTTTTAAAAAGAAATCCTTGATATTTAAGAGTTATAACTTGATAGTCTTATTAATGCAGCTGAAAATAAATTTATTTACTGCAAGAGTGTTTTTGATATAAATTTCTGCAAGTAACCTGGAAACACCACATTGAATCATTCAATGTTAAAAAAATCACACCGCCCAGTAATAGTTCAACAGGTTTATTTGGAAGCACTAGCTTTCGGAGAGTTGCTCCTTCAATCATTCAACAGCTTCAATGGTACACACATTTTTTAATATCTTAAGCACTTTTAAAATGTGTCTCTCCCCATAAATAAAGCCCACTTTAACTAATGCACCTCTGGAAGTCTTAAGTGTTGTTAGAGTTGCACCCATCCAGAGAGATGGAGGGAATTCCATTAAACTCACCACTGCATTGATATAGCAGGTCCAGCTGAGTTCCTATACAATAGCAATGCCCAAAATTTTAATAGTGGACGACTCAGTATTGGTAATGCTATGGATTGTCAAGGGTAGAGAGTTAGATTAATTCTTATTGGAAACAGTCATTGGTGTGTCATAAATGCAAATTGACAATTGTGAGTCCAATTCTGACTGTTAACCAATTCTTGCTGCATGCGAACACAGACTGGGTATACCTGGTGAATTGCTAATGAAGTTGAACATTGAGTTATCATCAGAAAACAATTACATATCTAATCATAGGAAGGATATCGTTGAAGCAGTTAATGATGGTTGGGCTGAGGATGCTGGGATGCTGGGACTGAATGGTTTATATGCGCCATCTGGAACATAGGATGTGAGATATGTAAGTGGTTTGTCCCCAGATGCCTCCTGAACAATTCATGGCAACTAATTCTGATCAAATTCCCATCGCTTTCAGCAGACACTCAGCTCGCTTTTATCATCTATGCTTTAATGTTTAACCTTTAACTTTGGATAAACAGCCAAATAATTAATTCCATGCCTCATGATATCCTAACTGGAGATTGCTACAAGTTCTTAGCTCTTTACCCATTAGCATTAAGCAATCAATACATTAGTCATTGACTGTGATGCTACAAAATCACCACTTTTCTCACTGTGGCACATTCTAATGAGCTCTCAGAAAATGCAAGCATAAATTCACCACTGGAAAGATTAGGATGTATAATATTCCAACTTGTGGCATTTGTGCCTCATCACAATTAGCTGGCAAATTCTGATCCTTGAAAAATTCATAGTGTAATATTATAGGTCATAATTTCCAGCCTTGTGATGAATCACAGATGAAAAGTTATATTATGCCACTGTCCATCAAATATAACAGTCTTAAAACAGTTTGCTCCTTCTTTCTGTATTTGGTATCCATATTGCGCTGTGCGGTGGGCTGTGTAGGATGACTTAATGCCTTTGCATTAATGTTGATCTGTAGTGCTGCTGCTTCAAGTTCTTCATTGTGCTTCCAAACTTAGGACAACATTAAATGTCTTGATTGTCAGACAATATTGTCCTTTACTGTATAGCAAAGTGAACCTGATGTCAATCCATTATTTGTCATTTTCTGTTTTGATAACTGTCTTTGGTAAAACAAATACTTCAACACAATACAAACCATTATTGCCTGACTGTGGTTCAATTAATGTTGGTAACCTTGCGACCATCCAAAACTTCCCTTGAAGATTTCCTTCTGCAGTTGGACCTCCGATATTGTTGGGTGGCAGTGACTTTCAGAATTGGAAGTCAGTGCGTCCACACGTTGATCAGTGAGTGCAGACCTTCCATGCAGCTGCACAGCCATGTCGCCTTAAGGGACCATTGAAAAAAAACTTTGTTGCATATGCCTTTGTCCAATTCAAGCTCTGTTAATGTACCACCCCTGTGCTCACTGGCTGATAATGGATCTTGGTCAAGTAACAACTTGGTTTAAGAATCCCTGTCCTTGTTTTCAAATCCCACCACAGCTGGGCCTCTCTCTATCTCTGTAAACCTGTCCAGCCACTGAATTTTCTGGGATGTCTGGATTCATCTAATTCTTGAGCATTCTTGATTTTAATCTCCAGTGACTGTGCCTTTATTTGTCTGGCTCTGAGTTCTGGAATTCTCTCTTTCAATTATGACATTTTCTTTTCCTCCTTTAAGATGCTCTTTATAACCTACCTCTTGGTCCCTATGGTCACCTGTTGTCATATATTCCCAGTGTCAAATTTTGTTTGATAATTCTCCTGTGAAACATCAAGGGATACTATGTTAATGGTGCTGTACAAATGCAAGTTCTTGTTTCTTTTGTTCAGACATAAACTCTTTTCTGCATCTAGTGACTCATGGGATCAATGAAGCACATGCTTGTCTCTTTCCTCAGCTCAATCTTTGGGAACAGGTCACAAGGGGCTATCATGGTGTGGGGTACCACTCTGCATTAAGGTGGCTGATCAGGTAGCTCTCCTGATCTAATGTCTTTGCCATCATTGTACTGAAAGGACTGTCAGATCAATACACATTCTGAGTGCACCTTTCAGGGCAATCAAGTCCTGAAGTGGGCCAGGAACCTGAGAGTTTCTAGTATAGAAGCAACAATGTCGGCTGCACCACAACAGCCCCACACTCTTGTTTTGTTTCTTAAAAATTAAACTGAAAATTTTTGGACACATGGCTGAAAATGATTGTTTCTCTGCGAATTCCACACCAACCTTGTGCAAAAGTTCCACTGAAGACCACAAAAAAGAAGCTGTGTGAAATTCTGTGGCTACTTAATTGTTTAGAAGTAAAATCAAGTGGGCCCCTTAACAAGGCTGTCTGATTTTCTAAAATTAGCTGCGTGCGGTAATCCATTACATCTGGACACAGATAATAACCACACCAAGCTGTCTTCACATAGTGACTTGAATGTAAGGAGACATCCCAAGATGCTCCACTGAAGCACAATATGATACTGAGCCACTTCAGAAGATATCAGGCCAGATAACCAAAGATTTAGTTAAAGAGGTAGCTTATAGGAAGAAAACTTACAGAAGGACAGTGTGGTCGAGAGCTGGAGGGGCAATTCCAGAGCTTTAGGTTCAGGCAACGAAAAGCACGGTACAATTAAAACTAGCTTAGGAGGCCAGAATTAGATAAACATAGATAACTGGGGGTGGTTATTGTGTTGGAATAGAGAGATTACAAAAATAGGAGGGGTAAGGCTATGATAGAATTTTAAAACAAGATGAGAACTTTAAAATCATGTTGTTACTGGTTTGGGAGTCAATAAACCTCAGCAGACATGGGGTTGATAGATGACTTGATGCAGGTTTTGAATGACTTCAAGATTACAATGGGTACAAACTGGGAAAGACAGATTGCATTGGAATAATCAAGAGCAGCATTAACAGTAGCTCTTATGAAGATTTCAGCAGCAGATCTGCGAAGTCAGGATAGGATCAGGCAATATTATGTATCCCTACATTTCACTCCTAGTTATTTACTGGATGTTTTCAAGATGGTGAAGGGATTGGATTATGTTCCTGTTGACAGGTGTTCCGAGTAGGTAGGTTAAGAAGAACCAGAGAAATGACAGTTACGTTGTATAATGCCAGATCTAGGTTGGATGTCAAGAGGCTGTTCTTTTCTGAGATAATATTGAAGTGTGGAAGAGTTCATCACGTGCAATGGATAGTTGATTTCAAGTAAGAGATGGACCGAATACTGGTTAAAATAGAGATTGCCTCTCAGTCAAAGGCAACCACAACATGAAATAACAGGGCTTCTCGCTTCGTTTCTATCACTATTGGAGAGGACTTTTCTCCAACAAAGTGACAAGTTTTAATTTGAGTTTCCACCTCTCCCAGGAGATTTCATGTTTGTTTTTGTCTAGGACAGAAAATGCATGAATTGCGATGTAAAAGGTTTCTGGGATTGCTTGGAATCGGGAATCTTTATCTGTCTCTCTCTTGTTGCTGTATTCATACATTCCCAGTGTGACCACAGGGTGACAGTATTGTACCAATCTACAGGCAGCATCAACTTCACAGCATCAACAGATAACGATGACAGTTGCAGTGTTAGTGATGTGATTTACTTCTTAGAAGAATGCCATCTTCCTTAAGACGTTATTAATTTAGGGAAAATTATGAAGTACAATTCAGCATAAATATATTGAAATATCATTTTAAACATGGAGAGCAGCTTGTGCTGAAACCAGAACTTAGCTTCAAAAGACTGAAGACAAGTTTGAATATATTATTTTACTGGGACAAGGGAAGGGATGAATAAAGGAAAAGGAGGTGAATACGCAGTGAACATGACATTATATTAAACTACATTGTTTAATCTGCTGTTCAGGGCTGCCACAAAAGAACTTCCTGAATTTTACAGCTCGACAATTCTTTAAGAAACATGCTGCTTCCCATGTGTTACATATAGGCTTTAGAACACCAAATGCATATACAATATACTGTATAGATTGTATTGTGATATTGTTTAGGTAAAAAATCAAGATGCTATCAATTATGTTTTTACTGTTTTAATGCATGGTTGCTAACAAATACAACAAAAGATAAACTGTTTTTTATTCCTTCAAAAAAGTCAACACCATTTGGTGACTGCAACAGTCGAGGAAGATTTGTTCAAGTTCCAGGGAGTATGATTTTGTCACTTGGAATTTGCTTTAGTTAATCATGTAAGATAGAATTAGGTTGAAAAACACCATGATATATCTTCATAATTTGGCCGATGGCTCTTTTGTTGATACATGAAGAAACAATTTCTTTCAGATATGGCCTTGTAATGATTATATCATTGTTTGGGTAATCATTGGGAAAAAGGAACAGGAAGAAGCCATTCAGAACCTCAAACCTATTCTGCCTTTCAATGAGATAAATGGCTGGTCTGTGACTTAACTCCACATACAATCCCTACAGCATGGAAAGAGGCCGTGTGGCCCATCAAATCTGCACCAGCCCTCTACACAACATTTCTTCAGGTGCCTATCTTATCACTGAAACCTTGCATTTACACCTAGCCTGCATATCCCCAGACACTATAAGTAATTTACCATGGTTGATCCAACTAACCTGCACATCTCTGGACTGTGGGAGGAGACTGGAGTGCCAGCAGAAACCCACGCAGACACAGGGAGAACATGCAAATTCCACACAGATGTGCAAGGCTGGAATCAAACCCGGATCCCTGGTGCAGTGAGGCAGCAGTTCTAACCACTGAGCCACCATACTGCCCAAACAAGCATCAATTGCTGTTTACAAAAGCGAGCTCTAAACTTCAACCACCCTTGTCAGAAAGGTTTCTTAATTTCACTTCTGAAAGTTCTGGCTCCAAATGTTAGATTATGGACTTCACAACCAGCAAAAATAATTTTTCTCTCTCTATATAGCAGTTCCTTTTAATATCTTGAAAACATTGAATAAATCAGCCTGAACCAGAGAATAGAACCTTAGTTTTTATCATCTCTGCTCATAATTAATCCTTGGTAAATTTACACTACACTGCCTCCAAAGCTAATATGTCCTTCCTAACGTGCCCAAAGCTGCTCAAGATCCAGGTGCAGTCTACACAGTGCTTTGTACAGCTGTTCTGTTTCATTGTATTCTAGTCCTCTAAATATAGAAGCCACTATTTCATTAACCTTTTCATTGATTTTCTATACCTTTCAATTTCTTTTTAATAATCTACATACCTGGGTTCCTAAATATCTTTGGACCTCCACTTTTCTATTTTTATCCATTTAGAAAGTAGTCTGTTCAATGAGTTTAGATTCAAATTTGGTGACTTCATACTTGCGTGCATTAAAAGCCATTTGCCATAGTTTAACTCTTCAAGTAATCTATTTTTACCTCATTATAATTTGTAGTTCAGAGTTTTTTTTAATCCAAGTCCATGAGAATGTGAATTCAGTTCAAGATAAAATGCATTTATGAGAAATTGTCAGATTGTCATAAAATTCCTACGACTTCACAAGTATCTTCTATGCCTTTGTTACCTACAGAAGTGATTTTTCTTTTCTCTGGTCAAGATTCCAAATTCTGGCCTCCATAAATTTGAAATCATCCAAAACTCTGCTTCATGAGTCTGAATTTATATGTAGCCCTATTTGCCATCACTTTTGTGTCCACTGACCCAATTGACACTCAGTTAAGAAATGGCTGTTTTTTAACAATTTTGTCTTTAAATATTTCCCTGGCATCACCCCTCTTCAACTCTGTAATCTCGCTCAGTTCCACCATCTTCTGAAATATCTACCTCTTTTAACTCAGAAATGGAAAATTTAGAGAGGCTTCCCCTCCACCTCAGTGTTATTTGATGATCGGAATAGTGATTAGAATGAGCAGATGTGTATATGTACAGCTGGCGAAACAGTTTGTTCATAACACAACCCCAAGTGAACAGCTCAAATATCAACAATGTTCATGGATTGACAGGGTAAATGTTGAAAATTTTCTTGGCAGGTGAATTTATAACCAAGGGCCACAGTCTCAGGAGAAGTTTATTAGACTCCCCCAGAGTGTGGAAACAGGCACTTTGGCCCAACCAGTCCACACCGGACCCTGTGAAGAGTAACCCACCCAGACCCATTTCCCTCTGACTAATGCACCGAGCACTATGGGCAATTTAGCATAGACAATTCACCTGGCCTGCACATCTTTGGGCTGTGGGAGGAAACCGGAGCATCCGGAGGAAACCCACAAAAACAGAGGGAGAACGTGCAAACTCCACACACGCTGGGGTCGAACATGGGACCTTGGTGCTGTGAGGCAGCAGTGCTAACCACTGAGCCACCGTGCTGCCCCAAGTGGGTGACCATTTTGAACTGAGATGAAGAGGGAGTTCTGCATTCCAAAGGCTGCCAATATTTGGAGTTCTCTTAGCTCATAGAGCTGTGTATATTCATTCATTGAGTACATTCAAGAGCATTTTGGACATTCAGGGCATCAAGGATTCTGAGGATTACTCAGAAAGGTGGAGTTGAAGTTGAAGATATATCTAATTAAATAGTGGGATGTTGTGGTTCTGTTTGCTGAGCTGGGAATTTGTGTTGCAGACGTTTCATCCCCTGTCTAGGTGACATCCTCAGTGCTTGGGAGCCTCCTGTGAAGCGCTTCTGCGATCTTTCCTCCGGCATTTGTAGTGGTTTGAATCTGCCGCTTCTAGTTGTCAGTTCCATCTGTCCGTTGCAGTGGTCGGTATATTGGGTCCAGGTCGATGTGCTTATTGATTGAATCTGTGGATGAGTGCCATGCCTCTAGGGATTCCCTGGCTGTTCTCTGTTTGGCTTGTCCTATAATTGTCCCAGTCGAATTCATGTTGCTTGTCATTTGCGTGTGTGGCTACTAAGGATAGCTGGTTGTGTCGTTTCGTGGCTAGTTGGTGTTCATGGATGCGGATCGTTAGCTGTCTGCCTGTTTGTCCTAAGTAGTGTTTTGTGCAGTCCTTGCATGGGATTTTGTACACTACATTGGTTTTGCTCATGCTGGGTACCGGTTCCTTTGTCCTGGTGAGTTGTTGTCTGAGAGTGGCTGTTGGTTTGTGTGCTGTTATGAGTCCTAGTGGTCGCAGTAGTCTGGCTGTCAGTTCGGAAATGCTCTTGATGTATGGTAGTGTGGCTAGTCCTTTGGGTTGCGGCATGTCCTTGTTCCGTTATCTTTCCCTTAGGCATCTGTTGATGAAATTGCGTGGGTATACGTTTTTGGCGAATACATTGTAGAGGTGTTCTTCTTCCTCTTTTTACAGTTCTGGTGTGCTGCAGTGTGTTGTGGCCCTTTTGAATAGTGTCTTGATGCAACTTCTTTTGTGTGTGTGGGGGTGGTTGCTTTTGTAGTTCAGGACTTGGTCTGTGTGTGTGGCTTTCCTGTATACCTTTGTGGTGAATTCTCCATTAGGTGTTCTCTGTACCATCACGTCTAGGAATGGGAATTGGTTGTCCTTTTCTTCCTCTCTAGTGAATCAGATTCCTTTGAGTGTGGCGTTGATGATCCGGTGTGTATTCTTTATTTCTGTGTTTTTAATTATTACAAAGGTGTCATCCACATATCTGACCCAGAGTTTGGGTTGAATTTGCGGTAAGACTGTTTGTCCTAATCTTTGCATTACCACTTCTGCTATGAGTCCAGAGATGGGTGAGTCCATGGGTGTGCCGTTGATTTGTTCATATATTTGGTTGTTGAATGTGAAGTGTGTTGTGAGGTATAGGTCCAGTAGTTTGAGTATGCAGTCTTTGTTGATAGGTTCCCTGTCTTGTTGTCTGTTCTGTATGTCCAGCAGGTTGGCTATTGTTTCTCTGGCTAGGGTTCACCAGAATTGCAAAAAGAGGAAGAAGAACACCTATATAATGTATTCACCAAAAACGGATACCCGCGCAATTTCATCAACAGATGCCTAAGGGAAAGACAACGGAACAAGGACATGCTGCAACCCAAACGACTAGCCACACTACCATACATCAAGAGCATTTCTGAACTGACAGCCAGACTACTGCGACCACCAAACCAACAGCCACTCTCAGACAACAACTCACCAGAACGAAGGACCCAATAACCAGCATGAGCAAAGCGAATGTAGTGTACAAAATCCCATGCAAGGACTGCACAAAACACTACATAGGACAAACAGGAAGACAGCTAACGATCCGCATCCATGAACACCAACTAGCCACGAAACGACACAACCAGCTATCCTTTGTAGCCACACACGCAAATGACAAACAACATGAATTTGACTGGGACAACACTACTATTATAGGACAAGCCAAACGGAGAACAGCCAGGGAATTCCTAGGGACATGGCACTCATCCACAGATTCAATCAATAAGCACATCGACCTGGACCCAATATACCGACCACTGCAACGGACAGCTGGAACTGACAACCGGAAGCGGCAGATTCAAACCACTACAAATGCCGGAGGAAAGATCACAGAAGCGGTTCACAGGAGGCTCCCAAGCACTGAGGATGTCACCTAGACAGGGGACAAAACGTCTGCAACACAAATTCCCAGCTCGGCGAACAGAACCACAACAACAAGCACCCGAGCTACAAATCATCTCACAGACTTTGAATAGTGGGATAGTCTTGGGGGATCAGATGGTGGGTTCCTTTTCCTATTACACAGGCACGTATTGTTCTCCATGTGGAACATGAAACACTGGGCTAATAAATTTTTACAACAGAAGCCATTAGCAGAAGGACTTCCTTTTTCTAAGGAAACCAGGCAGTTGTATAATAGTAAGCAGGTCTGCCATTCTGCCATGTACTGCTCACAAAAGAAAACTTTTCACTGCACCTAGGTACATGTGACAATAATAAATCAAATCAAATCATTGCACATGTTCATCTCTATATGCAGTCAATGTCTGATATCACGTGTTAAAAAACACAGACTTGGGTGTGACCAAATTACACGATTGACTCTCGGACAGCTGCACCTCAGCGAAAGACAACGGCTTCATAAGAGACAAGAAGAAATTGCTGCAAGATCCCTGGAGAATCTGAGCAGCTGGCTGAAAATTATACTAAAGGATATTATCGCTCAATATTCTAACAGTTTTAAGTAACCGTCAGTATCCAATGACTGGAAAACACTTTCTAGCTGTAGAAACATTGCCCCCATATCCTCACTGAAATTTAATTAAAGAGAGCAAAATAAAGTAAACCACTGCCTTCCATCTCCCTGGAGAAAAGGTCCTTGGGTGGTGCTATCGTCCAAGTGTTAGATGTGTAAGTTTTAAGGTCTGCTCCAGAAATTTAGAAAGCTAATCTAGGCTGAAGCTCAGTACAGTTATAAGGGACGTATAAATTATTTGTTATGCCTTCATTAACTATGAGAAGCCCACTCTGTCTCTTCCTATCAGGCACTGGCGAGGCCACCAGCAGCCCTCCCCAGAGTCAGGATGCTAGGGATGGACGTCACACTCTGTGAGAGCTGCTAGCCAATCAGAGGCTGGTGACTCTTCCTCTTGATGAAACCGATTGGCTGCTGGAAAAAGGGCAAGCCCAAAACCACTTCCCAAACTGTGGCTAGAGCACCAGGTTCATGCAGGACAAAGGGCAAAAGTATATAATGTGGAGGATGAGAATTTTTCCCAAAGATTGGAGGTAGCAGGGAAACAAAGTGCAGGGTGTTCAGGAACAAGGTTAGGGGATAGTTGCAATGGACACCTCCCCATTCAGTGTCTGGTTTCTTGATTCGGCATTGATTATTTTTGATCAAGGGACCCCAGCCCCTTGGATGAAAGGTTATGATAGCAGCTGTCATAGGGAGGTGCTGCAATGGTGTTAATGTCACTGGACTAGTAATCTACAACAGCAGGGAAATTCTCTGGGGACCTCGGTTCAAATCCCATCATGACAGAGGCAAAATTTTAATTCAATAAGAATCTGGGATACAAAACTGGTCTCATGACCTTCTAATGACAGTCAATTGTTGTAATAACCCAACGGCTTTATTATTTTCTTTTAGGGAAAGAGATCTGTCATCCTTACCTGGTCTGGACCAGACGTGAGTCTAGACCTACAATGTCACTGAAGTTTGACTGTTCTCTGGGCAATTAGGGATGGGCAATAATTACTGACAATGCCCTAGCCAGTACTGCCCACAATATTTTCTCAATAAAGAAGAACTCACAGCTCAGCTAATCTAGTTTTGACTCTTAAGAGGGCCTTAATTGGCCCTTTAAATTAATTGGACTACTCAGTTGGTAATGGGTGAGTGTGGGCCTCCGCAACTGGAACTTAATTTTGGAGGAGGCAGGAAGACAGCAGGATTTGGGAACACAACATCCCCTTCCTCATTAAGTGCCATTCCTGAAGATCTCATATAGAATGATGCAGCACAGAAGGAGACTATTTGCCCCACCCTGTCTATGCTGGCTCTTTGAGGAAGCCAACCAATTGAATTCACATGTCTTGCTCTTTTCCTCAAATAAATCATTTACTTTGAAGCATATTGCATGCATCCATTTTCCTTTTGAAAGTTGCCCTTGCATCTACTTCCACTGCACTTTCAGAGACTTCAAATCCCATTAACTCATTGCATTCAAAAGTAAATCCTTTGCCCACCTATCCCCTGCATTTTTATATAACTAATTATCTTAAATCTGTGTTCTTTGGTTATCTCTTGCAAACAAAAATAAAATGAAAATATTTTACATCCTGCAGGTCGTGATAAGGCAAAGAAATATCTGATCAGATGTACAGAACTGATTAAGCAATTACTGGCCTATATAAGGGGAATGCTAAAGAATTATTAATAACTTGCTTGTGTGGCAACATTGCTAGAAATCTGCACCCAAACATATTTATAGCTTGATTTTTGTCACTGTGTTCTCACAATGTTTAGAGAGGAACAGTTGACCTCATGATTCCTGATGAAGGGCTTTTGCCCAAAACGTTGATTTTCCTGCTCCTCTGATACTGCCTGACCTCCTGTGCTTTTCCAGCACCACTCTAATCTTGACTCTGATCTCCAGCATCTGTAGTTCTCACTTTCGCCTCATGATACATAGGTTTGAGTTCAGACCATACTCACAACAACCCAATGAAGTTGGCCAAATCATAAGCAGGTGCCAATGCAAAGGTATGGACTGTGATTTCACCAAAGCCAACACAGCTGAAAGGCTTACAGCAATGGCCATTACCCTCACACCTAACACCTTTAGAAAAGCACTTGCAGAAAAAACCCAAAGAATATATGATTATCACTAGAAGAAGTCAGGTTTGAAGCAATTATGACAGGTCAGGAACATTTGCGAACACTTGAATCTGGAACACCAATCCCAGCCATCAACTGCTTCACTGGTACTACCAAATCTTGTATAATATGTGACTTGTATCACTGACTAAGACAGTATCCAACATGTGACACACAGAAGCTGTATTTTACAAGAGAACATTTGACTAAGATATGTAGGATGTTCAGTCACTAAGAGAAGCACAAACAATAACACAATGGACCATGGCAGCATGTGAAAAAAAGAGCCAACCAAGGAACAATTTCAAAGCAGCTTCCAAAGTTCTAATCTTAGCATACAATTTTGTCAATGAAGTCCCAGCAATATCGCAGTTTACAGGCACAAGTGAGACAGTACATGAGTAAACATGATATACAATAAGAGGATCATCAGAAAAGTCAAAGCCTTTATTTCTGTCCAAGTGATACATCTCAAAAAGGAGGAGGCAAAGTGCACCATATGTTAAAATCTACACCGGTCCCAGTGCAAATATCATCACTTTATGTATATTCCATGAGATGTACTTAGGAAACTGGCACAATATGCAGTCCATACAAGATAAACTAACTGAGTTGCAATGGGCATCACATTGGCAATGTGCTTCTCAGAATGGAGACCTGTAACTCCTTACTTAAATGAATGGGTGGATCTGGTTGCAGCACCAAAGATTTTAGACTGCAACATAGACCTCATACATTTTGGTCACAGCCGAGCAGAGCAGGTCTAGCTCATCATTAATCGGTGGCCTGAATGCATCCAACAGATCCCCAAACTGATGCATTCATTTTGGTCATTCAGAAATGAACTAGGCCTCTCTAACAATGGAGCAAAAATCAAAGTTGCTGGAAAAACCCAGCAGATCTGCAAGCATCTGTGGAGGGAAAACAGAGTAAAAATTTCATGTCCAGTGACCTTGCTTCAGAACTGTTGGTAGTGAGGAAATGATTGGTATATTTGATGAAGATGGGATGGGGGAGGAGTAAACGATAGGTAGAGATTGAGCCCAGAAAGAGAGAACAACAGTTGGACAGACAAAGGAATGGGTAAAGGTCAGCCTGGGGGAATCGATAGCTGCTAATTGGGACCATTCGTAACTGACAATGGGATAGTTGCGGTAGCAGCCCATGTGATGACAAGGCCTGATCTGTTGGGGTTTGACAGAAGGCCATGGGAGATGATGCTCAGGCCCTACAATTATTGAACTCTATTGAATCCGAAAGATTGCAGGGTCCCCAAAAGCTGTTCTTCCAGCTTGCACTGAGCTTTACTGGAGCATTTCAGCAAGCCTGAGACAGACATGTTGGCCAGGGAACAAGGAGGCGAGTTGTAAGTGGCAGGCAATAGGAAGGTCAGGGTCATGTTAACAGACAGATTATAAATGCAAAGCGATTGCTCAATCTGTGTTTTGTTTCGTCAATGTAGAGGGGACCACATTGTGAGCAGTGAATACAATAGACTACATTGAGTGAAGTGCTTCACTTTGAAGGTATGTTTGGGACCTTGGATGGCAAGGACGGAGAAAATAGATGGATGGGTTTTGCACCTTCTGTAATTGTAGGGGAAGATGCCACGGGGTGTGGGGATGTGTTGGATGTGAAGGAGGAATGGACTAGGGTGTCCCAGAAGGAATGGTCTCTGTGTAAGGTTGACAAGGGAGGGGAGGGAATATGTTTTTGATTGTGGTAGCCTACTTGAGTGGTGAAAGTGGAACCTAATGATCCTTTGGATGTGGATGCTGGTGGGATGATAGGTGAGGACAAGGGGGACCCTATTGTTATTATGGAAGAGTCGAAAGAGAGGGAGGTGGAAGAGATCAATTGGATACGCTGAGGGCCCTGTTAACCTTGAAAGTGGAAAATCTTTGACTAAACAAGAAGGTGGACATTTTGGAGGGCCCCTTGAAGCAGCTGGTATCATTGGAACGAATTGATGGAGACAGACAAACTTAGAGAAAGGAATAGAGTTTTTCCAGCAAGCAGGGTGTGAGGATGTATAGTTAAGGAAACTGTGGAAGTTGATGCCTTGTAGTGGTTATTGGTGGCCAGCCTGTATCCAGAAATGGAAACAGAGATGTCCTGAAAGGGGATGGAGGAGTCTGTATAGGGATCAAGTGAATGTGAGGGCAAGGTGGAAACAGGAAGCAATTTCAATTTCCAGATGAGCAAGGGAAGTAGCAGCAATTATGTCATCGATGTACTGGAGAAAGAGTTGTGGGTGGGGCCCAGAGTTGAACAGGAACAAGGAATGTTCCATGTAGTCCAATAAGAGACAGGCATAACTGGGGCCCATGGCCACCCTTTGACCTGAGAATAGTGAGAGGAGTTAAAGGGGAAATTGTTCATAGTGAGGACATGCTCAGCCAGGTGGAGGAGGTGGTGGTGGATGGGGATGGTTCGGGCCTCTCCAAGACGATTTTCTCCAGGCATATAATCCTTAAAGTGAAACTAGTCATAATTCCACACGCACTATGATATATCACCTGGATGCAGAATAAAAACAAAGAATTGGCATGTGCATCCATTTATTGGCCCGCCATTAACAAGGCCATCAATAAATTAATCAAATTGTGTGAAACATGTCAATTCTATCAACCTCAACAATCAAGAGGACCTTTTCTTTCACACAAGATTCCTTCGAAGGCATGGTGCAAAAGTTTGACTTTATTTTCCGTGTCCAAAAACATAATTACATTTTGATGACTGACTATTTCACAAAATTCCTATATTGTAC
This sequence comes from Chiloscyllium punctatum, assembly GCF_047496795.1. Classification (NCBI taxonomy): domain Eukaryota; kingdom Metazoa; phylum Chordata; class Chondrichthyes; order Orectolobiformes; family Hemiscylliidae; genus Chiloscyllium; species Chiloscyllium punctatum. The sequence goes on along the minus strand of NC_092743.1, from coordinate 100,828,329 downwards.
GACAAATTAAAGATATGTCTAGAGCTGCTGCTATTGATAAATTGGTATGACTCAACAGATTGTTTTCAACAAAGGTCTGCAGTACACAAGGGCATCCTTTCAAGGCGTGTGCAGGAGATAGGGTGTTCAAAACATTACCTCTGCTCTTCACTATCGCATATCAAATGGACTCGCTCATATGGAAATTGAAATTGCTTCCAGTTTGCACCTTGCCCTCACTTTCACTTGATCCCTATACAGACTCCTCCCTTCCCTTCCCGGTCATATTCTATGCTCCATGGTCATTGAATGTGGAGTGATATGTCAAGATTGTCAGATAGCCGTAATAAATCGACATGCTAGTCCTCTAGACAACGATTTATCTTCACTGGCAGCTTTCAGGTTTGGAAGATAGAACCACTCAGTTGTTCCTTCCCACACTTTCTCCATCCAATTATATGAGTTTGATACATTGCTGGATAAAAGGGAGAAAATGGTATTAGAGCATGGTAAAATGAACATGCCGATAGTTAGCCAAACTTGAACCAAGACAAAGCATCAGAGTTTGAGATTTTTGGATAAATGCCTGCAATCACGGAAAGATACAATGACCTTTTGTCCAGCCTGGAGCATATAACCTGATAAGGAGCAATGGTCAAGACTTGCAAAGAAATAGGCGATTTATTTAAGCTGCTTTTCATCAACAATCTGTCACACAGGATGACAAAACAGGTAGTGAAAATATCATGGTACACAATAACTAACAGTGACAAATGATACAAATCGATCCATTACTACAGATAGAAAACCACAAAGTGAAACTGCATTGCCAAGTCGTGGTAACTATATAAGGACCAAACTTGACATGTTGTGTGTCCGCTAAGATGTAATCAAAATATGCAGAGACAATTATGTATAATTGTACATGTAATAGGATTCCCATTCCTGTTCTTTAAAATGAAAAAGGGGTATGTTATATTAAGGTATAGCTGTTAGAGTGGACAGACCTGAACCATTAAGATAGTCACATGACATCATGGCATGTGACAATTTGCCTTGCCTTCAGTCATGCTGTCTGTATAATGGAGTCAGTGCAATGTTTATAATATACAATCATCTGTGCAATGTGCAGTAACACCCGCAAGCACAGAATCCAGTGTCTGGAGGTCTGTGATATTGTAGGTGTATAAATAGTTAATGTTGTAAATAAACTTCAAAATAAGAAGTACCTTAGCGTTTGGATTATTGTGATGCAGATTTACATATAGAAAGCCACAAACTGCATCAGATGGAATGAAGATGCACGCTAGTCCATATAATTGTGCTTTGTGAGGCTGAATGGCTGATTCCTCTTCCTAAGTTCCTGACCATCTCAATTTTGCCAAGGATACTGGTCCATGCAAGACCATTTACTCAAGAGTACCTACAGTGTCAGTCAAAGGTAGAGTACAATCCAGTCATCTTCTGAGTTCAAGTCAGAAGCTTGAGGTTGTCCGAAATTCACAGTCTTTGTAGAAATCATTCTTCATATGTTAAAGAAAGAATGAGCTGGGATGAGTATTGCCAATAGATTTAAAAATGTCCCTTGTAAACTTTGTCAATACTAATAAATACGTATGTATGATGCTCTCATTATTAAATTTGCCTTGTTAACGTTTGATTTTTTTTGGCATTGAAAACAAATCGGAGGTCAGTGCTGAAGAAATTGTGTAGAGAAAGGTCACATCACTAGGGGATTGAAAGAACTGATAAATCAATAAAGTATTATAGGAGACTGTTAATAGCAACAATCCTTGTGTGCATGAAATGTCCCCTTTATCCATTCAGTTGCACTTGCATAACATATGGGAAAAAGCCAGTGTCTGAGCAAAAATATTCCCTTTAGATGAATATGCTCATTAAGAGGCATGTCCTGTACTTCCATTAGAAATGCAATTACTTTATCATTTTTTTTAAACTGTGCTCCTTTTCAATTGTGACCTGGAGTCAAGTATTGATCACTGTATTGTTAATGGTATCATGTAATTGTTGGAATGATTCCAAAAATAGAAACACAAAGTTGGAATTTTAAATACCTGCATGGTACTAAGGATGTTATTCTCTTAGACTAACAATAAAGCACAATTCATAACCAGAGCTCACTCATAAAATGCAAGAAATCTAAGGTACCTTTGCTCATCTCTATGACAAAAGATGAAGCTTAACAGCAGACAACAAACCTGATGTCAACATATTTCACTTAAATACTCTAACTGATGCAAATCAGATATTGGTTTAATAGTAGAAGGATGATTCGACTAAACCTTCAACTTCATTAGACCATCAGAATTTGAAACACAGCAAAATTAACTTGCCTTTGCATAACATGTTTAATATAGTTAAATGCTCCAACTAGCTTCACAGGAGTATTATAAGTCATACTTGACACTGAGATATATAAGGAAGATATGATGCAACCAGCATAAATAAATGTAAGAACTTCTGTGGGAAAAAAACAAATGTTTGGTCAAACCGAGAAATTTTAAATAGTATCATTTCAGAAGGAGATGAGAAATAGGGTTGGAATTCCAAAGCTTAGCAGCTTAGGTAGCTGAAATCATGCTCTAGTGGAGGAACCATGGAGTTTGGAGATGTAGAGGCTAGCATTGAGGGAGGGAAGAGATCTCAGAGGGCTGTAGGGTAGGAAGAATTTGCACAATCGCAACAACCCTGCACCTGTTTTATTACTGTGTCTCAAGCCATGAGTTATAGTTGTGAATTGAGTCGGGGGGCAGGTGGGGGATGATGTTTATAATCAGAGTCACTTCATCCTTGTGCAAGAGCAGAAGGTGGATTACAAAAATCAGCATTGCACTTTCACAAGGGGTATTTGCCTTTAAATCTAAACTGCTCTAAATTGATCCAAGTTTAGATTTTCCTGAATGAGAGCAATTCACTTCATGATTGTCTTGTAGTCTCTAGGAATTAAAAATTAATCTCCTGGACAGTGCTCCCAAAAACTCTAGGAAATAATCTTAATTGCGTAAAAAAACTATGAGATTTACTTTGAACAGTTTTTCTTCTTTAGTATAAAAAGTATCAGAAATAAAGTCGTGGTGGTAGTGGGGATGGTGAGGATGTTAAGAATGACCCAATTGGCTACTGAAAGATCTACTTGCTTAAATTTGGCTGTGGAGAAGGTGTTCACGGACATGTATGGTGACCAATGGCATTATTTTTGTTGGGACTGATGGAATGATGGAAGGTGGAAGAGTAATATGATACACGATTCAAGAATAGTACAAAACAGACCAGCACCTCTAGCAGTGGCCCTTAGCCCTGTGTGCACACATGTGACTGATATTGTTATGAATCTACACTGCTGGAATGGCAGTGTCATACCAGATTCCCATTTTTTGTAACCTGGTTTGATTCCTGTGTGACACAGAACCTTCGGAGTAGAACTAGGGGACACACTTGAAAAAATAGCATTTTTTCCATTTCAGAAATTGAGGAGAATTTTCCTTTCTCGAAGAGCTGTAAGGCTTTGGAACTCTCTTATCTGGACAGTAATGGATGTAGATTCATTACATATTGTAAGGCAGAGGTAGATAGATTCGTAAATGACAAGAAGGTGAACTGTTATCAGAGGTACATGGGAATGTGAAATTGAGACCACAACCTGATCAACTCTTATTAAATGGAGGATCATGACTGAAGGGTCAAACAGTCCACTCCTGCACTTATTTCAGAAGTTCTGCTGAAGGTCATGGGTACATGCAAGCTGCCTATATGTTTATTTTGAAACAATTGTTGGAAAGCTTTCTTTTACTCTTAAGATTTTCTTCTTCAAAATTCAGATGTCAGCTGAATGTCCTGTGGTGATTAAAAAACAAGACTAAAATAATTCATTAAAATATCGATGCTTCTTAATTAAGTTAAAATGGCAAATAAAAGGCAGAAATGTCTTGAGGAGGGATGGTAATGGACAATGAGTCTCTACTGCAAAGATATAAAGGCAATGTCAGTGAAGTAAAACAGAGATCAACATGTTATATTGATTTATATATAATATACACACACACATGACATATAGGACTAGTTAACATCTTTGGATTTAATTCCCTGTCAGTGAGCATGTGTCTGTATTTGATTCTTAGGCTTTTGCTTATAAAATGGTGCCTGAGGCCTTGATGTTTACATCAGGGCTTTGTCCACACTGACTGAGTTTGACTATGTTCAACTCCTTGATACATTTGACTGCACACGCCTAATTATAGGGTCAGCAGTTTGCTTTGTGAGATATAAATAGAAGTCAAGTTTTTTTTGTTAAATGTTATATAGTAATTAATATTTACAAGTTGAAAGGAGAAAGAACCTTTGCAATATGCTTTGTACAGAAGTTGCCATGATGAGGTAATCTGGGAAACAACACTGCTGGTGGTCCACATGATCTGAAAACTTTTATTCCTAATTTTTGCAAATCTATTAAAAATCAAATAAACATTGATTAAACTAACTGTTGTATAATGGAACTTTTCTGTAGCTGTCTAGTATTAATAAAGTGTAAGAGTGCTAATATTGAGCATAGAACATCATGAAATGACAGCAGACCATCAGATATATGGTTCCAATCGAAGATTATCGGAGCCCTTCAAAATTAGACAAGCCCTTGTCAGGTATTAGTGGATTCTGAATAAAACTGTTTAGGGATGAGGCAGGCTGGTAATATGTGCAATTAGTTTATCAATGATGAGAAATGAGGAAGTCAATAATAGCCTCTTCCTCCTCCTCTTGGTTCCCTATCTGGAAACTCAATTAAAACCAGGAAATAATTGGCTAGGGTTTACTAAAAGTAAAATCACTTAGCATTTTTTAAAAATTTGTAACCATCACGGTAAGGATATTCACTTGAGCAGCAGAATGCTGAAGCATGCCAACATGTCAATGGATCATAACACTAATGTAATAGAGATTACCTGATAAAGATCACAATATGACAAGTTTCCTTTTTGCCTTGGCTGCTGAACAGCAAGAAGCTGTTTTCTGTGAGCAGCCACCTATTGATCCAGCTTCCTCTTGTCAGTGAGACAGTTAATGGGAATTTCGCAGTCAGACTAAAGCTACATTTTGTCTTCATTTTTGTCTGAAATATGAGCTGATCCTTTGTACCTCCTGACACTCATTTATTACTCATTTTCCTTTATTGATGCTTATGAGCTGCAGCAACAAATGATTCGCAAACGCACTTTAATTGAGGCAGTCATTGACACCGTAACCATGATTATTGCTGGACCTTTAGTAGAATTTGGTCCATGAATCAAGGCTAGTTTTTCATTGGTCTGTCCCATGGAGGTAGTGTACTGCAACAAAAATAAATCCCTTAAATCTAAACCATTTTACAGTTGGAATAATATACTAATCCATCTTCATATAATACATGTATATATGCAAAAGAGCATTCCTCCTTAGGCTCATAGGCAATTGTAGTGGAATAAAATCATGTTTCTCTTTGGATAATAATCCATTCTCCGTAATCAAATTGATACATTTTCTTTTTGTCAGTACTGTTGCTCTAAATGCTTTCTTTCATTTCCACAATGTGGGTTTTAGCTCCATTCCACTTCTTCTGTGTCTGAGAAGCGCTACCTCTTCAATTGGTTTCAGCCTGAATCAGCCAGGCCAGGCTGTTCAATTCATTTGTAAAATAGTGAGCACAATCAATACTATGGGAAAGCATTTTTATATATGCAGTTATTAACTCATAAGCTACAGTATTTCTCATTTCATTCCAACAGCAGTTGAGGTTTCCATTTCCCCCTAGAGACCCCTGCAGGTCTCATTATGAGAATCATAAATAATATGTGCTAATGAGATATGAATTGATTATGTTGAGAACGCTGACATTTTCATCCATCACTCTAAATGATGTTTAACAATAGATTACCAGCCAATAATTCCTCTGATATGAGATTAAATAAAATCGCAGACTGTTTCGGCAGGCTACCTCACAGAGATGGCAATAAATCTGCTCAATTACTGTATTACCAATCCATTTTTCACCACTAAGGATATTATTATTTCATTTAGACTTGTTCATGCATCATAGATTATTTTATTTCAGTCAGTCAATGTGAGAAAACTGCAGTATTTTATTCATTCAATTGAGGAGAACTGGGCTTTGATAGAGTACAGTAAACAAAGTGCAGTGGGGCTCCAGAGGCAGGGTGAGAGATAAGACTGCTTTAGGGACACAAGTAACCAATTTGCTAAAAGAACATTTGGTTTAGGCAATACTCATTACACCAATTATCCTTGAAACAATCTACAATGCTTTAGAAAACCAGCAATTTCAAATGATTGGATCCATTAAATTATGTGACAGAACATGCATCACCTCCATTTGTTATTTTGTGGTCTGTAACGCAAAAAATATAATAATGTAGAGACAGTGAGTATTGGAGAAGCACAGATAGATATGCTACTAAGGAGTTGCTTACTTTCCTGATTTTTTAAACTCTCTTGAATTTGTAAACTTCCTCCATTTGGTTAACTTTTTGTGTTGGCTGTCACTAAGAAGTGCTGACAGTGACTGCAACTCTTTTTATCACATTATACCCATTCCTTGTATTATACCTTCCTACACCAACTTGGTGTTTCCTGCAACCTTATCGTTGGCATGGAGGAGATGTGGGGTGGAACAAAACAACAACTTATTTTTATATAGCACATTAAACATAGCAAAATGTCCCAAGCCACCTTAGAAAAGTGCTGTCAATAAAAATATTTTTGATACTGAACCCCAGAAGGACACATTCAGACAGATAACCAAAATCTGGCTCAAAGTAAAAGGTTGTAAAGGATGTCAGAAAGGAGGAGAGAGGCAGTGAGGTTTATGCAGAGCCTAGCACCAAGGCAGCTGAAGGCATGGCTGCCAATGGTGGAGAGAATGAAACTGCAGATGTGCTAAAAGCTATAAATATACACAGTCGTGATAGAATACAACAGCAAATTCAGGAGAAATGTCTTTAGCCAGATAGTGGTGAGAATGTGGAACTCAATACCACAGGAACTAAATGAGACAAATAACACGTGCACATTTGAGGAGAAGCCAGACATACTAGAGAAAGGAGTAGAATGGGTGACATGAAGGGGGCTTAGAGGAGGATATGTGGAATATAAAATCTGCTATGGGCTTCAGTCAGGCCAAATGCTCATTCCTTGCTGAATTATTCAATGTATTTCTGTATAGTTGCACCCATAGCATTTTGTCATCTGTGTCCCCTTTTGCACCTTTGCAGAATGCCTGGACTGAAGTAGTTCTGTTATATGCCAGTTTTCAGGATGGGTCTGTGTTGCTGACTCTTTTCTACAGGGAAATGTCTGTTCAAATACATTTTACTTAGGTCCTTGAAAGTGCTCACAAGCATGTTCGATTTCACCTGTCTGTTCATTTGAACTCACTTGCCTGAGGTTTGAAAGGAACTTCAGAGATTGCTCCAAATGGTATTCTCTCATTTGGATTGCACAGGGCTATAGTCATTAAGATTTAATATTTCTCATCAACTTTTCTACAAATGCAATCCATGTTGTGGACAATTTTCTACCTGAAACTAAATTTCTACTCACTGAGGTTTTCCGGAAAGTCTCCTCTTCTGCAATCAAATGTGAACTGGAGAGTAGCATGGAAATGGAAATTCTAGAAACATTTTAAGCTATGCACAGTTTCTAGCACTCATCTGTAAAAATGTAAACTGTTCAGGAAAAGGGACATGCAAAATCTTAAAAACAAAAACTGAATATTGGCAATAATTCAGATAATGAACTCTCCTAATGTTCATGCCAATAATTATCACTCAATCAATATTCAGATTTTTTGTTTATTATCATACTGTTATCTTGCATTGTCACAAGTTTTTGCATCACCAGTATCTGCACTTCAAAAATTATTTAATTGCCTGTAAGGTGCATCAGTATATCCTGTGGTTGTGAAAGATGCTATATAAATGAAGGCTTTTCTTTCTTCCTAGGAGAGAGAAGTCCAACAAAGAATGAAATGGCATTTGACAGTCTATGAGTGAAAATGTGGCATCCCTACAGGGTTATCTAAAGGGCTAACAGGGAACCATCTACACAGGAGGTAAGAAGACAAAAGGGGTGAATAGAGTGACTTGACATCACAACCCAATCAAATGCACAATTATTCAAAAGTTATGTGTAGTTATAATTAGCCATTAGATAACTATAGTGAAATCATTATGAGTTAAATTTGAAGATCTCAAAGTTGTCAATCATTCCTTCTGGCAGAGGAATTAATCCAATAGATTGATGCCCCTGTAAAACGAAAGGTCCAGACTGGTAAATCGGATTAGCTAAACTCGTACAAGTTTGTTATATGACCACAGCAACCAATGAAAGCAGGGTTTTCTATACTACAGCGTGATGTCATGGAGCTTTCCATTGACAGCTCATCTGAATGCAGCACATTAACCACAAAAAGGTGGCAGATTTTCCAGAGTTAGAACCCAGCTTTGTTCAATGATATTTACTGGTCAAAGATCAGGTCATTTTAAGTTGAGATCAAATTGAAAATTTAAAGACAATTTTCATATATTTTCTGCATTACTGTGTTTTCATTTGGACTTTTCCTTTGACATACAGCCTTTTTGTAGACCAATCAGGTTACCCATGGACTTCCAGCAATACTTAACACAAATTTGCAGGTAGATCTCCTGCAATTCAACTCATTAAAGTACATTAATAAAATATTCTTGCTGAAATTGTTCAGGGCTTCAGTAAAACCACATCTGGAATATTCTGTATGGTTTTGGTTCCAATATCTGAAAAAAAATACACTTGCATTGGAGGCAGTGCAGCAAAGGTTCACTAAATTAGTCCCTGGGATGAGGGAGTTGTGCTATGATGAGAAGCTGAGTAAAGTGGCTCTCCATTCTCATTAGGAAGAATGAGAGGCAATCTGATTGAAGTGTACACTATCTTAAAGGGACTTGACAGGGTAGTTACTGGGTGATTGTTATGGCGTGTTAAGGAATCTTAAATGGGGGGGCACATTATTTAGAGCAGAGATGAGGAGAAATTGCTTCACTGAAAGTGTTGTGAATCTTTGAAATTCTCAGGGGACTGTGGGTCATTGAATACATTTAAGGCAGAGATAGACTTTTTTGACAGGGCATTAAGGGATATGGGGAGTGGATAAAAAAGTAGAGTTGATGATCAAGATCATCATCATTTTGAATAAAGAGCAGGCCCAAAGGGTCCTTTGGTTTACTCCTCTGACTCTTCCTCCTATTTCTGGTATGTCCTTGGATCTGACTGTTTCAATAAACCCTCTGCAGGCCCCATACTGGGGCCGTCCCTAAACTTGACACATTTAAAACTCTGCAGCCTGTATACTAATGCACCAATGGCCCATTCACTTATCGCCCCTGTGTTCACTGATCTACATTGGCTCCTCCTTCACTGTCCCTCTCTGGGTTCTTGTGCAATAATTCCTCATTTTTATTGCTTATTTAACTGCTTCATAACGAAGGTCCCTAAACTAAATGTCTCTGTTTCTCTAACATTCTCTCCTTCTATAAGGTACACCCAGGTTTAGACCATTGACCTCACAACAGAAAGTTTGGAAGAGAGTTTTTCAGTTGGAGAGGAAAGAATTTTAAACATATTTTAATCACTTTTTAAGATATGGTGGTTAGGGGCATTGTTGAATTCTTATAAAGACAGCCTCGAAGCTATTGAAAATTACTTTATATGAACACATCAAAAATATGAATAAGAAGCAAGAGTAGTCCATTCAGCATTAAAGTCTGCTCTACTATTTAATAAGAAAAAAGTTGACTAGACTGTAACTTCAAACCTGCATTTCTGCCTACCCTGATATCCTTTTGCATCTTGCTAAACAAGATCCATCTACCTCTGCCTTAGAAATATTCAAATACTCTGCTTCCAGTACCTTTTTAGGAAGAGAGCTCCAAATACTCACAACCCTCCAAGAAAAACAATTATGCAATCTCTGTTTTAAATGGATGACCTTTTGGTTTCAAATAGTAATCCCTGGTTCTCAATTCTCCAATAAAAGGGAACATCCTCTCCACATCCAACTGGTCAAGACCCTTCAGTATTTTATGTGTTTCAGTCAAGTGACCTCGTATACATCTGAATTTCCAGTGGATAAAAGCCTAGCCTGGCGACCTTTCCTTAGGAAGTCCATTCCAGGTATTAATCTAGTAAACGTTCTCTGAATTGTTTCAAATGCATTAAAATCCTTCCTTAAATAAGGTGACCAATACTGTACATAATTCTTCAGAATTGGTTTTTAACAGTTCCTTGGCTAACTAGGAAGCACAGTGGCTCAGTGGTTAGCAATGCTGCTGCACAGTACCAGGAACCCAGATTGAATTCCAGCCTTGAATCTGAGTAGAGTTTGCACATTCTCCATATGTCTATGTGACTAGCAGTGCTGCCTCACAGTACCAGGGATCCAGGTTCAATTCCAGCCTTAAGTCTGTGTGGAGTTTACACATTCTCCATGTGTCTGCGTGGTTTCCTCCCATAGTCCGAAGACATGCAGTTTAGGTGGATTGGCCATGCTAAATTGCTCGTCGTATCCTGGGGCTTGCAAGCCAGGTGGGTTAGCTATTGGAAATGCAGAGATAGGATATGGTAGTATCCCTGCCTTCTGAACCAGGTAAGCGTGGGTTCAAATGCCACCTTTTCCAGTGTGTAATAACATTGCTGAACAGGTTTATTAGAAAAAAGTTTTTTTTCTCTCCAACAATCTAGTCAGCACCACATCTCTAAGACTTGTTCCTAACTCTCTTCTATTCCTTGGTTGATAAAATATTTCTGGAATGTTACTTGGATCCTATATCATGAAGATTGATGCAAAATGTTGTTGAAATTGTCTGCCATCTTCTTATTTTCCATGATCAATTCTTCAGCTTCACTTTCTGTAGAACTAATGCTCACTTTGTTAACTCTTTCAAAAAATATATTTTCTTCTAACTCTTACTTTCTGTTTTTACACTTCTGGCTAGATTTGTGGACTGTAGTTTCTTCTTTGATGGCCATTATTTGCAGAGATGGCTGATGCATTGGTTTTAATTTTGTAAAACTCTCTTGATATATTTTTATATTCTGCTCAATCATCTGATCTGCCGCCTATCTTTGTACAATTATATACTATCTTTAACACTTTTAGCTGACTATAGGCAGTGAGTCTGTCCCTTAAATGTCTGCCATTGTATTGCTAATGACCTTTGCTAATGTACTTTTTCAATTCTCTTAAGTACACCAAAATAAAAACAATTCGTCAGTGTAGGGCAGTACAGTCATAGAGTCAGAGAGTCACTGAGATGTGCAGCACAGAAACAAACCCTTCAGTCCAACTCTCCATGCCGACCAGATATCCCAACCCAATCTAGTCTCATCTGCCAGCACCCAGCTCATATCCCTCCAAGCCCTTCCTATTCATACACCCATACACCATGCCTTGTAAATGTTGCAAATATACTAGCCTCCACAACTTCCTCTGGCAGGCCATTCCACACACGCATCACCCTCTGTGTGAAAAAGTTGCCCCTTAAGTCTTTTTTATATCTTTCCCCTCTCACCCTAAACCTATGCCCTCTAGTTCTGGACTCGCTCACCCCAGGGAAAAGACCTTGTCTATTTATCCTATCCATGTCCCTCATGATTTTAAAAACCTCTGTAAGGTCACTGCTCAGCATCTGATGCTCCAGGGAAAACAGCCTCAGTCTATTCAACCTCTCCCTAAAGGCAAATCCTCCAATCTTGGCAACATCCTTTTCTGAACCCTTTCAATTTTCACAACATCCTTCCGATAGGCAGGAGGCCAGAACTGCATGCAAAATTCCAAAAGTGGCCGAACCAATGTCCTTTTTCAGCCACAACATGACCTCCCAACTCCTGTACCCAATACTCTGACCAATAAAGGAAAGCATACCAAACACCTTCTTCACTATCCTATTTACCTGTGAGGAGGTATGAACCTGCACTCCAAGGTCTTTTTGTTCAGCAACACTTCCGTGGACATTACCATTAAGTGTATAAGTCCTGTTAAGATTTGCTTTCCCAAAATGCAGCACTTTGCATTTATCTAAATTGAACTCCATCTGCCACTCCTCAACCCAATGGCCCATCTGATCAAGATCCCATTATAATCTGAGGTAACCTTCTTCACTGTCCATTATACCTCCAACTCTGGTGTCATCTGCAAACTTACTGATTATACCTCTTATGTTCATATCCAAATCATTTATATAAATGACGAAAAGTAGTGGACCCAGCACCGATTCTTGTGGCACTCCGTTGGTCACAGGCCTCCATTCTGAAAAACAACCCTCTACCATCACCCTCTGCCTTCTACCATTGAGCCAGTTCTGTATCCAAATGGCTAGTTCTCCCTGTATTCCATGAAATCTAACCTTACTAACCAGTCTCCCATGAGAACCTTGTTGAAAGCCTTACTGAAGTCCATATAGATCACACCTAATGCTCTGCCCTCATCAATCATCTATGTTACTTATTCAAAAAACTCAATCAAGTTTTTAAGACATGATTTCCCACACACAAAGCCAAGCTGACAATCCCTAATCAGTCCTTGCTTTTCCAAATATATTTACATCCTGTCCCTCAGGATTCCCTCCAACAACTTGCCCACCACCGACGTCAGGCTCACTGGTCTATAGTTCCCAGGCTTGTCATTACCCCCTTTCTTAAACAGTGATACCACATTAGCCAACCTCCAGTCTTCCAGCACCTCACCTGTGATTATCGATAATACAAATATCTCAGCAGGAGACCCAGCAATCACTTCCTTAGCTTCCCACAGAGTTCTAGGGTGCACGTGATCAGAGCCTAGGGATTTATCCATCTTTATGCGTTTCAAGACATCCAGCACTTCCTCCTCTGTAATATGGACAGTTTCAAGATGTCATCATCTATTTCCCTACATTCTACATCTTCCCTGTTCTTTTCCACAGTAAACACTGATGCAAAATACTCATTTAGTATCTCCCCCCATCTCCTGTGGCTCCACACAAAGGCCGCCTTGCTGATCTTTGAGGGACCCTATTCTCTCCAAGAGTAGATCAGGTTTTGCACCTTCGCTAGTAGGTACATCCACATACTGAATCAGAAAACTTTCTTGTACACACTTAACAAATTCCTCTCCATCTAAACCCTTAAAACAATGGCAATCCCAGTCTATGTTTGGAAAGTTAAAATCCCCTTCCATAACCACCTAATTATTCTTAGAGACAACTGAAATCTCCTTACAAATTTGTTTCTCAATTTCCCACTGACTATTAGGGGGTCTATAATACAATCCTAATAAGGTGATCATCCCTTTCTTATTTCTCAGTTCCACCCAAACAACTTCCCTGGATGTATTTCCAGGAATATCCTCCCTCAGTACAGTTGTAATGCTATCCCTTTTCAAAAACGCCACTCCTTCTCCTCTCTTGCCTCCTTTCTCTCCTTCCTGTAGCATTTGTATCCTGCAACATTAAGCCGCCAGTCCTGCCCATCCCTGAGCCACATTTCAGTAAATGCTACAAACAGTCCCATGTTTGTAACCATGCCCTGAGTTCATCTGCCTTCCCTGCTAGGCCTCTTGCATTGAAATAAATGCAGTTTAATTTATCAGTCCTACCTTGTTCTCTGCTTTGTCCCTGCCTGCCCTGATTGTTTGAGTCGCTTCTTTTCTCAACTGTATTAGTCTCAGATTGATCTCTTTCCTCACTATCTCCTTGGGTACCAACCGCGTTCCGCTCCCCCCGCTCCCCCCCCCCCCCCCGCCCCACCCCCGCCACCCACCCAACCTTATTAGTTTAAATCCTCTTGAGCAGCTCTCGCAAATCTCCTTGTCAGTATATTTGTCCCCTTCCAATTCAGGTGCCATCTGTTCTGCTTGTACAGGTCACTTCTACCTCAGAAGAGATTCCAATGATTCAAAAATGTGAATCCTTCTCCCATACACCAGCTCCTCAGCCATGCATTCATCTGCTCTATCCTCCTATTCCTACCTTCACTAGCTCATAGCACTGGGAGTAATCCAGATATTACTACTGTTGAGGACCTCCTTTTTAAATTCCTGCCTAACTCTCTATACTCTCCCCTCAGAATCTCATCCTTTTCCCTTCCTATGTTGTTGTTTCCAATGTGTACAATGACCTCCTGCTGGTCCTTCTCCCCCTTGAGAACATTCTGCACCCTCTCGGAGATATCCTTGATCCTGGCACCAGGGAGGCAACACACCATTCTGATTTCTCGCTGCTGGCCACAGAAACATTTGTCTGTGCCTCTGACTAGAGAGTCCCCTAACACAATCGATTTATCGGAACCTGAAGGACGCATCATTGCATTAGAACCAGTCTCGATACCAGAAACTTGACTGTTCGTGCTGCATTTCCCTGAGAATCCATCACCCCCTACATTTTCCAAAACAGCATACTTGTTTGAAATGGGGATAGCCACAGAAGACTCCTGCACTACTTGCCTACCTCTCTTGAATTAACCCATCTGCAACTTTTCCCCATTCTTCTAACTGTCATCCATCACACCCCCTAGCTCTTGTAAATTTCTCATTGCATCTAACTGTCGCTCCAACTGATCCATTTGATCTGATACGATACGACAGCATTTCTTGCAGATATGATCCCTAGTAACGCGTAAACTCTCCCTAAACTCCCACATCAGACAAGAACAGCATATCACTCTACTACAATCCGCAGACCCAGAAAATAGCACCGTCTTATTTCTCACAAAACATTGTTCCAGGCTAACTTAATAGTTATGGCTTATATCTTTCAGTTTACTCAAGGGACATATCTCAATAAAACATACAATTAAGAAAGTACCCACTCTACTCACTACTTCCACACTTAAAACTATTCAACTTATTTGTTTCTGTGCTGTGACCTCTCCTAAACAGGTTCCTCCAAGATCAGTTGTGAATTTCACTGTTTGTTAATTTTCCCGGACACACACCTACGATGTCTAGCGATATATAAATTCAACAGCAAAGGCAGTAACTGCGCAGGTTCACTGCTGTGTCAGGGAGTAGTGTGGGTTTCTTTCTCTCTCACTCTACTGCACAGACTATGTGCTGCCTATGTGTGTTCCTCTCCTTCTCAAGCAATTTAAAAAAGTATAGCTGTAAAAAAAGTGTAGCTGTACAGTGAGCTTTGCAGTCCATCCTTTTACCCAAATGCCTGTCTGTTACATAGTTATATCTGTGCCCTAAAGTCCTTGAAATTGGGATCTTAGTGTCCAGTGGCATACTTTGGGCCTTCCATGGACTAGCATGCATAATCATTCCAAAATCAAATATTAGTTTAAATTTGTAAGGTTCCTTTTGGGATTTTGTTTTGTTACACTGGTTGGAATGGCTAAATCAAAATGACAGTAAGAAGAAGTATTAAATGACGTCAAAATAAATGCAGTTAGTTTTGCTGGGATACTCAGACTCTTGGAATTTTTTTCAAAAAAGAGAAGAGTCCGGGCAGTGGGGTGTCCAATGGTCTTTGAAGTGCTTCCAAGTAGCGGCTTGCCTCTTGTGATTTTGTCCACGACTGGGTGGAGAGGGAGCACGCACACTATTCACAAGTACGATTGAGGCCTTCTGTGACCAGTGGGCACTTTGACACACTTTGAAATATGGCTATCTGCATAATGCACTCACTATGTGTTTTCCACATATCCTTCTGTCACATGGTGCACATGTAACAGTGCTGTACAGCAAAATGTCCAATCCCTCAACTGATCAACTTTGCCAACCATGAGAAGTTACCTGGTTTTGGGTCTACTCTAAACAGCAAGGCAAGACAGCAATGCTGTGAGCCTTTATGATTTGAATGTGCAGAAAACATCTGCATCTCTTAATCAATGAATTTCAGAAACAATTTGAGGAAAATGGCAGCATTTCTCTGATGACAAACCAAAACATGTGGTTCTGAGGCATAGTTACTGTAGCCAATCTTAATGGCTCCATTGGTATATATTTTGACTTAACACGGCTCAACGAAGCAGTAGATAGGAAAATCCAGCCTTAGACTACAATCAATGAGAGTTTAGCCAAATTGTCTAAAAATAGAACTTTTCCCAAACTTGATGCCAATCATAGGTTCTGTTGGGTGCTTTGGATGAGCAGCCAAGACTATTTATCACATTTATCATTCTATTTGGAAGCTATTGTTTCAACAGAGCACTCATTCAGTCCTTTCTTATTTCCCAACCAAGACTGTCCTACCCTTTGGATTTTGCTTTAATGGCTCTCTGGAGCTGAATGAGAATAATCTCAGTTGATTGGTCAATGTTTCCAGGTTCTACCAATGCACCAGTCTGGTTAGCGGATTAGCTACAGAGTAGTACATATCTTCTTGGCTAACATAACAAATTACAGTACTCTCACCTAATAGAAGATTTACTGTTCCAAACCGAAGAGTCATAGAGAGATATTTTGGAATTGTGCTCAATTTCAAATTGGTACGATGTGAGAGAGAATTAAACCATGCACTTATTCTAATGTGCTCTCCAGAAACTTTATAAATGTCATCATACTCTGAATATTTTGGAAAAGCTGATGAACACCCTCTAAATCTCCATGAGCACAGTCAATTTCTGACAGAAAAAAAAGTCAGAAGTCGATATGACCACAGCTGCCTCAACCAATATGTGTAAGTAAGCACAGAGGGATATATTTCATTTGAAGTGAATGATGTCTAGTCTTTATTTCAGGTAGAAGTACAAAAAGACCAAACTCATAAATAAACAGTAATACCCTCTCCCTCATCTAATTAGATGAAAGAGTAAGTTGATCACAAAAGTAAGAAGAGACTATGGACTGCATACCCTGGGCACCACATGAATAACTTTCTATCGAAGACGCCTTTGACTGTTCAATCGACCAGTCCACTCCCATCTCCTCAGGATTGCACACTGATTGTCTGCAATATGTAGACAATATGTAGACTGAAAGGCTGCAATATGTAAAGCATTGTAATGTGCTGAAAATTTTGGATTTGGAATTCACCTTTTGTAGCACTCCCTTAGCTGCATGGAAAAAATCCCTTTAAATTCGGTCAATTTGATCAAGGCTTTATGGTGAGCAAAACAAACATGCAGAATGTCAAAAAGAGAAGACCAGCTGGTCTTATCATGTTTGTCCTACTCAACAATGTTGTAACTAAGCAACATGACCCCTGTTACTTTCTACCTACTAGCAGCCATGAAATCCACAGGCTGAAGCAAAAAAATCTGATTAAAAATAAAGTTAATTATTTCTTATTTCTTTTGGCTCTCATGTCCACTCTCAATCTCTTGACTTATTGTTTCTTTTTGCTTTGGTAAGTGCCCTGGGCACTTTTGTTAAAGCAGTATAGGTAGTGCAAGTTATTTTGATGGCTTAAACTAGGATGAGAGCTATTTTGAGAGCAGTGAGCACTGAACACAGAATATGATCCCGCATTATGAAATATAGTGTTGTTCTAACCACTAACATCCATTGATTGCATATTCAATGAACAATCACATTTAATCATAAACAATTATGACACTCCTGCACTGAATGTCCTAGATATTGACTTTGCATGTATATAATGATTGGTGATAAAGTACTTATTGACTGTTATCATTTGGATTTGAGTTTATTATGCTTGAATGATGTCGGAATATTTTTACCAATAATATAAATCATGAATAATTAGTTGCTAAAAGTCACTGGATTTTAAAAATTGTAATAAACATATACAAAAACACTGCTGGATCTTGAAAGGATGGAGTCTGGTGACAAAATACTGGTGTGTTCCTAGCCCTGCCTTACTCCTGTTTACAGATAAAAGAAGGATGCCAGAAGTGACCTTTACTTCATAGACCATACAGCATATAAGGAGATCATTTGGCCCATTGAATGTATGCTAGCACTTTCAAATTTTAATACAGTTAATTCTACTGTACTATCCCATACCGTGCACTGCTCTTCCTCCATATCCCATGTACTTCCAAACTCAAGTATTTATTCAATTTCCTTTTGAAAGATGCTTTGAATCAGATCCACCACACTGCCACTCAATACTTTCTTTACAAACCCTAACCATTTGAAGTATAAAAGAAAAAACTTCTGCAAATTACCTTCTGTTTATTGTACCTTCAGCTACTGGGAACAGTATCATTTTATTTACTTGAACCATTCAGAATTTTAGACATGTATACAAATTTGCAGTCAGCTTTCCCTGACCTAGGAAGGGCAACTCTAGTTTCTCTAGCCTGTCAGTTTAACGATAATCCCTCATTCCTGGAGACAATCCTTTCAATTTGGTTAACCACATAAGCATCAAAGACAATAATAAACTTTACAGTTAAGAAGCTATCCATGTATCTGTGGCTCAGTTGATAACATTTTTGGTTCTGAGTTATAAATTCATGGATTCTAGTCCACCTCCAAAAATTTTAACATAAAATGTTAAATGATGCCCTCAATAATAGTTCTGACAGAGTATTACATTGTTGGAGACAATGGGCTGAGTCTTCCCATATTTTGGCTAATTGTCATTTTCATTGAGTTTCATGGAGGCTTTCTCTCTAGCTAAGGCTAGCAAGTTTTCTCATGATCATCCAAGTCTGCCTCAATAACGACCTAAAGAACAGGAGAATCGACGTTTGGGCATGAGCCCTTCTTCAGGAATGGCTCATGCCCGAAACGTCGATTCTCCTGCTGCTTGGATGCTGCCTGACCTACTGCGCTTTCCCAGCAACACATTTTCAGCTCTGATCTCCAGCATCTGCAGTCCTCACTTTCTCCTCAATAACTACCTACCCCACTCCTCTTTATTTAATGCTAGTCCAATAACGCCCACTTGCCACAGCCATATGTAATTGCCACCTTCAAGATACCCAACAATAGACTGTCATCCCTGGTGCCAGCGCCATCTTGCAACTCATATCATGCTGCTGGTCAGCACTGGTAGTCCAGATTCTCCCTTCACTGTCAACATATAGGCACAGCAGCCATAAATCATTGCTTCTCACAGCACAGAGACAGCACTGCCTTGTACAGACAACATCACATTGCTACCCCAATCGCTGTTTGAATGTCAGTTCAAATAGGTCACTGGTCCATAAGACCAAGCCGGTTTGCAGCCCCCTCCAAGTCTATGTTACTCCTTCCCCTATTTTCGCTGTAACCAAGCATCTTATCATTGTTAAATGCAGGGCAATCACATACCTTCAAACAATTCTAAACATATACTTATGTTTACAATCAACAAAAGCAAACAGAAATCAAATAAATAAATTCTACACTTTCCTCCAGGCATACAAACAAACTGCTTGCATGTTGAGCAACAGCTTTTTACAGTCAATAAGTGATCACTGTGCCCTGCTCTCGTCTGTTGGAACTATGTGTCAATCACACACTGTCTGACCTGTAGAATCTGATGCAGCTATGCTCTGTCATGCACACAATGATGTTCCTTCTATAAAATGGCCTCAGCTTCCTCCTCAGAGAGCTGCAACCACTCCCATTCCTCAGCATCCATCACATCCTGCTGTTGCCTGCTCTAGTTAAGCAGGATTATGCAGCACACACTCTCTGGACTCTGTGGCAGGGCACCTCTAGAATGGTGCAAAGAGCTAAACCCAATATTCATTAGAGCTTTCGTCTGCTCCATCATGGCCCTTATCGAAGAATAACCTTGCCAGCAATGTCCATACTTTGAAAATGAATATTAAACACTCAGATATGCATGTAACTTCTTTAGTAGAATAAAATTAAATCTACACAAATATATTTTTAGTTAGTAATTTACTAGAAATTGAGAGCAATATTTAAGTTTCTGTTCTGGCTGCTTGTCTGAGCACTTACATAGAACCATGTATTGTTTCATCACCAAGTTAGTCAAGGTACCCAAGATTGAAATGAGTTGGAGAACCTCCTTGTTCTCAAAGCTTGTGAGTCCATGGTACAATATCAAATTTAAATCATCTGGGTTATTATGTGACAGTTTCACACAGACCATCAAGAAAGGAGATTGAGACTATACTCAGACCGATACAGGGGCCACACTTGCATGCACAATGTACCATTCAGGCGTAGTTTAACATATTGTACTATAGTAATTAACAACTTTCAGTAGATGCATTGAAAATGCAATATTTCCATTGAGAACATGAGATTGTTGAACACCAGACAGCAAGGGGACAGCCTGTGGTCAACAGCCACATGAACCCGATGTCGATAGAGATGGGCATCCAACATGTGCCAGACTCTAACGTCCCTCATAACACATTTTCAGTCTACTAACAGTGTGATTTTGCATTTCATTGCAAGGCATAATGGTAACTATGTTTGTGCTCAGGGTCATGCAGCCAGCTTGTGGACTGAATCAGGCTGTATCTCCTGGCTGTTCACTTGCTACCATAGCACTCATTCGTTTTGAGTCCATCAGATACTTACAGCATCCCTACCTTGCATTGCCTTTTCTTGCCTTGCATTGTTTTGTTCCTAAGGCTAGAGATACCAGGCTCACATCAATGCTGTATTGCTGTAGCGTTAGTGCAGACACAAAGCCAGTATGCTAAGGACAGCCTCTGACACCAATCCAGGGGCCTGAACACAATTAGTCAGCCTCTGGAACGGACACAGTCATGATACTGTCCACATAGCTGACTGTCAGGCAACCCATCATCTGTCTAGAAATTTTTTGCTCTGTTGTGTGCTACTTCCCTCCTGGAATAAAAGAGAGAGACAGGTATTACTAGAGATGAAAGCGGATGGCAAAGCTATTACTTTCTGTGCAACTGGGGAGATCTCCTATGCAAGTGAATAGGCAGTGCAGACATCAGGCAGAGCTAGCAATGTTGGGGGTTGATGTGGGTGATAGTGAGTGAGCCAACATGTTGCAGACATTAATAAACATGGAAGAGCATGCGTCTTGGTGGGAGGTGAGTAGAATAGCAGCAATAGAGTGTGATATAGCAGAGAGAAGATGGTAGTTCTGACTCTGATGGAATGGAGAAAGGCGTTGACCCTCTCACATTATAGCTGGGCTCCAGCCCTCCAGCCAGCTGAGACTGCACTGACCTGGTAGCCTCGTACCAGAGAGAAACAAAGTTAACGTTTTGAGTCTGGGGTGTAACTCTTCTTCCGAATTGCATTTATGTGGTAAATAATTCATAATGAATAAATAATTACAGTCTGTGTGAGTCGCAACATTGCAAATATTGGAGCCAGGCAGTCATACCCCTAAATGATGTTTCATGGCCCAAGGTGTAAGGTGAGCTTCAGCAGCACCATATGCAGGCAATGGAGAAATCACAGGTAACTGCAACCTCAACTCTGCTCCATCTTTCCAGGTACACAGTCATTATGCCTCATGAAGTGATCGGGGTGGTTGGGGCGATGAGTTTGAATTCACACAGTAGGCTGCTGTTTAAAGGTCAGATGAAATATAGTGCTTGCAGGTCTGTTGAACATTCAGTGCTTGCCTGTGTCTAATAGCACTCCCTTCAAAGGGCATTGCACCACAGGGACTTGCAGTGACCTCTCTCCCTCAAAGAACTGAGCACTTCCCCGTTCACTCCCCGTGTGCTGGCAGTCATCTTCAATTCTGTTGCACACATCTGAGATAAAGCATGATGGAAGGCAGCAGTGAGCACTCCTCGAGTGCTATGTCTCAGGTTCTCCCTCTCCATAATGGCAAACTCTCAGATATAAGTATCCTTTTCCTTGTAGTCCTCCCAGTAAATTCCAAATGCTTCTGCACCTCCCCCGGTCCCCACACATCTAGTCTGCATGAGTCTGCAGCTGCTTACCTTCCCTGCCCAGCTCCTGTCATATCAAGTTGACATGTCAGGTCTGGTAGAGTACTGTGCCCCACTTGAGGCCAGAATGCATGCTCTCATTGCGACCCTCCCCTTCTTGATGACCTCCTTCCGTCCCATGCTGTACCATATAGTCCTCTGTCCCTCACATCCCAGCATTTTGTCTCCAATTGCCACATTTACATTCTCCAGCCTCTCTCACAACAGTAGCCTTGATAACTACCCTTTCACATTTAAGGCATGGACACCCTGGACTTATTGTGAGTCACTCCATGAGTGACCATTCTAAATAGCCACAAAAATGAGTGACCACACCCCCGACTGGTATTTGTACAGCTCCACTATCTATGTTCCTATAACTCCTTTGACTAGTTATAGAGTCATACAATACGGAAACCGACCCTTCAGTCCAATCAGTCCATGCCAACAATAATCCCAAACTAAACTGCTTCCACCTGCCTGCACTTGGCCCATATCCCTCCAAATGTTTCTTAGTCATGTAATTCTCTAAACATCTTTCAAACGTCGTAGCTGTACCCACATCCACCATTTCCTCAGGAAGTTCATTCCATACACTGTAAAACAATTTGGCCCTTACGTCTTTTTAAAATCTTTCTCCTCTAACCTTAAAAATTTGCCCCCTAGTCTTGAAATCCTCTACCCTACGGAAAAGACAACTGCCATTCACCTTATCTATATCCATTTTGATTTTATAAACCTCCTTAAAGTCACCCCATGCAGCCACTGAGCTGATGGTGATCCACTCCCTGGATTGTAAAGGTACACACTCCTTGAAAGCCCCTGACCGTGTCAAAACCCTTGGACTGATATCAGAGGTTGCCCTTGGCTGACTGTGCAAGGACCACCAACTGGCAGGAGCATCTCTAGATCTCAGTGTGACTACTTCCTGTTGACCTTGTGATATGGCTGTTTACTTAAAGGACAAACATATGCTGCTCGTACATGGTGCAGGTATCAGATTGATGTCGCAACATGCCATATATTATGATATTCACCCCCTTGCTGCTCACATCATTGAGAAAGACCTCGCTCAACCTCTCATGTAATTCTCCTATATTTCTCACTATCGCCCATGTCATGTAGGGCTTTACAAGATTGTACCCCGTATATCTTATGTACCTTGAAGAACGTCACCTATTCTCTAACCTTCAATCAACATCACTACAAGTAAAGATGATCTGCTTACATTATTACATTGCTGTTTGTTGGAGTTTCTTCTGTGTCAACTGGCTGCCAAAATTCTCTAAATTACAACATTGATGTCAGTACAAAATAATACATCATCAGATTTTAGATTCTTTTGGATGTGCCGTGGTCATGAAGACTGCTATTTAAATAAAGCCAACTAGTTATGACTCTTGCTTAATGCAAAATATTTTTGAGCAAGGTGTGGTTCAGAATGCTTAACTGATCGGTAAATCAAATTTAATTTTGTGCTATTTTTGATTAATTTTGACTTGAGTATATTTGTTTCTTGATAAAATAATGCTGTGATGATGCTGCATGGGAGTATGGGTAGACCATGTTTCTTTTAAAGCTATTTTATATATACATCCAATTTCTCTGATGGCCAAGAGTATATAAAACTGGAAGACTTCTTGATAAAATATGCCATTTAACTTCCCTTCTATTAAAGCAGATGTTTCAAAAGTCCATTCTGCGGTCTCTTAACCTCAGTAATTCTGTGGCTTTTGTCTTTCATCATATAACATTCCTTGCTAGATCTGTTTTTTTTTAAATCAACTGCAAGACGCAGGCTGCAGTGCTTGGGAATTGTATTTAAAAAATTCAAAAGTTGGTTTGGAAGCACAAAATCCTTTTGATGTGTAGAATGAGACGATTCTACTTAAAGGTCACCCATTTAATATACTTCATTTCAGTGGATGGTTCTGTTCAAATTAGCTTGGTTCTTCATGATTCTGGCCAATTTTCTGTCTACCAATGTGTTTCAGAGATATGTGGAGCCTCTCCTCCCTTAACTCTCTTCACAACAGCACTCCCACCCTGGCCCCCTCCTCCCTCCACGAACTCACCACCCCAAACCAATGCAACACCACATTCCAATTTGGGATGGACTGCAGCAGACATTTGAATACCAGCAAAGACAACTTATTGCAACACAAGAGAATCAGGTTAACACTCAGCGCAGTCTCGGTCTTCAGGAAGTCTTCAATCTGACAGATTTTGTTATATGCTATCTCAGCAACATAATAATCATGCTTCCCCTCATTAGGAATGCCAACTCCTGTCTGACGTATTCCTAGCGGTTTTACCAGGTGACCTTCAGCCTCCGAGTTCTGCCTAGTTAAATAATCTTCTTTTTCTCACCCTTATCTCCATTGTGTCCGATATAACCATAATTAAATGGAAAATATTGTGGTTTTCTAAAGCTTTCTTCATCAACTGCCAGCCTGCTCACTGTGTGTCCAGGAGATTTGTAGCTCAATTCTTGGGAATCTCCAGGTTAATCCTGGAAGGTCGGCAATGCTACCATTCCAATGTAATTCTCTCAGCAGATTCATTAGTAGAGTCACAATGGGATTGTCAGTCCCAATGGAACAGCAAGCCCACTTCCCTCTCCCTCCCCCTGTGTACTGCAGATGTTTTCTACTTTTAGTTTTTTTAAGTTACTTGTACAGGTGCTACAAAGTACGATAAGGCTCAGAGTTCCCTTCGCTGGAAACTTCGCCAAAGGCTATGTGATGTGATACATTTTGCACAACTGGCAGACATTTCCTGCTCAAATCCCCCCCCCTCATCAAATCAATACATTGTCGAAATCAGCTAATGTCTTGGAGCATCCCCATGTGGCCTGTTTAGGACAGGTCATCTATCTTTGTAACACCGAGGACAGAAAGAAGCACAGTACATCATGACACTTGGTGTTTGCGTACTGGGGGGTCTATGCACAGCTTTATGCAGTCACAAAGGTAGCATCAGGATGAAGACGGCATTGAGTACATTCTTTCCACGCTTATCTGGGGCTTTGTACACGGTGTGCCTTTGGACCCAGTCCATCTTTGAGCTCCAGCTGAAATGGAACTTGCCTCAGGTGACTGCAGCAGGGCAGGCCCTGAGAACAGGTCAGACCTGTGCCACATACAACAACATATACCTCACACCTGATGACCAGGTTTTTTAATCCAGTGGCAAAGATTTTCTTCCCTAAAGTGAACCAGATGGGTTGTTACAACATTGTCAGTTTCATAGTCACATCACTGTTACAGAGACTAGCTTTCAATTCTACAGTTCTTTTACAAAATGATTGAATTTAAATGCCACCACAGTGAGATTTGAACTCATGCTGGGCCTCTGCATGTAAGACCAGTGGCATTACCATTATTCCACAGTCTGCCTTGATTTGCAAACTGTTCCTTTACCTGTTGCTGTAAAATCCCATGTTCTTCACTCTGTTCAGCATAGAAAATAACAAGTGACTATTCAAATGAACCATTACCACAAAGCTTGGATGCAATTGGTGACTTCTGGTTTCATTCTGCATTTCTGCTAACCCTTCTTGACACCCAAGGCCAAATCTGCAGCCTGACTTGATTTCCGCACTGGCTGGAAATGGTTCCACTATCAGGGGCACAGCTGAAGATGGATGGCTGTATTTACTGTGGTGAAAAAGTGGCCTCAGATTAGTTTTTTTACAGTATTCCTTAACCTTTATCCCACTTGTCGAAAAGCAGTATTGGGAGCCTGCTGTGTGTATGGCACTTTGCCATACTGATGTCAAAGGGAAACACACAGGCGTCTAGGCTGGTGTATTTTGCAATGAATCACAATGTATACAGTGAATTCCTGACATTTCTGTCTTGTCAGATTACAGTATGACAGACATAAAAACTCAGTCCTGCTGTTATCATGCACCTGAAAGGCTTATAAGGGACAGTAGAGAACTGGTCTCAGGACAAAGTCACCCTCAACAATGGGAGCTGGAAAGGAACTGACAGCATCAAGTGCCCACTCAAATTCAAACAAATGACCTTGTAGGCAATTTGTATTAGAGGACTGAGTTATTGCAGCCCTCTTATTAAACAGCTGTCCACAAAGCAGGCAGGCTCTGATCTCTGATTTTTAGCGTGTGATAATGAAAACACAACAGTATTGCAGCATATCAACTCAATAGGGATTAGGGATGACAGACTTGTGGATTAAAATGATTAATTTACAAAAGTGTGCTCGTATCTTCTTGTTAATACAGTACCACTTCACCAACAAATGATATCCTTACGGCTTAGATCACTGCTGGTTTTGATGGTATGTTTTCTCTTTCATTGCAGCTGAATCTTTAGCAGAACAGTCAATAGTTCTAGCCTTTCTTTTTCTTTTCCCATCTCTATTAAACCCACGTGAATTTTTCCAAGCTCTGTTGCTGTTTAAAGAGCAGTTTTGTGACAAGCTTTTAAGATTTGCTGTTTCTTGGCTGTGGTTGAAAATCTCCGTTTGTCTGAATGATGTTTCAAGCAGACATGAGATAACATCTGAAATAATGCTTCTTACAGTGAAATCCAATAACAAATTCAGGTTATTTCACTGATACGATATTTCACTATTATGTCAGAGACTTTAAAAAAAAATCCATAGTCCATTTGTCCTACCACTCAGTTAATAACACTGTGATGCTGCTTGCAGAAAACTTCTACACTTGCTGAGTCCGAGAACAGCTCATTTAATGCATTTTAAAATTGTACTTGAGACTGTTACAGATGATCTTCCAAAGAGAAAAAGAAAAAAAGGGAAAGACTTCCATTTTCTGCTGTCCTTTGCAACCACAGAGCATCCCAAAACCTTTTGTCATCAATTAAGTAATCTTTGAAGTGTAGTTACTCTTTTGATCTAGGAAATGTGGCAGCCAATATATTTGTTTTTTGGTGACATTGAATGAGTGATGACTATCAATGGAATATTGGGAATAACTCGCTTGCTCACTGTTGAAATAGTGCCTTTGGATCTTGCATGTCCACCTGAGAGGACAGACAGGGGCTTTGATTTCATGCTTCATCCAGATGATGGTACTTTGGAAAGTATAGTACTCTGCCAGGACTGCACTGGAGTACCAGTGTGGATTGGTGCAGTCAAGTTTTAATTGCTCCCTAGGCAATGAGGGATGGGCAATCAATGCTGGCTGAGCCAGAACTGGCCTCATCCCATGAATGAATAAAAAACTTTGCTGTTGGGTTTGAACATGCAACTCTGATTCAAAAGTACACAATGTACAACTGAGCCTTACTGACACACTAAATATACTCATCAGCTTCCTTTGCTAGATGAGAATTATGTTTTTTTCTTGTTATTAATGTTCCATTTCTGGACTAAGGGCTTTACAGGACAATAATAAATGGGGGAGGTGATGGCCTAGTGGTATTGTCACTGGGTGGTTAATCCAGGGACTCAGGTAAGGTTCTGGGAACCCAGGTTTGAATCCTACCATAGTAGATGGTGGAATTAGAATTCAATGAAAATCTGGAATTAAGAGTCTCAATGATGACCGTGAGTCCATTGCCAATTGTGGGGGGGGGGGAGGAAAAAACATCTGGCACACTAATGTATTTCATAGAAGGAAGCTGCTAGCCTTACCTGGTCTGGTTTATGTATGACTCCAGACCCACAGCAATGTGGTTGACCCTTAACTGCCCTCTGGGCAATCTGGAATGGGCAATAAATGATGCCTAGCCAGCGACGCCCTTATCCGGTGAATGAATAACGAAAGGAAAAAAAAAGTGGGAATCGCCTGGATTTTCATTGTGGAGTTGGGCATCCAACACAATAATTTCTGGATCCCAAACAAGCTGTACATTCTCACTATGTTATTTTTAAATACAAATAGTCCAATTGACCAGAAGGCAAGATTGATGCTCAATAGAACTGCCTGTATAATGTCAACAGGCTTAGCAGGCCACGGCCATTTTGGAGAGTATCACTGCTTTACTGAAGACAGCAGTCAGCTCCTCAGAAAGCCAGTAGTGTGCATGGCAATGCAAGGAAGTATATGATCCAGTTGATAGTAGAGTGCTGAAACCAGGGCAAAGAGCCCACATTGAAATTAGTGGAGAGAAATGTTCTGACAGGCCTACAGTGAATCCAACAGCTGAACACTAGCATTCATCAAACTAAGGATTGAAAATTGTAATTGCAAATGCAAAGA